>NC_133421.1:8474000-8788000 GCF_049350105.2 Macaca mulatta | reverse complement strand
TGGGTGACAGAATGAGACTCCATCTCAAAAAAAAAAAAAAAAAAAAAAAAAGAAGAAGAAGGAGATGACAGGAAAACACAGCCTAGGAAACACTGGGGTTGGAGAAGGAGAAAACAAGCGTAACAGGAGAGGTGTGAGGTGACAGGGAAGGTTGGGTTGTGGAAGCTGTGGCAGGAATACTTCATTTGACGGTGTCCAAAGGGAACCAAAGCCATCCACTGCATGTCTCAACTGAGAAGGGACAGCAGGGCATTGCTGAAGCTGTCGCAGTGCAGTGATGGGGCAGAAACCAGGTTTGGGTTGGTGGGGTGTGAAAGAAAGTTGAAGTAAACACAGCAAAGACTGGTTTCAGGAAATTTGGTGTTCAAATAATGGAGATGTACAGGGCAATAGTCGAGAAAGCAGGAGTTTGTTTTGTTTTGCTTTTTGAGACGCAATTTCGCTCTCATTACCCAGGCTAGTGCAATGGCACGATCTCGGCTCACTGCAACCTCTGCCTCCCGGGTTCAAGCAATTCTCCTGCCTCAGCCTCTGGAGTAGCTGGGATTACAGGCATGTGTCACCATGCCCAGCTACATTTGTATATTTTTATTAGAGACAGGGTTTCACCATGTTGGTCAGGCTGGTTTTGAACTCCTGACCTCAAGTGATCCTCCCACCTTGGCCTCCCAAAATGCTGGGATTACAGGTGTGAGCCACCATGCCCAGCCTGTTTTACATTTTGTTTTACTTTTTGAGATAGGGTCTCACTCTGTCACTCAGCTAAACTGCAGGGGCACAGTCACCACTCACTGCAGCCCTGACCTCCTAGGCTCAAGCAATCCTCCCACCTCAGCCTCCCAGGTAGCTGGGGCTACAGGTGTGTGTCATGAACTTTGGTTAATTTTTGTATTTTTTGTAGAGACGGGGTCTCATTATGTTGCCCAGGTTGGTCTTGAGCTCATGAGCTCAAGCAATTCTCCTGCCTTGGCCTCCCAAAGTGCTGGGATTAAAAACATGAGCCACTGCACCCAGCCTGTTTTTGTTTTTAAGTAATGAATAAAACAGGTAGAGGACACTTCAGGTGAGCAGCAACTAATGGAAAGGAAGTGACAGAAAAAGAAGGAAGCCTTTTCACTAGAATGCCTGGAGTCCTTGTTATCTATAGTACTTAAAAATATTTAAATAACCAGAAAATTATGGCCAGGCTTGGTGGCTCTCACCTGTAATCCAAGCACTTTGGAAGGCCAAGGTGGGCAATGGCTTGAGCCCAGGAGTTCACCCAGGGTGAAACCCCCTCTCTATAAAAAGTCCAAAAAAATTATCTGGGCGTGGTGGCACATGCCTGTAGTTCCAGCTCAGGAGTGGGCCAGTTAACTATAGGGGGGAGGTTGAGATGGGAGGATCACTTGAGCTTTCAAGGTGGAGGCTGTAATGAACTGAGATGGTGCCACTGCACTCCAGCCTGGGTGACAGAGTGAGACCCTGTCTCAAAAAAGAAAAAGGCTAGGTGCGGTGGCTCACGCCTGTAATCCCAGCACTTTGGGAGGCCGAGGCAGGCAGATCACACGTCAGGAGATCGAGACCGTCCTGTCTAGCACGGTGAAACCCTGTCTCTACTAAAAATACAAAAAATTAGCTGGGCATGGTGGCAGTGGGCGCCTGTAGTCCCAGCTACTCGGGAGGTTGAGGCAGGAGAATGGCGTGAACTCGGGAGTCGGAGCTTGCAGTGAGATGAGATCGTGCCATTGCATTCCAG
Source organism: Macaca mulatta (assembly GCF_049350105.2). Lineage (NCBI taxonomy): Eukaryota > Metazoa > Chordata > Mammalia > Primates > Cercopithecidae > Macaca > Macaca mulatta. The sequence continues at coordinate 8,786,262 of NC_133421.1, read as the reverse complement.
CCTGGGCAACAGGGCGAGACGCCATCTCAAAAAAAAAAAAAAAAAAAAAAAAAAAAAAGAAAAGAAAAGAAAAAGAAAATTACATGCACAAATCCTTCAACTGAAGAGGACAATGAGCTGCATCTCTCCGTGGTATCTGCGAATTCTCCTTCATGGGGATGGAGAGCACACAGCTGTTGAGCTGTTGCCAGTGTAGCTGTTGTTACAGCCAGGAGTACATTTCCCTGCAACGCTCCCACCTCTGGTCTTCTCACATCCTCACATTTTCTTTTCTTTTCTTTTTCTTTCTTTATTTTTTTTTCAGACGGAGTCTCACCTTGTTGCTCAGGCTGGAGTGCAGTGGTGTGATCTCGGCTCACTGCAAGCTCCGCCTCCTGGGTTCACGCCATTCTCCTGCCTCAGCCTCCTGAGTAGCTGGGACTCCAGGCACCCGCCACTAAGCCTGGCTAATTTTTTGTATTTTTAGTAGACACGGAGATTCACCATGTTAGTCAGGATGGCCTCGACCTCCTGACCTGGTGAGTCACACACCTCGGCCTCTGAAAGTGCTGGGATTACAGGCGTGAGCCACCGCGCCCGGCCACTTTTTTTTTTTTTTGACAGAGTCTCACTCTGTCGCCCAGCCTGGAGTGCAGTGGCGTGATCTCAGATCACTGAAATCACTGCAACCTTTGCCTCCCGGGCTCAAGAGATTCTCCTGCCTCAGCCTCCCGAGTAGCTGGGATTACAGGCGCACACCACCATGCTGGGTTTTTTTGTTGTTGTTGTTGTTGTTGTTGTTGTTTTTGACACAGTCTCCCTCTGTCACCCAGGCTGGAGTGCAGTGGCGGGATCTCGGCTCACTGCAAGCTCCACCTCCCGGGTTCATGCCATTCTCCCGCCTCAGCCTCCCAAGTAGCTGGGACTACAGTCACCCGCCACAACACCAGGCTAATTTTTTGGGTTTTTTGTTTGTCTGTTTGTTTGTTTGTTTTTAGTAGAGACAGGATTTCACCGTGTTAGTCAGGCTGGTCTCGATCTCCTGACCTCGTGATCCGCCCGTCTCGGCCTCCCAAAGTGCTGGGATTACAGGCGTGAGCCACCGCACCTGGCCAATTTTTTGTATTTTTCAGTAGAGATGGGGTTTCACCATATTACCCAGACTGGTCTCGAACTCCTGACGTTGTGATCCACTCGCTTCAGCCCCCCAAAGTGCTGGGATTACAGGCGTGAGCCACCGCGCCTAGCCAGTTTTTGGTTTTTTAGTAGATATGGGGATTTCACCATGTTGGCCAGGCCTATTTTGAAGTCCTGACCACAGGTGACACACCAGCCTCCTCATTCCAGAGTGCTGGGATTACAGGCGTGAACCACCGCGCCCTGTCCATTTTCTTAATCTTACTCCAAAAAGAGTTCAGCTTCCCTTCCTATGTCCTCTCTTCTCACCCTCCAGCCTATAGCTAACTGGCCGGCTCCTGAGCTCCATCTGTGCCTTCCATGGGATTCTTTTGCTGCAGCGGTCACTACTGAGGTTTCTTGCTTGCCTTCCCCAGCCTTGGTCTTAGGCTTCTCCAATTCTTTGAGCTCAGAGCTAGGGACGGGTAAGTCGGTCCTTAACAGTCTAAGGCCAGTGGTCATTCTTGTATGCTTCACGGCCTCATCTTGCGACTTAATTGTTTTCTCGTCTCTTCTCTTTTTCTGTCCACTGAGCCCGATGCCCCGGAAATCAGAATCTTCAACTCTGAAAGGGCGGGAGGGGTGCAGCAAGCGACATAGCAAGTGGAGGGTCAGCGAGGAAGCGGAATCCGGCGGCCTCCGGGAGCGGCCGGCAGAGGGCGCGCCGGGACCGGGAGAGGCGACTGCAGCTGCTGTGGGCCGCTGGCCCCGAAGGGGACGCGGAGGACGCCAGCCCTTGGGAAGCGCACTCGGGGCTGGCCCAGCAGCGCCTGGGGGCACGTGTGCTGCTCCGGGGCGCGCTGCCCTGGCTAAAAATACATCGCGCATCCGCGTCCTCCCTGGTGGGGGAGGCGGCCCTAGGGAGGAGATACTGCTGGAGCCTCGTTTTTCTGGGATTACAGGCGTGAGCCACCGCGCCCGGCCCATTTTCTTAATCTTCCCAGGCTCCCGAGAAACCTGGTACAAGCCTCTCACTGCCCCTCAGTCCTCTCATCTGTGGAATGGGGGCTGTTCATGTATTCGATAAATATTGAACGTGTACGTTGTACCAGGCACTGCTGCAGGCGTCCGGCTTAACTACAAGGCTCTTACTGCTGTGGAGTTTACAGCCCACCGTGTGCAGGGAAATAAAATAAGCAAATGGTCAGGATCGTGTCATATTTTCAAAAATGCCATCAGAAAAAGAAGGAATGGTGCGATCGCGAAGAGTCGTATGTAAGCTGCTACTTGAAGAGAGCCACCCTGGGACACGAAGGCGTGTTCTCGGCAGAGGAAACTGCATGTGCAAAAGGCCTCGAGTCCGCTGGAGCTTGACGCCTGACCGGAGACCACAGCCCCCGGCAGGCAGATGTGAGAGACCCCAAAGCCAGTCTAGGGCGGTAGACATCAGAGCTGCAGCAGTCGGCATGGGCCACATAGGTAGACACATTGATCAAAACTCAGGAAGTCTGGGCACAGTGACTCACGCCTGTCATCCCAACACTTTGGGAGGCTGAGGCGGGTGGGTCACCGGTCAGGAATTCGAGACCAGCTTGACCAATATGGTGAAACCCCATCTCTACTAAAAATACAAAAATTAGACGGGCTGTGGTGGCGCATGCCTGTCATTCCAGGTACTCAGGAGGCTGAGGAGGGAGAATCGCTTGAATCCGGGAGGCGGAGGCTGCAGTGAGCCCAGATCACGCACTGCGCTCCAGCCTGGGCGACAGAGGGAGACTTTGTGTCAAAACAAACAAACAAACACACCCAACTCAGCGAAGTGTTGCACATTGTGCTACTTGTAAACTTTGTTTCCAATACAGACATAGGTAGAGGCAGGCCAGGAGCCACTTTGAGGTGGCTCAAGGCAGGAGAATCGCTTGAATCCGGGGGACGGAGGTTGTAGAGAGCTGAGATCGCGCCACTGCACTCTAGTCTGGGCGACAGAGCGAGACCCTGTCTCAAAAAAAAAAAAAGAAAGAAAGAAAGAAAGAAAAGAGTGGGGGGTCCTGGCTTATGGGAGCAAGTGTGAGCCGGGAAATCCATTCTGCTGCGCTTTCCAGCCTATCCGGCGGCGGACCCCGCAGCCCCAGGGTGTGCAGGGCCGTCTTGTGGGGAGAGGGTGCCAAGGGCAGCGGTGGCCGGAAGGCGTCTGCACCTGGCAGCATACGGGCAAGGTCGGTCTCGAGGGTGGAGGCGAGCAGTGCTACTCACTGCCAGAACCGAGGCTGCAGACTCCCGCCCCTCGCTCAGGTTGTCACGGGCAACCTTGGCGCCGCGGCCACGGCCCCGCCCTTCGCGCAGAGGCCAGGTGGCAGTTGGGGCGCGACCGGCCCGTTTGATTTCCCGCGGCCGGTGGAAAGGGGCGGAGGGGGGAGGGGAAAGGGGCCGCCGGCCAATGGGTCGGGCCGGGGGTGGTCACGTGGCGGCCAGGGGGCGGGGCCCAGGTGTACTTACTGGGCAGCCGGCGGGGGCCGGGGCCGCGGTGCGAAGTCCGGGAGGCGGGGTCGGCGTGCGGGCTGGGGGCTGCTGGGCTGGGATTGGCCCGTGGTCGGGAGGCGGGGTCTGCGCGAGCGGCGGCAGCGGGCTGCGATTGGCCTCGGCTCTGTGCCCGCTGCCGGCGTGCGGGCGAGGCTCGGGGCGCGAGGACCGAGCAGGGCGGCGGGTTCGCGAGCCGGGGGGAGGGGCCGGGGCGGTGGCGGCGGCGGCGGCGGAGGAGGCGGTGGCGGCGGGGGCCGGTACTGGACCCGGCGGGATGAGCGAGGTGGAGGCGGCAGCGGTGGCTACAGCGGTCCCCGCGGCGACGGTGCCCGCGACGGCGGCAGGGGTGGTAGCGGTGGTGGTACCGGTGCCCGCAGGGGAGCCGCAGAAAGCAGGCGGCGGGGCGGGCGGCGGGGGCGGAGCCGCCTCGGGCCCCGCTGCTGGGACCCCCTTGGCGCCGGGCCCCCGCACCCCTGGCAACCCGGCGACGGCGGCCTCGGGAACCCCCGCCCCCCCGGCCCGGAGTCAGGCGGACAAGCCGGTGCTGGGTGAGGGGGGGGCGCGCACAGGGAGGCTCTGAGGGGTCGGCGGGCTGGGGGAGGGGCAGTGTGGAGCCCGGCAGGATCCGGAAAACCAAAGGCGGCCTGGCCCGGAGGCCCAGAGCGCTAACTGGGCTGGGAGCTGCGCACCAAACAAAGTGGATTCCCCTGGTGGGAAATCCTGCCGTGCCTTCCTGGGCGGGAGGGCGGGGCCGGCAGGTTCAGCTAAGGTCTTGGGGTGGAGAATAAAGCCCCAGGGTCCGGCCACGCCCCCGGGCGGGACACAGTGCCTAGTTGACTGGGTTAGAACTAGGCAAACCTCTGAGCCCGGCAAGCAGGTGCACTGGGGACCCTTGCATTGGGAGGGCTAGAAAAACCCTCAGTTATGACCTGGGGGCGGCACTTTGCAGACCAGGTGAGTACCCAGTTCTAGGTGAAGGGTCTGGATTTGTAGGATGTGGGGAACATGCCTTAGAGTTGGAAGGCTTTTTGAAAGCCTGAATCCCCTGTGTGGGTGATTTCATTTGATGGAATAGGGTAAGAATACCTTGAAGCTACTAGTGAAACCTGATTGGCTTGAAGGCAAGCTTAATAGGTTATAAGGCAGTAGGCTAGATTTTTTTTTTTTTTTTGGAGTGTCTCAAAACTGAGTTCAACTCCATCTCTTCCCCCCGTCTCACTGTCCCCACTGCATCTCTGCCTGGCAGCAATCCGAGTCCTGGGCACTGTCAAATGGTTCAACGTCCGGAATGGTTACGGATTCATCAACAGGTATCCAAGGAACCCAGGGCGGGGGTGGAATGGGTGTCTTCCGAACTGGCCTGTGGGACTGGACACCCGCCCAACCTCATCTCGACCCCTGCGGAGGCACGTGGTTGCAATGTCCAGCTGATGCTGGTTGAAAGCCTTTAACCGCAGCACAAATGTGTGCTTAGTGACAAGAGGAAGGCTCCTCCACATCTTCAAGGGCAGCGGAGGATTAATGATTCAGGAACTTGGCAAACCTGGCTCTGACCCTGCCAGCTTCTCATCTCACCTTCTGGAATTGCTTCATTACTTTTACTCTGACATGCCTTTGGGGCAGAATGTATTATAGGGTTCTCTGTGCCTCAGGGCCCCCGGCGGGAATCCTCACTGATTTGCTGTTATGGCAGCACTCACAACTCAACTCCCTTAAAGAGCTCTGGCTCATTCGAGCCCCCCACCTGTTGGGACTGAGGCTGACAGTGGGGGGCAGGAGGAAGGAGCCAGAGGCTGCTGCTTTCCTTCAGTAGGCAGCCCCACCCCTCAGCACTGGGAGAGGCTGTGGCGGTGGATTCTGAGCAGAGCCGGGTCTCCGCCAGTGGGCCCTTCCCCAGCCCAGGCATCCTGCCCGGCCTGGCCCTCCTGGGAGGCCCTAGTTCACTCTTAGCATGCTGACCTTTGTGCAGATCCATGTGCTTTAAAGCTAAAACGTTTGTTCTGGGGAATGGTCTCTGTCTGATTCTGGAAATGGCAGACTGGGTGGGGGGCAGAGCACCTCCAGGAAAACTTTTCCTTTCTCCCCTCCCCCCACCCACTGGGGTTCTTGTGATAGAGAATGGGTGAATGTTTTCTTGTCTCTCACCCTTGCACCCACGCTTGTTGAGAGTGGGCCTGACCCTGGGATTCACGTCCAGGCTGAGGATGAGAATAAAGTTTGGTGGCTGTTTGGAGCAAGTTCCTGACACGTTGTTCCCTTCTCAAACTTGTTCTGCACCTCTGGCCCCCTCTGCACTTTCTGCCTCCTTGACTATAGAAGGAAGAAGACTGGAATTTTCCAAGCCTGATGGGGGTTGGGGGAGGGGTGTTGGCCAGGGACAGTTGCACCCAGCGCTGGCAGGTTGTAAGGCTAGCCTGGGGTGGAAGGTGGAGCCCAGGCAAGGGCAGAGCCATCTCAGGTCCCTCAAGGTGCCTTTGCCTCCCCAGCCTGCCCTTTCCTTGTGAAGTCCAGGTTTGGCACTGAGGTTTTAAGTATACCTCTCTCTACACCAGCTTCTGGAGGTCCTGCTGGCTCTCCCTCCTACTCCCTGGGCCCTGTCTACCCCTAACTGTGGAATGCTGGAGAGGACGGGCCTACTGAGCTTAGACTGGGCAGCTAGGGGGGCCTCAGTGAGGAGCTGAGGGCTTTGTTAAAGTCCCCTCCTTAACGACCCATCCTGTTCTGCAGGAATGACACCAAGGAAGATGTCTTTGTTCACCAGGTAAGAGCTAGGTTGGCTTTCTGAGGGGAAGAACCGGCCCTCTTTGAAGGCCTTTGCCGTAATCCTTAGCAGTGCGCTCCACCATGTTTCTCCGGCTCTTCTTCACAACGGCCCGTCTGCCAGGGAATAGCTCCCCCCCATCTGCCTCGGGTGCCTGTGTCAACCACCATTAGCCGCACTTGTGTTGGGTTACTAAACGCCTGTCAGAATTGAGCATGTCGCCCCTGGGCATGGCACGCTTACTACCTCCTGGGACCTGTTAACACTCCAGGAAGCACTGAGGCAATTTTCAGAGGGAGAAGGTACTTGGGTGCAGTGGTTCTCAAAGCGTGGCCTCTGCACCAGCGGCAGCAGCATCACCTGACATCCAAATTCTCAGGCCCCAGCCCAGACCTGGTGAATCAGAGCTGGGGCTGGGGCTCCGCAATCGGTTTAACGAGCTCTCCAGGTGATTCTGATGCACGCTACAGCTTGAGAACCACTGCTTGGTGGAAAGAGCTCTCATTGGGACTGAGGTAAGAAGCACAGTGCATTTTACCCACTTTGCAACTGAAGACTGTCCCTGCCTTTTGCTTTGGAGTTCATATTTCTTGCCTCCCTTTTTGAAATCCCGAGGGGTAAAGCGGGGGCGGGGGAGGGGGAAGAGTGTGTCCTGGGGATGGTGGTAACTGCACAGTCATTGCTGAGGCCCTGAGTTCAGGACTTTTCCCCTGCTAAACTTTGACCACCTCCTTGCTCCACCCTCCAGCTCTAGACCCCAAGTCAAATGTTGAATGAAATTGGGTGGTGGCCCCAGCAGGGGTGGCAGAGACTCCTATCTTGCTGTCTCACTTTTCACATGGCCTTTTCCCCAATCAGACAGCTATTAAAAGAAACAACCCCAGGAAGTTTCTGCGCAGCGTTGGAGATGGGGAGACTGTGGAATTTGATGTCGTGGAAGGAGAGAAGGTTTGGGGACTGCTATGGGGTGTAGAGTTGACTAGGCGTATGGGAGGGTGGCCTGGAGGTCATCGCAGGCTAAGACTGTCCTGGGGCCAGCTCTGACCCATTCTGCAGGAATGGGACTGTGTTCTCTCACCCTGATGTCCTCTTCCTTAACGCTCAGGCTAAGGGATGTCCTAAATATGTCCCTGTTACCGGTTGGCAGTGTCTGGGTTTCTTCTCTGTGGTTCACCAAGCACTTCGACGTCCGTTCTCCACGTGGGGCCCTGTTCTAGACTTTCCAAGTCCGCCTCTGTAGTAAAAAGGTGGATGCTGGCTGCCAGGCCTTTCTCCACCCAGTCGTATACTCAGGAGGGTGCAGTAGCAATTATTTCAAAAGGACACGTTGCTCCTTCCCAGATGGGTGCAGATGCACTCCACTGCCACTCCAGGGTGGGTAGAAAGAAGTTAGAGGAGCTAAAGGAAAGCTGGAGAGGGGTCTTCCCCTGGAAGAAGGGGAAGCAAGTTGGGAAATGCACGTTGGCTGTTGGAGCGGATTCTGACTATTCCCTCACCACCTTCCCAGGGCGCAGAAGCTGCTAATGTAACTGGGCCCGGGGGGGTGCCCGTGAAGGGCAGCCGTTATGCCCCCAACCGACGTAGGTTCCGCCGATTCATCCCCCGGCCTCCCTCAGTTGTCCCACCACCCATGGTGGCAGAGATCCCCTCCGGGGGGACAGGACCTGGCAGCGAAGGGGAGCGGGCTGAAGACTCTGGGCAGCGGCCCAGACGACGGCGCCCCCCACCCTTCTTCTACCGACGGCGGTTTGTGCGAGGCCCCCGGCCCCCCAACCAGCAGCAGCCTATAGAGGTGAGGGGAAGCTGGAATATGGGAGCCACTTCCCCAAGTTCAGGAGAAGAGTGGGAATTAGGATAGAGACCATGGGTCCCCAAAGGAGGAGGAACTGAGGGTTGGGCAGAGCTATGGATAACCTGACTCCGGAGCAGCTGCTGTCCCCACAGCTCACCGGGGCCTTTGCATGTTCCCAGAGCACTGACGGGGTAGAACCCAAAGAGACAGCCCCATTGGAGGGGCACCAACAGCAGGGAGATGAGCGGGTCCCCCCGCCCAGATTCCGGCCCAGGTACCGAAGGTAAGACTCCCCTGCTAGGGCTTGGTCTTCCCCTTCCAGTGTTGGCTCCTTGGGGAAAGGGACAGGAGGATGGAAGGGCGAAGCTCTAGGCAGAGCCTGGGCTTCTGGTGAGAGGTGCCTTGCGGGGAGGCGGTGCTCATGGGCTGGAAGCCTGGCTCCTGGAGGTGGGGTGGGGCAGCTGGGTGAGCCCTGGGGAGGCAGTGGTCTGTCCAGGGTGTTCCCTGGTCCCCTCAGAGCCCTGCTCCTTTCCCTAGGCCTTTCCGCCCCAGGCCACCCCAGCAGCCTACCACAGAAGGTGGGGACGGTGAGACCAAACCCAGCCAAGGTCCCACTGATGGTTCCCGGCCTGAGCCCCAGCGCCCACGAAACCGCCCCTACTTCCAGCGGAGACGGCAGCAGGCCCCTGGCCCCCGGCAGCCCGCAGCCCCTGAGGTGAGGACTTCAGATGTGGGATGAAAGAGAAGGCTGAGACCAGCTCCACCCCACCCCCTCCTTTTTTCTTTTTCTTTCCTACTCCATCCCTTGGTTCCTTCCCTCGCCTGCCCTGGCCCTCCCACCACCCTCTTCCATGCAGCCTGCTGGGTCCACCCCTGGCAGGTGTCCCCTCCCACCAGGAAGCCCCAGCAGAGGCAATCAAGCCCATGTCATGCCCCCACCCCCTCCACCCGCCCCCAGTGCTTCCTGGAGCCATCGCACCAGCTTGTGGATGTGAACTGAGGGGTGTGATTGAGGGTATTAATGGGAAGGGAAAAAGTGAAAGAGGGTTGAAGTTCGGGGCTCTGAAGAACAAGTCTCAGCCCGGCGCGATAGCTGACGCCTGTAATCCCAGCACTTTGGGAGGCAGAGACAGGCGATCACTGGAGGTCGGAAGTTCGAAACCAGCCTGACCAACATGGAGAAACCCCGGCTCTACTAAAGATACAAAAATTAGCCCGGCATGGTAGCGCGTGCCTGTAATCCCAGCTACTTGGGAGGCTGAGGCAGGAGAATCGCTTGAACCGGGAGGGGGAGGTTGCAGTGAGCCAAGCTCGCGCCACTGCACTCCATCCAACCTGGAGTGAGACTCTGTCTCAAAAAAAAAAAAAAAAAAAGAACAAGTCTCAATTGGCCACCGCTGTTCTTTAGACCTCAGCCCCTGTCAACAGTGGGGACCCCAGCACCACCATCCTGGAGTGATTCCAACTCAAAGGACACCCAGAGCTGCCATCTGGTGAGTGGCTGGTGCAGTTGGGCAGGTGGCCAGGAAGGCGGAGGACTGGGTGGCAATAAGTCGCTGTTGTTCACAATCTGTCCATTTCCTTTTCTCTCTCAGGTATCTGCCAGTTTTTCCAACTGACCTGTACCCTACCCAGTACCCTGCTCCCCCTTTCCCATAATTCATGGCATCAAAACACCAACTTTTCACCTTTTCCTTGAGACTCAGGAGGGCCAAAGCAACAGCCTTTTTCTTTTTCTTTTTTCTTCCCTCCCTTTATCAAGGGTTGAAGGAAGGGAGCCATCCTTACTGTTCAGAGATACCAACTCCCTCCTGTAACTCAGGCTGAGAAGGGACCAGCCAGCTCTTACCGCCTCCTGGTTATTTTTCTTCCCGCCTCACCCCCCAAGTTTATTTTTGTTTTCCCCCGGCCCCCTACCTCTGAAGCCATTTTATGACCTGTCATTTGCCACCTGAGCCTCCAGTAAAAACAAAAACAGGCTTTCCTGTGGTCTTGGTCTCTGTCTCTTCTGTTTTGGAGAATCGCTAGTAACTCACTGTTGAAGGTGGGGAGGAGGGGATGTGGGGCCGTGGGCAGGGCCTGGCATCCTTGCTCCCGTGTCTCCAGCTGTGCCCCTAGTGAAGAGTGCCCTCATCAGGGGGATTCACTGCCCCTGTGACATGGGCTGACACCTCCTCGCAGAGTGAGTATTCTGCAGATGCCAAGAGCAGTGCCCGGCACTGGCAGCTACAATTTATTGAGCATTTACTATTAATAAAGCAATGAGTAGAAATGTGAGTAGGGGCATGAGCAATGGCATCCAGAAGATTCTGAGGCCTTGAGCTGAGGCAGGATAGAGGGAGGAAGAGGGGTGAAGAGTTATGGTCCCTGTCTCAGCCCGTCCTCAAGTGCCTCCACGACAGGATGCTTGTCTTCAGCAGTCACTTTATAGAAGTATCTATATATATACATTTAGTACAACCGACCTTTGGTTTCTTCTCTCAACCCCCTTTTCAAACGTATATAAAAATATCCAAAGGCTCCTCCCAGCCCAGTGTTTCCAGGCAGCTTTTCAAATCCCCTCTTTGCCTTAGTTGGTCAAAAGCCTGTTGGTGCAGCACCCTTCCAGGAAGGGAGAGGAGGAAAGCTAGCTAGGGCTCCTTCTTGGCAGCCTTGGGGAACAATCGGGGCAGAGCCCCAAGCCTAGAGGCGGGAGCCCGCTGTCCTTCCGTCCTGCCACACATGGGCACACACTCCTGTTCCCTCTCGCCCTGGAAGGCTGAGCCTGCAGTGAGGGAGGCGAGTCCTTTTCCCCGGAGGGGTCAAGAGAGAACCCCCTTCGCCCAGAGTCTGTGTGGGAAGAAGTCAGTGAAAGTCCCAGGTTATGGGAGGAGTCCAAGGTGGTGGGAAACTGGATTTCTTGTCCCCCGTCCTGCTCTCTGCTCTGGTTTGTCCCACTGAGAAAGTCTAGACCTGTCCTCCCTCCAATCCCCCTTCTCTAGCAGGGAAGAAGGGATTCTGGAGCTGAGCCTGCGGGGGTGGGGAGGAAAGGGGAAGGGGGAAAGAAGAGGGAGGGGAGAGTGGCCCACCCTGATGGCCACGGCCTAACCACAACACATAAGTAATCCAAAAGAGTCACACGAGGGGAATGAGGGGGTGCTCAGACCACCCTTCCCCCAGCTTCCCAATTCTCCCAGGCTGCAGGGCTGCTTTTCCACCGGGAAGTAATAGGGAAGAGAGGGTTGAAGTGCTGCAGAGGAAAGGAAGGGGCCTCTGGGGTGGGTGGAGAGAGCTGGCTCTCCCCACCCTGCCTGGCCCCTCAGTCGTTCTCATCTGGCCCTAAGTACTCAAGTTCTGTGCTGGGTTTCACCTCCTGCTCTAAAAGAGAGGGTGTCCGGTGGAAGGCAGCTGAGATCTGGTCAAACGTCCGGCCTCGAGTTTCAGGTACTCTTAAGAAGGTGAAGATGAAGAAGCCCAGCAGGAGGACCGCAAATAGAAGGAAGACGTAGGGCCCCATAGCCTCCTGGGACAGGTGGAGAAAGAGGTGTTGACAGAGTGAGGTGGGGAGGGAAGGGGTGGTTTCAGGCAACCAGGAGCTAAAGGCCTTCATAGGGAGCTGGGGAGACGACAGACAGCAGCTGCCTCCTCCAGGGACAAGGAAAATGATCAGGAATAAGAATTTACACGGAAAAGAGGATTCTCTGAACCCCAAACACTCTTTTAGTTTTCGCCCCCTTCACCATCCTCAGTTACTGCACTCAGAGGAGAGTCCCAGCTGTTTGTAGCATTCATGCAAAGCATATCATTTTATTCTTGGACTAAGGTAAGTTATGTCACTGGTGCGTTTCGGACATCTCAGTTGCTATCCAGTCTGGGTCAGCTCCCTTCCTTGCTTTATTCTGTGTAGCAGGTGGTCCACCAAAGTGACCCAAAGACCCATGGTCTGTGGCTGGAGGAGTCCCTGACTGGGAAGCAGGTGGGCTAGCTGTGTGATGCCCACCTCTGGCCTACAGTGTGGGAGGCTGGGGTGGGAGGACCTACCGCAACATACTGGAAACCCATGCCAATGATGAAGTTGCTCGTCCAGTTGGAGAAACCAGCCACAGCCATGGCTGCCGGGCGGGGTCCCTGGCTGAAGAGCTCGGCCACGATGAACCAAGGAATCGGGCCAGGACCAATCTCAAAAAATGCCACAAAGCCAAAGATGGCCACAATGGAGACGTAGCTCATGGCTGGAACTCGCTCCTAGGAGCCAGAGAGGGAGGGTGGAGAATCCAGTTGAGGCCTTTCTGGATCCTCCCTTGCCCTCAACCCAGAGAAGTGAAATCTATCCCCCTCCCCAGCAGCTTGGGGGGGCTGCCGTCCCGGGTTAGAGCAGGCCCTTGAGCCTTTCTGAGCACTGGCGTTCTGCTGGCTATCCCAAGTGTGTTCAAGGCAGAGGAAATGTTACGGCCTCTCAGTTCTTATGACTGTCAGCTCTCCCTGGGCTCTAAAGCTGGGTCTTTAGGAATGATGGTTCCTGAGGCTTGACAGGGGCTCTCCCTCCTGGCTGCCAGAGTTGTGCCACAGCTGCCTCCCAGTGCAGCCTAAATCCCTCAGGAGCAGACCACAGTCCCAGCAGATTCTGGAGCCAGTCACCCACAGTCCTGGTCCAGAGCTGGTGCCAGGATTGAAAGTGTGTGTGTTAAGAAGGGGACCTGGCTGGTCACAGAGACTCTCAGGACCATTCCCGTGGGCTGGGCTGCTAGCCCCTCCTAGCCTCCAGGCCTTACCAGCAGGAGCAGAGCCACAGTCATCAGGATGGCACAGCCACACATGCCCGCCAGGCCCAGAAGATGGAGCGTCCGGCGCCCTGCCCGCTCCACCAGCAACACCTGTGGGGAGAGTCAGAGCTTGACCGGAGCCTTTCAGGCACGGGACGTAGGAGGGGCTGCATGGGTGAGGGCAACCAAGAGCAGGACCTCCGGGACACCCAGGGATGTGAAGCCAGTGACTCGGGCCATTCCAGAGGTGAGCAGTTACCGAGACCAAGGTGAAGACTGTGTTGACCACACCCGCTCCTATGGTGGCATAGGCAGGCTGGCCTACCCCTGCTGTCTCGAAGATGCTGGTCGAATAATAGAAAACCTAGAGGTGGGGGAGGAGAAGAAGTGATGGCAGGGATGTCATCTACTCCAGCCACGACAGGCTGAGTGTTGGTGGAGGGGGTTTGCTCCCAACTCCTGTCTCCCCTCCCTGGGCTGTGCCCTGCCTGGAGGCTGCTCCACACATACAGCATTGATGCCAGAGAGCTGCTGGCTCAGCTGCAGCACGACCGCAATGATCAGGGGCTGCCGGTGGGTATGACTGCCCAGGAGCTGGAGCAGGGACAATGGCCGCTCACGCTCCAGCTTCCGCTTCTCATCCTTCAGCTCAGCCAGCACTCCAGAAACATCAGCCCAGCCCGTCAGGCGCTTCAGACCTGGAGGAGGGAGGGTCAGGCCTGAAGGGACCTGAGAGGAAGCCAGGTGCTAGCAAGACAAAGTGGAGGCATGGGCCTGGGTCAGGCTGCAGCAGGAGAGCTTACTCTTTCTGGCAGGTCCCTCGAGATTCCGGATGATATAGAGGTAGCGGGGGCTCTCGGGACAGAAGGGGAGCAGGACCAGCTGCAGGAGGGCAGGTAGCACTGTGAGGCCCAAGAGCAGTGGCCACAGGCTGGCAGTGCCCAGCAGGGACTCCAACCCCAGCACCTGTGGGAGAAGGTTGGGAAAGAAGGCAGGTCACTCAGCCCTCCCGCCTTACCTCAGAAGCACACCGTATTCTCCACAGCTCCACCCCAACCACTGCCCAGGCGCCCATGAGGCCCGTCCCGGTTACCTGGGCGATCAGAATGCCAGTGACGATGGCCAGTTGGTTGAGCGTCCCCAGGGCACCCCGCAGGTGAGTGGGAGCAATCTCCCCTACGTACATGGGCACCAGTCCTGATGTCAGCCCTAGGCGAGGGAAGAAGAGAGGGCTGAGGGCAGGTGTCCACTCCCATCTGAAAGCCCAGGTGTGGTGAAAGACAGCAGGGCGCTAGGCAGGGCTGTGGTGCCCGTGAGTACCTGAGTAGGCACCAATGAGGAACCGTCCAAGGATGAGCATTTCATAGGAGGCAGCAGCATTGGCCAGGCCCATGAGGCTGCCCCCCAGCACCGCCAGGACATTGTTGACCAGCATGGCCCTTTTCCTGGCAGGCAGACAGAGTGAGGCTGTGAGGGTGAGGGCACCCAGCGGTGGCTCCCTTCCGGTTTCCCCCACCCCTGCCCTCCAGCTCCGAACCTTCCAAGCCACTGAGAGATGATACCAATGAGGAAGGAGGAAATCATGCCGCCCACGGAAAAGATGGCCACAGAGAGGGCCCAAAGGGTGGTGAGCGTGCCTGGCGGGATGGAGCTGGGTCCCTCAGGCCCCTGCCTCCCCAGCCACGTCTCATTGTAGCTCTGTTCAATCACCTGGGAGACAGCAGAGGACAGATTTACTGCAGACCCTCACCTTTCCACCACCCCTGAGACACCTGTCCTCCTCGTTTGGGTACCCCCACCCTGCCAGCAGCAGGCCCTCACCTTCTGAGGGGCATTGATGACTCCAATGTTGTAGCCAAACTGCAGGGAGCCAAGCACAGCAGAGAACACAGCAAGGACCAGGGTCCCAGTCACTCGCTGTTGCGGGGGTTCCCCATCCTGGACAGGCAGACACAAAGACACAGCATGTCACATGGAACCATGATTTTTTTTCCTTCGCTAGCAGCCCGGGCCCAGCTGGAGCCTGAAGATACTGGGCTCCATCCAACATGTTGGGTGAGGGAAACTGGGCCATATTAGGAATTGCACAAAGATCTCAATGTAAACAGGAGCTCAACTTCAACCTGGGCATAAAGGAGAAACTGGATGTTTGAGTCCATAAGGCAGAGAAATGTTTGAGAATTTGTCTCAAAATTCTTCTGTGACCTTGGGACAGGCTTGGCCTTAAGAGCTCAGATTTGTGTGACCTTGGCCAAGTCACTTCCCTGCCCGGAACCTGAGTGTCCTCTGTGAGATGTGGGTGATGTTTCCTGCCTTGCCTACCTATCTGTGAGAGTGTTGTGAAAATCAACATCACATGTTAACAGTATCCGTGACAGTGCTGGTTTCATAAATTGACAAGTGCATTATTTGCATTATTATCATCAGCCACTGTCCTCTTCCCTCCCCTCTGGGGGTTCTGTCAGCCAGCTCCAGGAGGACCCCAACAGGACCAAGAAGTGCTGCTCCAGAAAGGACATCCCGGTCATCTAGGGGTGGCCTTCTCTATCTGTGTCGCAGCCTGCCCTCCCCCTGTAAACTACGTGCAGGGAGGGCCGTCCAGGAGTTCTGCCTGGGAGAGCCATGCCCAGGGGAGGAGGGCAGGAAGGTGGTGTGAGGGGCGGTGGCAGTGGTGGCCGCTCGCTGGCGGCACAGACTGTCTCCAAGCGGAAACCTGAGCTGGGGGAGGGGGGGCTGACAGTCCCCTCTGCCCCTCCACCAACCGTGGGGCCAAGGGAAAGTTCAGCGTCTTGGAGGGCGGCCAGGAGTGGGGGTGGGGGCCCACGGAGAGCCTCCAGTCCTCGAAACACTGCCCGCGAGCGGAGACGGACGGACAGCTCCCGGAGGGCAAGACCCGCCTGGATCTGCTTTCCCGAGTCGGAACGAGGGCAGAGTGTCCCCAATTCCGGAGCGCCGCGCCGCCTATTAGGCAAGGGGGTGAACCCTGGCTCGCAGAATCCACTTGCTGCCTGTGCCCCGAAAGGCCCTCCAGACCCACTCTGCCTCTTGGTAGGATTGGAATCTCACAGTCACGGGTTGTCCAGGCCGGGTATAAATAGCCAGCCCCCCACCTTCACCCCCTGCGCCTGCGCATGAACCACCCCCAGCTGACCCCAACCGCGACCCCCAGCCCAAGAAAAGCGCTACCCCTGCCCCCCGCCCCGCCCCTCATGATGAATCCTACTTCAGAGCCTATCTGTTGGAAGCCCGACGGCATCTCGTCTTAGAAGAGCTGGACGCGTAGGGGCGGCGAAGATGAAAGAACAGATCCGGGAGTCTCTGGCCCCGGCCTGGCGCGCAGAAGCTGCGGGGGCCGTGGGGGTCCCGGAGTGACGAGCGCGGGCGGGCCCAATGGGACCCACAGCCACAAGCCAAGGTGTCAGAGAGCAGTGGGGCTCCCGCGGATCTGACCGAGCCGGGCTGGGAAAAAAGACGCGAGGAGCCCCCTCCACCTCGCTTCTGCCCCCGCGGGCCACGCCCTTCACAGCACCCATTGGCCAGGAGCCCGCACACCCCAGAAGGCCACGCCCCCTCCGCCTGGGGTTTAAAGTTTGGCTGGAGTTGGTGGGGCCGGCCAGTAAGGCCACGCCCCTCCGCGTGGCTGGAGAGTCACGCCTCTCGGGTTCCCGCCAACATCCGACTGAGAAGTTTTGAGAAGAGTCCCCGGAACAAAAGGCCCCGCCCACCCACGTGTTAGGACTCCGCCCACCAGCTAGGATGCCGGGCTGCAGAAGCTTCTTAAACTCTGCGGGTCTGGACTGTGGGGTCGGAGAGGAGAGGACAGGCCAGGTGTACTTGCCCCGGGGAAACTCCAGCGGCCTGAGACGGCTCGCGAGCCGGCTTGCGGGTTGAGAGAGGAGCAATGCCCCAAAGTAACCCGGGGCGGCTATTTTTAGCTCCCACATTGGGAGCCTCCAAATGTCAGGTCCCGGGCGTCCCAGCCTGTCCCAGGCGGGGGCGGAGAGACAGGGAGATGGAGCCTTAAAGGGTCCGCGACATGCTTCCCACGCGAGTGTGGCCCTGGGGGCCAGAAAATTCCGTTCCCAGAGCGGGTCTGGTGGTCGGGCTGCTTGGTCCTGTCTTTCAGTGCCTCCCTGCCCCGGGCGCTGCCTATCCCGTCCTTCCCCTACACACATTCCCCAGGTTGGTTCCTGGAGCCGTTCCGAGGGACAAATGGTCACACCGACCACACCACCAGCCCTAAGGTCTCTGAGCCTCTGAGGTCTCTGAGCATATGCTGGCCGCGTGGACGACACGCTCTCTGGAGGCTGCTCCGGGTTTGGATCCTCGGCCAAATTCTGCCAGGCAGGAAGTGCGCGACCTAGGGTCGGCGCGTGGGGAGAGATAACCGAGATACCCAGAGCGTGGAGTGTCTGGCTCAGAAAACCGGCTTCGGAAGCGCAGGGCTGTGGTGCCACCTGGAGGGCGAGCGAGGAGCCGTAGTGGATTGCACTTGGAATCTCAACCCACTCTCTCTTGCCTTTCCGTCACCCTAAGGCTTCAGGGACATGTAACCCAGGCCCTTCTCTGGAGCTGCAAATCCAGGTGTTCGTTACCGCCTGGATGTGGCAGCTCTAGTGATCAGCATGTCCAAACCTGTTCCTCCTCCTAACTTCCTTATTTCAATGAACTACCCGCCCAGTCACCCCTATGGTAGAAGTCATGCGCGATTCCTCCTGTCCTGCGCCGCTCTGCCCGTTTATCCAGTTAGTTTCCAACGTTGCTGCTTTGACCTCCAAAATTCTCTCATATTCATCCGATATTCCCTGTGGCGGCTGCCACTTCAGTCCAGATCACCATCACCCTCACTGGTCTTCCTGCTCTTCTTTCCTTTATGACGAGGGCAGAGAACAATTTTCTTTTTTTTTTTTTGAGACGGAGTCTCGCTCTGTCGCCGGATCTCAGCTCACTGCAAGCTCCGCCTCCCGGGTTTACGCCATTCTCCTGCCTCAGCCTCCTGCGTAGCTGGGACTACAGGCGCCCGCCACCTCGCCCGGCTAGTTTTTTGTATTTTTTTAGTAGAGACGGGGTTTCACCGTGTTCGCCAGGATGGTCTCGATCTCCTGACCTCGTGATCCGCCCGTCTCGGCCTCCCAAAGTGCTGGGATTACAGGCTTGAGCCACCGCGCCCGGCCTGAGAACAATTTTCAAAGGTCCAATCTCATCTCTCATGCAAGAAGTCACTGTCTCTATTGCCCCAACTGTCAAGTTCAAATCCCTTTTCAGAGTGAACTCCTGTCTCTCTTCTCCGATCTCTGGCTTGACCTATCTCTCCTGCCTCTCCTTCTATCTCCTTGGCCTCCTGTTCTGGGCAATGCCTAAGTCCTTATTGTACCCAGAACACGCTGTGCCGTTACACCCCTTCTTGATCCCTTTGCTGCACTAATCCCCTGCAAAATATGGAATGCCGGCTGGGCGCGGTGGCTCACACCTGTAATCCCAGCACTTTGGGAGGCGGAGGAAGGCGGATCACCTGAGGTCAGGAGTTTGAAACCAGCCCGGCCAACATGGAGAAACCCCATCTCTGCTAAAGATACAAAAATTAGCCAGGCGTGGTTATGCACACCTGTAATCCCAGCTACTCGGGAGGCTGAGGCAGGAGAATGGCTTGAACCCGGGAGGTGGAGGTTGCAGTGAGCCGAGATCGTGCCCCTGCACTCCAGCCTGGCGACAGAGTGAGACTCCGTCTCAAGAAAAAAAAAAACAAAAAAAATCCGGAATGCCAAAGGACTCCTCTTCTTCCTTCAGAGAAAGCTTCCCCACCCAGCTCCTGCTCCACAGGTTCACTTCATTTCCGGCTTCTGGGGACCTTGATCCCTGAGTTCCAGCACAGAAGACTGAACAAATGACACAGTTCTTATCACACTGTCTTCATTGATCTATTTCTCATTTTTATTTTTGTTTTTGTTTGTTTTGAGACGGAGTTTCGCTCTTGTTACCCAGGCTGGAGTGCAATCAAGCGACCCTTGGCTCACTGCAACCTCCGCCTCCTTGGTTCAAGCCATTCTCCTGCCTCAGCCTCCGGAATAGCTGAGATTATAGGCATGCGCCACTAGGCCTGGCTAATTTTGTATTTTTAGTAGAGATGGGGGATTTCACCATGTTGGTCAGGCTTGTTTCCAACTCCCGACCTCAGGTGATCCACTTGCCTCGGGCTCCCAAAGTGCTGGGATTACTGGCGTGAGCTACCACGCCCAGCAATTTTATTGGTTTTGAGTTGAGGTCTCTGTTGCTCAGGCTCGAGTGAGAGGCACAGTCATGGATCACTGCAGCCTACACTTCCTGGGCTCAAGCAGCCCTCTCACCTCAGCCTCCCAGGTAGCTGAGACTACAGGCTTGAGTCACCACACCCAAATGCTTATTTTTTTTTTTAATTATCTATTTCCATATCCATTTCTCATTTTTCCTCCTTCAAAAGTCAATTATTCCAGGCTGGGTGTGGTGACTCACACCTGTAATCCCACTGTTATCCTAGCAGATTAGGAGGCTGAGACAGGAGGATCACTTGAGTGAGACCGTCTCACAAGAAAAAAAAAAAAAGTAGATTATTGCAATGCATTAAATGTTCATTTGTTTTTCTTTGTGCTCTTACAAAATATACATCATTTTGTGTGCAAAGCTTTTTTTTCCTTCTTTTTATGAGACACAGTCTCACTCTGTCACCCAGGCTGGAGTGCAGTGGGGTGATCTCCATTCACTGCAGCCTCTGCTTCGCAGGTTCAAGTGATTCTCCTGCCTCAGCCTCCCGAGTAGCTGGGATTACAGGCTCGCACCACTGTGCCTGGCTAATTTTTGTATTTTAAGTAGAGATGGGGTTTCACCATGTTGGCCAGGCTGGTCTTCAACACCTGACCTCAAGTGATCTGCCCACCTCAGCCTCCCAAAGTGCTGGGATTACAGGTGTGAGTCATCACGCCCAGCCCAAACATTTTAAATTTCTGTAAATAGCATCTTGTTATATATTTCACTCTGATCTTATTTTCAGTAACCATGATGTTTTTAAAATCCACTTGTGTTGTATGATGATCAAAGCTATGGCTGCACGATACTTTACAGCATGAGTTGCATCACACTTTACCTGCTCACAGTCCCACTGAGGAGCACCCATTGGGCCTCCAGTTCTCAACCACAACAAATAATATGGCACTGGCTGGGTGCGGTGGCTCATGCCTGTAATCCCAGCACTTTGGGAGGCTGAGGCTGGCAGATCACCTGAGGTCAGGGGTTCAAGATCAGCCTGGCCAACATAGTGAAACCCTGCCTCTACTAAAAATACAAAAATCAGCCAGGCGTCACCAGGCGCGGTGACAGGTGCCTGTAATTCCAGCTACTAGGGAGGCTAAGGCAAGGGAACCATCTGAACCCGGGTGGTGGAGGTTGCAGTGAGACGAGATCATGCCACTGCACTCCAGTCTGGGTGACAGAGCGAGGATCCCTCTCAAACAAACAAACAAAAAATGAGATCAGGCTGGGCACAGTGGCTCATGCCTGTAATCCCAGCACTTTGGGAGGCTAAGGTGGGCTGATCACCTGAGGTCAGGAGTTTGAGACTAGCTGACCAACATGGAGAAACCCTGTCTCTACTAAAAATACAAATTTAGCCTGGCGTGGTGGTGCACGCCTGTAATCCCAGCTACTCAGGAGGCTGAGGCAAGAGAATCACTTGAACCAGGGAGGCAGAAGTTGCAGTGAGCCGAGATCGCACCATTGCACTCCAGCCTGGGCAACAAGAGCGAAACTTCGTCTCAAAAAAAAAAAAAAAAAAAAAAGAGAGAGAGAGAGATCAGTTACTTGTCAGATTTAGGCATTGCAAATACCTTCTCCTTTTCTATTATCTCTATATTAATTTTTCCTTTGTGAACTTCATGAAATAGATTTATTTTTTTTTCTTTTTTTCAGATGGAATCTGGCTCTGTCACCCAGGCTGGAGTGCAGTGGCGCAATCTTGTCTCACCGCAACCTCTGCCCACTGGGTTCAAGTGATTTTCTTGCCTTAGCCTCCTGAGTAGCTGGGATTACAGGTGTGAGCTAGCACATGCAGCTAATTTTTGTATTTTTAGTAGAGACGGTGTTTCGCCATGTTGGTGAGGTGGGTCTGGAGCTCCTGACCTCAGGTGACCCACCCACCTCGGCCTCCTAGAGTGCTAGGATTATAGGTGTGAGCCATCGCTCCTGGCCAGAATAGAAATTCTTAATTTAAGTGTAATGAAAATGACCATTTTTTTCTCCTTATGGTTTGTGATTGCTGATCATTTGTATATATTCTTTCCCAACTCTGCACCACAGATGTATTCTTTTACATTTTCTTCCAGTAACTTTACAGTTTTACTTTTCACATTTAGGTGTCTTCTTGATTCTTCTGGAATTCATCCTTGTTTTAGGTGTTAGGGATCCAATTTATTTTTCTCTTTAGTGAACCACTTTTATCATATATGAAATTCTGATGTATGATGTAAGGGTCTGTCTCTGAATTTGTATTCTGTTCCATTGATGTATTTGTCTGTTCTTGCACAAGTTGATTTTTATGATACTTTGTAGCAAGTTTAAATTTCCGGGAAAGGCAAGAGATTTCTTGTTACTCTTTCTTTCTTTCTTTTTTTTGAGACAGAGTTTTCTCTTGTTGCCCAGGCTGGATTGCAATAGCCTGATCTCGACTCACTGCAACCTCTGTCTCCTGGGTTCAAGGTGTTCCTCTGCCTCAGCCTCCTGAGTAGCTGGGGTTACAGGTGCCCACCACCATGCCTGGCTAATTGTTTTGTATTTTTAGTAGAGACCGGGTTTCACCATCTTGGCCAGGCTGGTCTTGAACTCCTGTCCTCAAGTGATCCACCCGCCTCAGCCTCCCAAAGTGCTGGATTACAAGTGTGAGCCACCGTGCCCGGCTGTTACTCTTTCTTTTCACTATAGACTTAATATTTGTTGTTTTTTATTGCTCTATACAAATTTGGGGATACACTTAACAAGATCCTTTAAAAAAAAACTTGCTTACATAAATTTAATGTTTTTTTTCTAAAAAAAAAACTAAAACAACAGTTGGATTTTTTTTTTTTTTTTTTTTTTTTTTTGAGATGGAGTTTCGCTCTTTTTGCCCAGGCTGGAGTGCAATGGCGCCATCTCGGCTCACTGCAACCTCCGTCTCCTGAGTTCGAGCGATTCTCCTGCCTCAGCCTCCCAAGTAGCTGGGATTACAGGCGCCTGCCACCACACCAGGCTAATTTTGTGCATTTTTAGTAGAGATAGGGTTTCACCATGTTGGCCAGGATGGTCTCGATCTCTTGACCTCATGATCTGCCCGCCTCGGCCTCCCAAAGTGCTGGGATTCCAGGCATAAGCCACTGCGCCCAGCCTATCTTTTCTTTTTTGAGATGGAATGTCGATCTTGTCACCCAGGCTGGAGTGCAATGGCACGATCTCAGCTCACTGCAACATCTGCCTCCTGGGTTCAAGATATTCTCCTGCCTTGGCCTCCCAAGTAGCTGGGATTATGGCATAAGCCACCACTATGGGCTAATTTTTGTATTTTTAGTAAAGATGGAGTTTCACCATGTTGGTCAGGCTGGTCTTGAACTCCTGACCTCAGGTGATCCACCTGCTTCGGCCTCCCAAAGTGCTGGAATTACCGGCATGAGCCACCACACCTGGCTGCCAGTTGGGTTTTTATTGGTAGCATTTAATTATAAGTTATTCTAAGGACAGTCGATATCTTTATAATATTAAGTCATCCCATTCGAAAGCATGGACTATTGATTTATATATTCAGGCTGTCATCTATGTATTTTATGAGAACTAAAAAACATTTTTCCACTAAAGTTTTAGGAATTCTTGGTTAGTTCCTAGATGCCTTATAATTTTGTCACTGATGCAAATTGAATGTTATTTATTTATTTATTTATTTATTTATTTATTTATTTTTGAGACATAGTCTCACCCTGTTGCCCAGGTTGGAGTGCGATGGTGAGATCTTGGCTCACTGCAACCTCCACCTCCCTGGTTCAAGCAATTCTCCTGCCTCACCTTCCCGAGTATCTGGGACTACAGGCGTGTGCCACTACGCCTGGCTAATTTTTTGTATTTTTAGCAGAAACGGGCTTTCGCCATGTTGGACGGACAGGCTGGTCTCCAACTCCTGACCTTGTGATCCACCCGCCTCGGCCTCCCAAAGTGCTGGGATTACAAGTGTGAGCCACCGGGCCTGGCCATTGAATGTTATTTATTTTTATTTTTATTTTTATTTTTTTTGAGACAGAGTCTCGCTGTGTCTCCCAGGCTGGAGTGCAGTGGCGCCATCTCGGCTCACTGCAAGCTCCGCCTCCCGGGTTTACGCCATTCTCCTGCCTCAGCCTCCCAAGTAGCTGGGACTACAGGCGCCTGCCACCACGCCCGGCTAGTTTTTTGTATTTTTAGTAGAGACGGGGTTTCACCATGTTAGCCAGGATAGTCTCGATCTCCTGACCTCGTGATCCACCCGCCTCGGCCTCCCAAAGTGCTGGGATTACAGGCTTGAGCCACCGCGCCTGGCCAAATGTTATTTTTATTATTCTTTTTCTTTCTTCTTTTTTTTTTTTTGAAACAGAGTGCCACTCTGTTGTCCTGGCTGGAGTAGAGTGGTGCAATCACAGCTCACTGCAGTCTTGACCTCCTGGGCTCAAGAAATCCTCCCACTTCAGCCTCCCAAGTACCTGGGACTACAGTTGTGCACATACCACCACGCCCAGCAAATTTTTGTATTTTTTTTTTTTTGTAGAGATAGGGTTTCCCTGTGTTGCCCAGGCCGGCCTAAAACTCTTGGGCTCAAGTATCCACCCACCTTGGCCTCCCAGAGTGCTGAGATTACAGGCATGAGCCACTGTGCCTGGCCTTGTTTTTTCTTTTTTTTTTTCTTAACATTTTCTGGTTGGTTATTTCTGGTGCAGTAAAATACTGGTGGTTTTTTTGTTTATTTGTTTTATAGGTTAATTTTGTACACAACAACCTTTATGAATACCCTTGTTGGTTCTACAGTCTTTCTGTTGATTTTATTGTATTTATTTATTTTAAGACGGAGTTTCAATCATTACGCAGGCTAGGGTGCAATGGCGCTATCTCAGCTCACTGCAACCTCTGCCTCTGGGGTTCAAGCAATTCTCCTGTCTCAATCTCCTGAGTAACTGGGATTACAGGCATGCACCACCATTCCTGGCTAATTTTGTATTTTTAGTAGAGGTGGGGTTTCTTCAAGTTGGTTAGGCTGGTCTCGAACTCCAGACATCAGGTGATCCACCTGCCTTAGCCTCCCAAAGTGCTGGGATTACAGGCGTGAGCTACTGCGACTGGTGATTTTATTGGTTTTTCTAAGTAGATGATTATACTACCTGCAAATAATCAGGGTTTTTGTTTTGTTTTGTTTTGTTGTTTTTTTGAGACGGAGTCTTGCTCTGTTGCCCAGGCTGGAGTGCAGTGGCGTGATCTTGGCTCACTGTGACCTCTATCTTCCAGGTTCAAGTGATTCTTCTGCCTCAGCCTCGCAAGCAGCTGGGATTACAGGTGTGAGCTACCACCTGCAGCTAATTTTTGTATTTTTAGTAGAGATGGGTTCACCACGTTGGCCAGGCTGGTCTCGAACTCCTCACCTGTTGATCCACCCACCTCGGCCTCCCAAAGTGCTGGGATTAGCCATGAGCTACTGCGTCCGGCAAATAATCAGTTTTATGTTTTCCTTTCCTATCTTTGCACTACTTGTTTCTTTTATTTTCTTGTAGTACTGCTCAAGACCTCCAGGATTTTGTAAAATAAGGGTGGTAACAGTGGACATCTTTGTTTTTTTCCTCAATAATAAAAGAGATCAGTCTAACATTATTCCTTAAGTATAAGAATTTCCTACCTAAACTTTGTGTGCTAAGGGTTTTTATGATAAGCAGATATTGAACCTCATCAAATCCCCTTTAAAATTCTCATTTGAAATAGCCATATGATTTTTTTTCTTTTTTTCTTTTTTCTGCTTTTTTGGTTTTTTTTTTTTTGAGATGAAGTCTCACTCTGTCACCCAGGCTGGAGTGCAGTGGCGTGATCTCGGCTCACTGCAAGCTCCGTCTCCTGGGTTCAAGTGTTTCTCCTGCCTCAGCCTCCCAAGTAGCTGGGACTACAGGTGTGTGCCACCACCCCTGGCTAATTTTTTGTATTTTTAGTAGAGATGGGGTTTCGCCATGTTAGCCAGGATGGTCTCAATCTCCTGACCTCGTGATTCACCCACCTTGGCCTCCCAAAGTGCTGGGATTACAGGCAAGAGCCACTGTGTCCTGCTGATTTTTTTCCTTTAGTCTATTATTTGATAAACTACAATGATGGATTTTGTAATTTTTTTGTTTTGTTTTTTTTAGACAAAATCTTGCTGTGTCACCCAGGCTGGGGTGCAGTGGCACCATCTCGCCTCACTGCAACCTCTGCCTCTCAGGTTCAAGCGATTCTCCCGTCTCAGCCTCCTGAATAGCTGGGACTACAGGTGTGTGTCACCACGCCTGGCTAATTTTTTTTTTTTTTTTTTTTTTTTTGAGACGGAGTCTCGCTATGTCGCCCAGGGTGGAGTGCAGTGGCCGGATCTCAGCTCACTGCAAGCTCCGCCTCCCGGGTTTTTACGCCATTCTCCTGCCTCAGCCTCCCGAGTAGCCGGGACTACAGGCGCCCACCACCTCGCCCGGCTAGTTTTTTTTTTGTATTTTTTAGTAGAGACGGGGTTTCACCGTGTTAGCCAGGATGGTCTCGAACTCCTGACCTCGTGATCCGCCCGTCTCGGCCTCCCAAAGTGCTGGGATTACAGGCTTGAGCCACCGCGCCCGGCTGCTAATTTTTTTTTTTGTGAGACAGAGTCTCGCTCTTTCGCCCAGGGTGGAGTGCAGTGGTGCTATCTCGGCTCACTGCAAGCTCTGCCTCCCAGGTTCATGCCATTCTCCTGCCTCAGCCTCCCGAGTAGCTGGGACTACAGGCGCCCGCCACCACACCTAGCTAATTTTTTGTATTTTTAGTAGAGACAGGGTTTCATCGTGTTAGCCAGGATGGTCTCGATCTCCTGACCTCGTGATCCACCTGCCTTGGCCTCCCAAAGTGCTGGGATTACAGGCGTGAGCCACCGTGCCCGGCTGAATTATTTGATATTTTTAGTAGAGGCGGGGTTTCACCATGTTGGTCAGGCTGGTTTTGACCTCCTGGCCTCATGTGTTCTGCCCATCTCAGCCTCCCAAAGTGCTGGGATTGCAGGTGTGAGCCACTGCTCCCAGCCTAGTTAAGTAATATTTTATTAAAGACTTTTGGGTCTATATTCATAGATTAAACGGGCCTAAAATTCATTTCTTATATTATTCCTAACTGATTTCAGGGGCAAGATTACCCTAGCCTCATAAATGAGTTGGTCACTTTTTCACTTCTTTCCCAAATCTGTATCTCAAATATTTACTCCAGAATGAACCGTAGTGGAACACTTAGCCCAGCCTCTTGTTTCCCAAGTAGGCAAAAACATTATCACTCCTATTCGATAGATGAGATGGTCAAAGCCCAAGGATGAAGTCCTGAAGGAAGCAGAATTAGAACCTGGAATATTCCATCTGCCTTAAATCTAATCAGTGACCAATTACTTTATAAATAATGCTGCAAGTTTCCAAAGTTAATTTATGTATCAGTTTTCAGAACTCAGAACATTTTCCTGTAGAAACAAACAAGTTGGTTGGGTTTTCATACGAGGTTGTTTAACTCATAATGTCATCATCTACCATCCCATACTGTTGTGTATATCCCCTAATATCACCCAATCTTCCAACCAGACTTGACTTTTCAAACTTTTCCATTGTTACCTCTGGACTCAATGTCTGTCATCATCCTTGTAAGTCCATCCTCTTCTCTGAACCTCCCTTTCCTAGACCTTACTGGAACCTGGCGTCTGGAGGGCACACTTCCCTGGCAACCCTCTTTACAGAGACTTGTTCATTGGTCTTTGCATATTGCAGAGTCAAGTATGAGTATTGCTCCCTAGTGCTGCGTCTAGACCCTTTTTTTTTGTTTGATTTTTGAGATGGAGTCTCGCTCTGTCACCCCGGCTGGAGTACAGTAGTGCAATCTTGGCTCACTGCAACCTCCGCCTCCCGGGTTCAAATGATTCTCCTGCCTCAGCCTCCTGAGTAGCTGGGATTACAAACGTGCACGACTATGCCCAGCTAATTTTTGTATTTTTAGTAGAGACGGGGTTTCACCATGTTGATCAGGCTGGTCTCGAACTCCTGACCTCGTGATCTGCCTGCCTCGGCCTCCCAAAGTGCTGGGATTATAGGCGTGAGCCACTGCGCCCGGCCTTAGACCCTTATTCTTTCTTCATCTTTCAAAATCCTCTGCTCTTTGAAATTAATGTCTCAAACTATATGATCTGCTGCCTCTACTTGTTGCGAGGGTCTTCAAACCTGGTTGTTCCGCCACATTCACTGATAATGTTAGCACCTGTGGCTCATCCTCTTCCTCTTTTCACCTATTTTCCTCACATCATCGTTGATAACTTCAGAATCCATCAGGGCAATCCATCGTGGCCTCTCCGCTCCTCAGTCTCTTCTCCAGTGATCTTCCTCTTCAGCCCATCCTCAGACCTCTACCCTAGGCTTTGTTATCTCTAAAAACAAACTCTCCCAATTTTTTTTTTTTTTGAGATGGAGTCTCACTCTGTTGCCCAGGCTGGAGTGCAATGGCACCATCTCGGCTCACTGCAACCTCTGCCTCCTGGGTTCAAGCGAATCTCCTGCCTCAACCTCCTGAGTAGCTGGGATTACAGGTGTGCACCACCATGCCCGGCTAATTTTTGTGTTTTTAGTAGAGACAGGGTTTCACCATGTTGGCCAGTTTGGTCACGAACCCTGGAACTCAAGTGATCCGCCAACCTTGGCCTTCTAAAGTGCTGGGAATTTCTCTCTTGTTGCTCAGGTTAGAGTGCGGTGGCATGATCTCGGCTCACTGCAACCTCTGCCTCTGGGGTTCAAGCGATTCTCAGTCGCCCGAGTAGCGGAGATTATAGGCACCCACCACCATGCCTGGCTAATTTTTTTATTTTTAGCAGAGATAGGTTTCACCATGTTGCCCAGGCTGGTCTCGAATTCCTGACCTCAAGCTATCTGTCGGCCTTGGCCTCCCAAAATGCTGGGATTACGGACATGAGCTGCCATGCCTAGCAACAATTTTTTTCTTTTGTTTTGAGACAGAGTCTTGCTGTGTTGCCCAGGCAGGAGTGCAGTGGTGTGATCTCAGTTCACTGCAATTTCTGCTTCCTGGATTCAAGCAGTTCTCATGGCTCAACCTCCCAAGAAGCTGGGATTACGCCTGGCTTTTTTTTTGAGACCGAGTCTTGCTCTGTCACCCAAGCTGGAGTGCAGTAGCATGATCTCGGCTCTCTGCAGGCCTCCGACACCTGGCCAATTTTTGTATTTTTAGTAGAGATGGGGTTTTGCCATGTTAACAAGTCAGGCTGGTCTCAAGCCTCAAGCAATCTGCTTGGCCTCAAGTGATCTGCTTGCTTCGGCCTCCCAAAGTGCTAAGATTATAGGCATGAGCCACTGTGCCTGGCCTTCTTCCAATTTTTTAGATTCAAGCCAGGAATGTTTCATAATCATTTCTGGCCTTCTAGTTCATTTACTCACATATTCTCACTTCTTTTTTTTTTTTTTTTTTGCTTTTTAAAAAATTTTATTTATTTATTTATTGAGACAGAGTTTCACTCTGTTGCCCAGTGGCGCAATCTCTGCTCACTGCAAGCTCCGCCTCCCGGGTTCATGCCATTCTCCTGCCTCAGCCTCCCGAGTAGCTGGGACTACAGGAACCTGCCACCATGCCCGGCTAATTTTCTTTGTATTTTTAGTAGAGACAGGGTTTCACCATGTTAGCCAGGATGGTCTTGATCTCCTGACCTCGTGATCTGTCCGCCTCAACCTCTCAAAGTGCTGGGATTACAGGCATGAGCCACCACGCCCAGCCCTTTCTCTCTCTCTCTCTATTTTTTCTTTCTTTTTTTTTTTTTTTTTGAGACGCAGTCTTGCTCTGTCGCCCGGGCTGGAGTGCAGTGGCGCCATCTTGGCTCACTGCAAGCTCTGTCTCCCGGGTTCATGCCATTCTCCTGCCTCAGCCTCCTGAGTAGCTGGGATTACAGGTGCCCACCACCATGCCCAGCTAATTTTTTTGTATTTTTAGTATAGATGGGGTTTCACCGTGTTAGCCAGGATGGTCTTGATCTCCTGACCTTGTGATCTGCCCGCCTCGGCCTCTCAAAGTGCTGGATTACAGGCTTGAGCCACCGCACCCGGCCCTTTCTTTTCTGTTTTTGAGACAGGGTCTCCCTCTGTTGCCCAGGCTGGAGTGCAGTGGTATGATCATGGCTCACAGTAGCCTCGACCTCCTAGACTTAAGTGATCCTCCCACTGCAGCCTCTCAAGTGAGTAGCTAGGACTACAGGTGCCAGCCACCATGCCTGGGTAACTTTTTGCTATTGTATTTTTTTGGTAGAGATGAGTTTTGCCATGTTGCCCAGGCTGGTCTCCAACTCCTGAGCTCATGTGATCCACCTACCTCAGCCTCCCTAAGTGTTGGGATTACAGACATGAGCCACCATGTCCAGCCTCATGTATCCTCACTTCCTTCACCTCAGGGGACCTCTAAACCATTGACCCTACCAGTTTTTCACTATCCATCAACTCTTTTGTGTTTGCTCTCCCTCTTACCCAATTTATATATATAATCTAACACAATCACTCTCATGAAAATATTATAAAACTCCTTCTTCCTCTTTTTAGTAACACCCAACTCTAGTTAATTTCAACTATTCATCTACTTGGATCCTTTTTTTTTACTTTTTTTTTTTTTGACGGAGTTTCAGTCTTGTTGCCCAGGCTGGAGTGCAATGGTGAGACCTCGGCTCACTGTAACCTCTGCCTCCCAGCTTCAAGCGATTCTCCTGCTTCAGCCTCCCAAGTAGCTGGGATTGCAGGAATGCGTCAACACGCCCGGTTAATTTTGTATTCCTAGTAGAGACAGGGTTTCTCCATGTTGGTCAGGCTGGTCTCAAATTCCTGACCTCAGGTGATCCGCCCGCCTCAGCCTCCCAAAGTGCTGGGATTACAGGCGTGAACCACCGCGTCTGGTCCCTACTTGGATCCTGTTATCCAACTACTTACTTCAAGGCCATTAGAGGAAAAAAATCCACAATGATGCTCACCAGTCACACTTTACTGGGACCCATTTTGCTCCTCTCCTCCCTGGGACATTTGGCAATATCTGGAGACATTTTTGTCACACTTAGGTGCAGGGGAGGGTGTATCTAATTGGTAGAAGTCAGAGATGCTCCTAAATATCCTATAATATGCAGGACAACAAAAAATTAGCCCAAAATGGCAATAGAGATAGCAGGGAGAAAAAATGTTGACAGTGTCAAAGTTGAGAAATTCTGCTTTAAATTAATTAGTATGAGTCTCAAAGGGGCAATCCATACAAGGCCTTTGCACTT
Source organism: Macaca mulatta (assembly GCF_049350105.2). Classification (NCBI taxonomy): domain Eukaryota; kingdom Metazoa; phylum Chordata; class Mammalia; order Primates; family Cercopithecidae; genus Macaca; species Macaca mulatta. The sequence goes on along the minus strand of NC_133421.1, from coordinate 8,755,816 downwards.
GCTGTTCCTTCTGCCTATAATATGGTTCCCTCGTGGCTTACTATTATTATTTTCTGTTTTTTTGAGATGGAGTTTTGCTCTTGTCACCCAGGTTGGAGTGCAATGGCACGATCTCGGCTCACTGCAACCTCTGCCTCCCAGGTTCAAGCGATTCTCCTGCCTCAGCCTCCTGAGTAGCTGGGATTACAGGCACACACCATCATGCCTGGCTAATTTTTAACAATATTTTTAGTAGAGATGGGTTTTCACCATGTTGGCCAGGCTGGTCTTGAACTCCTGACCTCAGGTGAACCACCTGCCTCAGCCTCCCAAAGTGCCGGGATTACAGGCATGAGCCATTGCGCCCAGCCGCTGGCTTATTATTTAACAGTCATTTCCTCAAAAAGTTCTCCCTGACCTCATCCTAGAGTAGATTGAACCTCATCACATTACACTGCTTTATTGCCTTCAAAACATGCACTGTTTTGTTTATGTCTTTATTGTCTGCTTCTTCCTTCTAGAAAATAAGTTGCATGAGTTCAGTATCCTTATCTGTTTTGTTTCCTGCTGTATTGCCAGGGTCAACTATAGTGACTGATCCTTTTTTTTTTTTTTTTCCAGACGAAGTCTTGCTCTTGTCCCCCAGGCTAGAGTGCAATGGCGCAATCTTGGCTCATTGCAACATCTGCCTCCCGGGTTCAAGCAATTCTCCTGCTTTAGCCTCTCGAGTAGCTAGGATTACAGGCACCCACCAGCATGCCTGGCTAAATTTTGTATTTTAAGTAGAGACGGGGTTTCACCATGTTGGCCAGGCTGGTCTTGAACTCCTGACCTCCCAAAGTGCTGGGATTACAGGCATGAGCCACTGCACCTGGCTTTTTTTTTTTTTTTAATCGAGACAGAGTCTTGCTGTTGTCCAGGCTGGAGTGCAATGGCGCGATCTCGGCTCACTGCAACCTTGCAACCTCCACCTCCTGGGTTCAAGCAATTATCTTGCCTCAGTCTCCAGAGTAGCTGGGACTACAGGCACGTGTCGCCACGACCAGCTAATTTTTTGTATCTTTAGTGAGACGGGGTTTCACCATGTTGGCCAGGCTGTTCTCGCACTCCTGACCTCATGATCTGCCTGCCTCAGCCTCCCAAAGTGCTGGGATTACAGGTGTGAGCCACCTTGCCTGGCCCCCACCCCTTTTTTTTGAGATGGAGTCTCACTCTGTTGCCCAGGCTGGAGTGCAGTGATGTGATCTCAGCTCACTGCAACCTGTGCCTCCCAGATTCAAGTGATTCTCCTGCTTCAGCCTCCTGAGTAGCTGCGATTACAGGCCCCTGCCACCAGCTAATTTTTTGTATTTCTAGTAGATAGGGTTTCACAATGTTGGCTAGGCTGGTCTCTAACTCCTGACCTCGTGATCTTCCTGCCTCTGCCTCCCAAAGCGCTGGGATTACAGGCATGAGCCACCATGCCTGGCCACACCTTTTTTTTTTTTTGAGATAGAATCTCCCTCTGTTGCCCAGGCTGGGGTGCAGTGGCATGATCATAGCTCACTGCAGCCTCGAACTTATAGGCTTAAGCGATCTTCTCACCTCAGCTTCCTGGGTAGCTGGGACTACAGACATAACCACTGTGCCTGGCCATGTTTGGCACATTATAGACACTTAGGAAATATTTGTTGAGGGTTGGGTGCGGTAGCTCACGCCTGTAGTCCCAGCTATTTTCCCTCCTAGAATTTTGGGAGGCCAAGGTGGGCGGATGACCTGAGGTCAGGAGTCCGAGAACAGCCTGGCCAACATGGTGAAACCCCATCTCTACTAAAAATATTTTAAAAATTAGCTGGACATGGTGGCGCATGCCTGTAATCCCAGCTACTTGGGAAGCTGAGGCACAAGAATTGCTTGAACCTGAGAGGCAGAGGTTGTGATGAGCCAAGATCGCCACTGCGTTCCAGCCTGGGTGACAGAGCAAGACTGTCTCAAAAAAAAAAAAAAAAAAAAGAGAAAGAAAGAAAAAAAAGAAAAAAGAGGCCGGGCGCGGTGGCTCACGCCTGTAATCCCAGCACTTTGGGAGGCCGAGGCGGGTGGGTCACGAGGTCAGGAGATCGAGACCATCCTGGCTAACACGGTGAAACCCCGTCTCTACTAAAAATACAAAAAATCAGCCGGGCGTGGTGGCGGGCGCCTGTAGTCCCAGCTGCTCGGGAGGCTGAGGCAGGAGAATGGCGTGAACCCGGGAGGCGGAGCTTGCAGTGAGCCGAGATCGTGCCACCGCACTCCAACCTGGGCGACAAAGTGAGACTCCGTCTCAGAAAAAAAAAAAAGAAAGAAAAAAGAAAATATTTGTTGAACAGTGAATGAAAATATTATTTATTTGCAATTTATTCATTCATCAAATATTTACTGGTGATAAAACCCAGACAAATCTCTACCCTCTTGGACCATACAGTACAGTGGGGTTGGGGTTATTGATACTGAATAAATAAGCACATAAAGTAAATATAGTATTTTCCAACTGCGAAAAGAGCTTTGGCCGGGCGCGGTGGCTCACGCCTGTAATCCCAGCACTTTGGGAGGCCGAGGCGGGCGGATCACGAGGTCAGGAGATCGAGACCATCCTGGCTAACACGGTGAAACCCCATCTCTACTAAAAATGCAAAAAATTAGCCGGGCGAGGCGGCGGGTGCCTGTAGTCCCAGCTACTCGGGAGGCTGAGGCAGGAGAATGGCGTGAACCCGGGAGGCGGAGCTTGCAGTGAGCCGAGATAGCGCCATTGCACTCCAGCCTGGGCGACTAAGCGAGACTCTGTCTCAAAAAAAAAAAGAAAAGAGCTTTGAAAGCAAAGTACTGGCAGCTGTGAGAGTACTATGCAGATGATCTGACTCCGTTTGGGGTGGGGTGGTCAGGCCAGGCTTTCTAAAAGAAGTGATATTTGAGGGATAGCTGAAGGATGAGTTGGTTAGCTGGATAGAGGAAGGTGGGTGGGAGTGGATGGAGAAGAGCTTCCAGACCCAGAGAACAGACTGTACAAAGGCAATTCAGTCGGCAGGAACAGAGAGAAGTGTGGTTGAGGCCGTCAGGTCAGCCATGGTGTGGCACTTACTGGCGAGAACACGAGTGTCAGTGAAAGATTTTAAACAGGAAATGACAAAGCTCTGAGTGGGTAAGAAGCGGTCACTCCAGAGAATAGAGTTTAAAAGGATCAGTGTGGAAGCAGGGAGATTAGTTTGGAGGCAGTTGCCGTGTCCAGCCTTGGGCTGGTGTAGGGTGGCGGCAGTGAGTTTGGAGAGAAGCCGCGTATAGTGATGACAAACATTTTCCTTAGAGCTCAAAGGAAAATGTTCAAGAAAATCTCAGCTGGTCTGAAGGTAGTGAATTATTTCAATTGATTGTTCACAATCAGTTACAGATGGAACTTCTTTTTCTACTCTCATCCCCTTCTCACTACTGCACCTGACTAGTCTTTTAAAATTAAAAAAAAAAAAAAGGCTGGGTGTGGTGGCTCACACATGTAATCCCAGCACTTTGGGAGACTGAGATGGGCAGATCACGAGGTCAGGAGATCAAGACCATCCTGGCTAACATGGTGAAACCCCGTCTCCACTAAAAAAATACAAAAAAATTAGCCGGGTGTGGTGGCGGTTGCCTGTAATCCCAGCTACTCAGCAGGCTGAGGCAGGAGAATGGCGTGAACTCAGGAGGCGGAGCTTGCAGTGAGCCAAGATGGAGCCATTGCACTCCAGCCTGGGGGACAGAGTAAGACTCCATCTCAAAAAAAAAAAAAAGGAAAGTCGGTTGCAGTAGCTCATGCCTGTAGTCCCAGCACTCTGGAGGCTGAGGCAGACAGATCACTTGAGGTCAGGAATTTGAGACCAGCCTGGCCAACATGGTGAAACCTCGTCTCTACTAAAAATACAAAAAATTAGCTGGGCGTGGTGATGCGCGCGTGTAATCCCAGCTACTCGGGAGGGTGAGGCAGGAGAATTGCTTGAATCCCAGAGGCAGAGGTTGCAGTGAACCAAGATCACGCCACTGCACTCCAGCTTGGGTGACAGAGCAAGACCCTGTTTCAAAAAACAAACAATGCCAGAACAATGATGACACACGACTGTAACTGCAGCTATTTGTTGGCGGGGGCCGGGGGGAACATTCTTTGAGCCCAGGAGTTCAAGGCTGCAGTGAGCTGTAATTGCACCACTGCACTCTAGCCTGGGCGACTGAGTGAGACCCTGTCTCTAGGGTACATGAATCCAGAAAAGTCCATTAATCCAAAAATACAACAATAAAAATGAATAACAAAGAGTTCATGGCTGGGAGTGGTGGCTCACGCCTGTAATTCCAGCACTTTGGGAGGTCGAGGTGGGTTGGGATCACCTGATGTCAGGAATTCGAGATTGGCCTGGCCAACATGGTGAAACCCCGTCTCTACTAAAAATACAAAAACTGGCTGGGCACGGTGGCTCACGCCTGTAATCCCAACATTTTGGGAGGTCGAGGCAGGTGGATCACGAGATCAGGAGATCGAGACCATCCTGGCTAACACAGTGAAACCCCGTCTCTACTAAAAACACAAAAAATTAGCCGGGCATGCTGGCAGGTGCCTGTAGTCCCAGCTACTCGGGAGGCTGAGGCAGGAGAATGGCGTGAACCTGGGAGGCGGAGATTGCAGTGAGCCAAGTTCTCGCCACTGCACTCCAGTGTGGGAGACAGCGAGACTCCGTGTCAAAAAAAAAAAAAAAAAATTAGCCGGGCGTGGTGGTGAGCACCTGTACCCCCAGCTACTTGGGAGGCTGAGGCAGGAGAATCACTTGAACCCAAGAGGTGGAGGTTGCAGTGAGACGAGATCACGCCATTGCACTCCTGCCTGGGTGACAAGAGCAAAACTCTGTCTCAAAAAAAAAAAAAAAAAAAAAGAGTTCATGAAAGTCTTCATTTTATACAAAAGCAGGTCAATTAGCTTAGCGTAAGGGAGCCTTTAATATGTTTAGCGAATAAATGAAGGAAGGAGAGAAATGTTTGAGAGGGCAAAAAAAGATAAAAAAACGTGAGAGAGTTGAGGTAAAAAAACGGAGAGAGGAAAATGAAATGAGACAGAGCCAGAATAAACAGGGTATGTGAGAATCTGAGAAGTATGAGGAGGTTGGAGGGTAGTAGGAAGATTGGGAGGAAACTGGGCAGGGTGGGTGGGGAAAGTGCAGTGTGCACCTAAGAAGGGGAAAGAAAGAGTAATTGCTGATGCTGGGTTCCAAGGAGACTGGAGACAAGGCGCAAAGGTAAACGAAAAGACAAGGAGTGGGCTGGGTGCGGTGGCTCACGCCTGTAATCCTGCACTTTAGGAGGCGGGGGTGGGGGGATTGCTTGAGTTCAGGTGTTCGAGAGCAGCCTGAGCAACACGGTGAAACCCCTTCTCCACCAAAAATACAAAAACTTTAGCTGGGCGTGGTGGTGTGCACCTGCGGTCCCAGCTACTGGGGACGCTGAGGCGAGGTGATCGCTTGAGCCCGGGAGGCGAGGCTGCAGTGAGCTGAGATTTGCACCTCTGCACTCCAGCCTGGGTAACACAGACCCCTCCCCTCTCAAACAAACAAACAAACAAAAAAGACAAGGAGTAAAATAGGGAGCTCCAAAGCAGGAAAGGCAGGAAGGGGAGATGACCAAAGATGAAGGAGGAAGGAGCAAAAGGCTGGAAGGGGTGCCAGGAGGAAGGAGGGAGCAACGCTTTGGGGAGACAGAGCAAAACTGCAGGGTGAGGGACCATGGACGACCACCTTAGAGAGCCAGATTATAGGGAGGACGGAACAGTGAGGGCGTGAGGGTGTGCACAGCAATAGGCAGTGCTCGGGAGGGAAAGAGAAACGGGCGAGTGTGGGGGAGGGATGGGAAAGGTGGAGGATAGGTCTGAAAAGACTCTAAGGGAGGGGAACGATGGGTGTGGCCAAGACTCTGACCCAGCCCTCACCCCGCTCCCCACCCTCGGCCGGCTTTCGGTCCCAGTGGTTTCTTCCTCCAGTTAGGATCCTTGATGCCGGAGGGGCTAGTGGTAGGTGGGGAGGTTGAGTGCAAAGGGTTCAGGCTGTAAGTCATGTCGGGTTGGAATGGGGGCACAGGCAGGTGGGGCTGTTGGGGAGCCACGCTCAGAAGCCGGGTGTCTGTAGCAGAGCCAGAGAACCGGGACCGTGAAGCGGGTGCTGAAGGGGGCGACTCTCAGGGATCGGGCCAGGGTCCCCGAAGGTGGGATCGACTAGGGTAGGAGACAGAAAAAAAAGGAGAGCAGCGGGTGGGGGCGAAAGCAGGGCCGGGGAGAGAGCACTTTGGACAGAACCCGGCGGGGAAAGGGCGGCGCCGAGGCTGGTCAGGGGCGCCCCGCAGCGTCCCAGGCGCACCTGTTGGGAAGAAGGGAAGGGGCATCCCGGTGTTCGAGGGAAATCCAGTCCGGAGGGGCTGATTCGGAGCTTGGGACTCCCGGGGAGCCACCGCCTCCTCCCCAGCGGCGGTCAAAACCGGGCAAGCGAAGGGGCGTGACCCTGGTGCTCAGGTTTCTTCCTCCTCACCTGGGCAAGGAGGGGTGGGGGCCACGACTTCCGGTTCAGGTGAGTGTCCCTTCGATGACGTCAGGTCACCCTCGGCCGCCCCTCCGGTCCCGCCTTCCCCTCCCGCGCTCCCGGGGCCCGCGGGCCGCGCCCCCGACGCCCTACATATACTCAGGTGCGCCCCACCTGTCCGCCCGCACCTGCTGGCTCACCTCCGAGCCACCTCTGTTGCGCACCGCAGCCTCGGACTAACAGCCCAGGATACTTTGGGACTTGCCGGCGCCCAGAACCGCGCCCAGACGGCCCCTCCACCTTTTGTTTGGCTAGGGTCGCCGAGAGCGCCGGAGGGAACCGCCTGGCCTTCGGGGACCGCTTTTGTCTGGAATCACCCTCCCGGCGTATCCTATTCCCTCTGCTGCGAGGCCTTCGCTTCACTGGAGGGGTCGATTTGTGTGTACTTCGGTGACAAGATTTGCATTCACCTGACCCAAACTCTTTTTGTCTCTTCGGGTGACCGGAAAACTCTACCTCAAGTTTTCTTTCGTGGGGCTGCCCCCCAAGTGTCGTTTGTTTTACTGTAGGGTCTCCCGCCCGGCGCCCCCAGTGTTTTCTGAGGGCGGAAATGGCCAATTCGGGCCTGCAGTTGCTGGGCTTCTCCATGGCCCTGCTGGGCTGGGTGGGTCTGGTGGCCTGCACCGCCATCCCGCAGTGGCAGATGAGCTCCTATGCGGGCGACAACATCATCACGGCCCAGGCCATGTACAAGGGGCTGTGGATGGACTGCGTCACGCAGAGCACGGGGATGATGAGCTGCAAAATGTACGACTCGGTGCTCGCCCTGCCCGGTAAGGCCGCGGGACCGACGGGGCGGACGCGCCCCGGACCGAGGTGGCGGGGTGGCGCGCGTGGGAGAGCCGAAGCCCCACGCTGGGCGCCCTGGGTTGCCGGGGAGCTGCAGGACGAGGAAGTGGTCGGGTGGGGGCGGCGAGGCTGGGCGGGGGCGGGCCGGGGTTCTGGCGGCTGCACGTCGGCGCGCACCTCGGTCGCCCACGGTCCTCTTCCGCCCCCCAACCCAGCCTAGTCCCTGGCTCCGAGCAGCGGTTCTTAGGACGGAGCCGTCCCCTCCCCAATCCCTGGGCAGGCCACGGACTCCGTCATCTCCCGCACTTTTCTCAGACAGAAACGACCCCGGGTCGCGGGGCACCGGGCGCGCCGAGGGCCGAAGGGCGGTGCGGCTGGTCACAGTGGGCCGCCGCCTGCGGCCTCTAATCTTATCGGCCGATTAGCCGAAGCCACAAACCCGGTGGCCTCGATAGCGGGCTCAGAGCAGGGCCGCCGGCTGGCATGTGCGCCGCGCGGGGCTCGGGCCACCGTCTCGGCTTCCTTTCGTTGCCCCTTTCACCCTTCCCCCTATACAGGGCAGTTTCACCGAAACCCCGGCGCCCCGGGCGGATCCTTGAGCGGAGAGGGCGGGGCGGGAGCAGGAAGGCCGCGCTGTTGGGATGGGCGGGGACCTGCCCGTTTGGCCCAGGCCTCGGACACCTGGGCGCCCCTGGCCCGCGGCAAAACACGGCGCCGGACAGACGGGGTCCAGGGGTTAGTGGGCGCGGTCGGCTGCACGAAGGCTGGAGCCACCTGCATTTCCAGCAATGACGGCGCCCTTTCCCCTCGCCCGCAGCGGCTATGCAGGCCACTCGAGCCCTAATGGTGGTCTCCCTGGTGCTGGGCTTCCTGGCCATGTTTGTGGCCACGATGGGCATGAAGTGCACACGCTGTGGGGGAGACGACAAAGTGAAGAAGGCCCGTATAGCCATGGGTGGAGGCATAATTTTCATCGTGGCAGGTGAGCCCCAGGGTTCTCCCATCTGGGAGGAGCGAGGCTGGGCAAGGTGCCCGTTTGGGGTCCCACTATACCGAAACCCTCATTCTCTCTCCAGGTCTTGCCGCCTTGATAGCTTGCTCCTGGTATGGCCATCAGATTGTCACAGACTTTTATAACCCCTTGATCCCTACCAACATTAAGTAAGTCTGGGAACCCTGCCTCCTAAGGGGACAGGTCTGGGGTCCCGGGATAGGGAGGAGGGCAGAGGCAGGTCAGGGTTTCTAACCACCCCTTTCTCTTCACAGGTATGAGTTTGGTCCTGCCATCTTTATTGGCTGGGCAGGGTCTGCCCTAGTCATCCTGGGAGGTGCACTGCTCTCCTGTTCCTGTCCTAGGAATGAGAGCAAGGCTGGGTACCATGCACCCCGCTCTTACCCTAAGTCCAACTCTTCCAAGGAGTATGTGTGACCTGGAATCTCCTGGCTCCAGCCTGACAGGCTGTGGGCGTGTCTAGATGCCTGAAAGGGCCTGGGGCTGAGCTCAGCCTGTGGGCAGGGTGCCGGACAAAGGCCTCCTGGTCACTCTGTCCCTGCACTCCATGTATAGTCCTCTTGGGTGGGGGGTGGGGGGTGGGGGGTGTTGGTGGGAGAGACAAAAAGAGGGAGTGTGTGCTTTTTGTACAGTAATAAAAAGTAAGTTTTGGGAAGCAGGCTTTTTTCCCTTCAGGGCCTCTGCTTTCCTCCCGTCTGGATCCTCGCAGGGAGCTTGGAACCTTACTGCACCTACTTCAGTTCAGAACACTTAGCGCCCCAGTGGCCTGCACACCATTCCTGGCCCCCAGACTCCATTGACAATAGACTAAAAGATGCAGGTGCTTGTATCTTGACATCCATTCCCAACCCCCTTATTTAAATAGCTACCAAAGTATTTCTTTTTTAATAAAAAAATAAAGATTTTATTAGGTACAGGGATGTTCTACTCTCACATTATCCCATGTCTTCATCCTACCTTCTGTCCTGATGAGACGCTGCTTCCTGCCTCACAGAGCAGGGATCCATAGACAAGGGGAACCAAGGTGGGGTAGGGACAGGGTAAGGCTAACACAAACAAGAGAAAGATGGTTCTGGGCCCAAAGTCTTCCTGTGCCCCCTCCAATTACAATCTAATCAAATCTGACCAGTCAAATATCTAGGTCGTCATCTGGGTCTTCTTGGTCCAGGTCATCATAAGCATCTGGCTCATAGAAGATGTGGCTGGTAGCCTGGCCTGGCCTAGGCCGCAGGAGAGCCTGCTGTCTGAGAAGGGAAGATTTGGTGCTGGTGAGGGTAGCTGACAGGTTGGGTCTGGATACTTTCTTCCAGGTGACTGTGACTCTCATTCAGGCAACCTGTTAGGCCTCCATGTCATTTTCTTGGTCCAAGTCCCTTTCTCTCACCTCCATGTTAGAGCTGAAGCACCATTTGGTACTGGAATAGATACCCTTGTACAGCTCTCCTAATAAAACCGTAAGTTCCTAGCAGCTTGGGGGCAAGGATCTTGTAGTCTTGCTTCATCCACCCACACACTGGGCACAGAACAGCAGGCATGCACTAAGCCCTTGTTAACCAGCCTTTGCCACGCCCATATAGCCTTCTGTCCTCCTAGCACCACTGCCTAGGGATAGGGCCACCTCCCAAGGGTCTGGTCTGGCTCAGCCCAGGCCCAGGGTGCTCTGGGGACAACTGGAGCTGTGACCCAAGGGTCTAAGGGAGAGAAAAGAGACATAAAGGCCCTCGGCCATTGTAGGGGGAATGGGTGGATCAAGAACTTGGACTTGTCTCTGGAGGTGGACTTCAGCCCCTATAAAGTCAGGTTAATCAATAACCTGCTGTTGCCCCACCTCTCCGTGGCCCAGATGCTGGGCTCTACTCAGGGATCCACGTACCCAGGTCCCAACCTTACTTTTCAGAGCTGAACTGGAAGGGCAGGATCAGGCTATCTCTGGCTTCTCTCTCTTTCTTGGACAGGTGAAGGTTAAAGGTCAAATGAGTTGTGGGATCCACCTGTAGGTACAAAGGATGCTGCCACTCTGCTCCATCCCTAGAATCCCTGACCCCACCCCCAACCTCTGCAGCTTTTATGCTCTCCCCTTTGACCAGACCCTAAACTACATTTCCTTGTTCTGGCCCTGGCATTCTTAGATACCGGGGGTATATGAGGATCGGAGCAGGGCTGGGACTCTACAGAGGGTCCCTCTTGGAGATCCAGGCTGAAGTCTGGAAGTATGGAGAACCACTGAGTCTGGAGAGAAAAAAGAAAAGAGTTTTTTTCATCTTACTGAAGAAACTAGAGAGACTCTAGGACCTCACATCCTCAGCCCCCAATCACCTATTTCACTGCTTTCAGCCCCTGCCCTCAACTTTTAATTTTTTTTTGAGACAGGGTCTGGCTTTGTTGCCCAGGCTGGAGTACAGTGGCGTGATCTTGGCTCACTGCAACCTCCACCTCCCAGGTTCAAGTGATTCTCCTGCCTCAGCCTCTCGAGTAGCTGGGATTACAGGCGCGTACTACCACGCCCAGCTAACTTTTGAATTTTTAGTAGAGATGGGGTTTCTCTGTGTTGGCCAGGCTGGTCTCGAACCACTAATCTCAGGTGATCTGCCCACCTCGGCCTCCCAAAATGTGGGGATTACAGGTGTAAGCCACTGTGCCCAGCCTCTATTTTATTTTCAAAAGTGAAAGCAAGTTTATTAAGGAAGTAAAGGAATAAAAGGATGGCTACTCCTTAGGCAGAGCAGCCCCACTTACTCTTTTTTTGAGACAGAGTCTCACTCTGTTGCCTAGGCTGGAGTGCAGTGGCATGTTCCTGGCTCACCTCCACCTCCGCCTCCCAGGTTCAAGTGATTCTCCCGCCTCAGCCTCCCGAGTAGCTGGGACTACAGGCACCCACCACTATGCCCAGCTAATTTTTGTATTTTTAGTAGAGACGGGGTTTCATCATGTTGGCCAGGTTGGTCTTGAACTCCTGACCTCAGGTGATCTGCCCACCTCTGCTTCCCAAAGTGCTGGGATTACAGGTGTGAGCCACCTTGCCCAGCCCCACTTACATTTTTTTTTTTTTTTTTTTTTTGAGGAGTCTCACTCTGTTGCCCAGGCTGGAGTGCAGCGGCATGATCTTGGCTCACTGCAGCCTCTGCCTCCCGGGTTCAAGCGATTCTCTTGCCTTAGCCTCCAGAGTAGCTGGGACTACAGGTGTGCGCACCATGCCCGGCTAATTTTTGTATTTTTAGTATAGATGGGATTTCACCATGTTGGCCAGATTGGTCTCAAACTCCTGACCTCACGCAATCTGCCTACCTTGGCCCCCCAAAGTGCTGGGATTACGGGCGTGAGCCACCTTGCCTGGGCCCCACTTACACTTTATAATCTTGGTAAGTGACTTAAATTTAAACCTCCCTGGGCCGCGTGCCGTGGCTCACACCTGTAATCCCAGCACTTTGGGAGACCAAGGCCAGAGGATGGCTTGACCCCAGTAATTCAAGACCAGCCTGGGCAACAGGGTGAGATCCCACCTATATAAAAAACTAACAAGCTGGCTGGCTGTGGTGCTACGTGCCTGTGTTCCCAGCTCCAGCTACACCAGAGGCTGAGGCAGGAGGATCACTTGAGCATGGGAGGTCAAAGCTGCCGTGAGCTATGATTGCACTACAGCACACCAGCCCGGGCCACAGAGTGAGACCTTGTCCAAAAAAAAAAAAGAAACAAGGAAAAAAAACCCCTCCCTGTACTGGCTTTCCCACCTGAAGAACTGTGATAATAAAATAATCTACCTTACACCATAGCTGAGAAGATTAAATGAGGTAAGTGATGGAAAACACAGAGAGATACCCAATCAGCTTTTTTTTAAAAAAGGTCTCCCTGAGGGCCGGGCACACTCACTCACATCTGTAATCCTAGCACTTTGGAGGCTGAGGTGGGAGGATCACTTGAGCCCAGGAGTTTGAGACCACCCTGACCAACACAGTGAAACCCCATCTCTAAAAAAAGTTTGTTTTTAAAGTCTCCTTGAAATATCAGCATTTTCATTGTTCTTCCCATCGTGCCACTCCTTTCTCTGCCCCCAATTTCCAGTCCTTCCCTGTTGGTTCTTCTGACCTGGTCAGTTGGGCGCTGTCGGGGCCTCCGACACAGGATGTGGGCCGAGGCCTGGCCCTTTGTACCGCCCAGGGTCACCTCAGTCTGCGCAAGGCTGCTGAGAGCTCCCACAGGGCCTGGTCCGTGAAGCTCTTCATGTAGCAAGCCCAGCACACTCACTTTTCCCACCGGGGAGCTGTCACCTAGAGACGGACAAGACATGTAGGATAGTAGGGAGCATTCAGGTTGGTGGCCTGGGAGCAAACAGTGAAGAGAAAAGGAGAGAGCCCCACAATTCCATCACAGTGCTGCCAAAATCCTGACTTCCCTTGGCCAATCTCACTACTGTGCTCTGAGCCTCCTCCAGCCCACACCTTAATCTCCTCTATCATCCCCGTGTAAAGCTGATCAAGGCACCGCTCTAACTTCTATCCTTCAGCAGCTCCTCCGCCTTCAGGATGGAATGAACACTTCTAGCAGGTGGTGTCCACTTACTTTCTAGCCTCATCTCTTACACACGGAAGTACTTGTAGTTTCTGGAACTTCCCAAGATCTCAGTCAGTGCCTTTAGAGAGTGTCAGGCACTATGCTAAACGCTTTAACACAATGTTTGAATCCTTACAAAGGTCAGCATTTTTAGGTTAAACCGTATGAAATCACTGACATTTAACAATTTTTTTCTTTTTTTTTTGAGACGGAGTCTTGCTGTCACCCAGGCTAGAGTGCAGTGGCACAATCTTGGCTCACTGCAACCTCTGCCACCCGGGTTCAGCAATTCTGCCTCAGTCTCCCGAGTAGCTGGACTACAGGCGTGTGCCACCACGCCTGGCGAAGTTTTGCATTTTTAGTAGAGATGGGGTTTCAGCATCTTGGCCAGGCTTGTCTTGAACTCTTGACCTCATGATCCACCTGTCTCGGCCTCCCAAAGTGCTGGGATTACAGGCGTGAGCCACCACGCCTGGACTGTTTTTAGTTTTTATTTTTTGAGATGAAGTATTTCTCTGTCACCCAGGCTGAAGTACAGTGGTGTGATCTCAGGTCACTGCAACCTCTGCCTCCTGGGTTCAAGTGATTCTCCTGCCTCAGCCTCCCGAGTAGCTGGGATTACAAAAGTGCGCCACCACACCCAGCTAATTTTTTGTATTTTTAGTAGAGACAGGGTTTTACCATGTTGGCCAGGCTGGTCTCCAACTCCTGACCTCAGCTGATCCACCTACCTTGGCCTCCCAAAGTGCTGGGATTACAGGTGTGAGCCACCGTGCCCAGCCAATATTTAACAATTTTTGATCTAAGAAATGGCAATATAGTGGTTTATCCTAATACTTCCCTTGTACCTTCCCCCATATACAGCGGAAAGTGAAGCAAGTGAAAGTCAAGCACCTTAATACAAAGCTGAGCGTCTGATTCCTAAGTCCATTCGAGTACCCACAGTGCACTTCAGGGCTAGTCCCAGTGCCCCTGCCCGGCCAAATCTGCCTGGCTGACCGCTTGCTCTTCAAAAGTGCCTTTATTTTTTGACACGGACTCTCGCTGTATCACCCAGGCTGGAGTGCAGTGGCGCGATCTCGGCTCACTGAAAGTTCCGCCTCCCAGGTTCATGCCATTCTCCTGCCTCAGCCTCCCAAGTAGCTGGGACTACAGTCGCCCGCCACCAGGCCCAGCTAATTTTTTTTGTATTTTTAGTAGAGATGGGGTTGCACCGTGTTAGCCAGGATGGTCTTGATCTCCTGACCTTGTGATCTGCCCACCTCGGCCTCCCAAAGTGCTGGGATTACAGGTGTGAGCCACCGCGCCCAGCCGAGAGGGCCCTTCTTTAAGGTACCCTGTGCATGTCCTATATCATCATGGCCTTTATCAGACCATCTTGTAACTGCCTGTTTACTTATCTCCATCTTTTATGGGACTTCGAGCTCCTGGAAGGCAAGGACCCAGCTACAGTCAGTCTGTATTTTGCCATTATCTAGAATTGTACCTGACATATTATATGTATTTACTATTGATTTGTTAAATAAATGAATGAGTGAAACAAATGAGTAAAAAAATAACTTGGAGGAAAAAAAGCAAATGGTAGATGGCATTAAGGGGAAGTAAAAAAAAAAAAAACCAGACAAAAAGTTCAAAAAAATGAAAAAAGGTCTGACTGGAGAACCCAGATGTTTCTTCTAGGGTAGAAAGGAAAAGGGGCGCACACCTTGGCAGAGGGAGATATATGAGGGGAAATAATGAAGGAGGGGTCTCACCAGGACAGGAGTCCTGATGGCTCACAGCATGCAGGGCCTGGCAGAGTGTGGTGCAGGGAAGGTGAAGCAGCAGCCAGCTGAGTGAATCGAGAGCAATGGTGACAGGACCAGGATCTGTCCTCTTGCATATGGCTCTCAAGGCTCCCAGCGGCCCCCCAGGAAGGGCCTCCTCAGTTTTTGACCAGTTGAGAGGGTCTCTGAAGAAGTCATGGTAAACCAGCCTGCAAAGGGAAAACATGACACAATATAATATTGCTCCTTCCCCCCAGAGGATCACAAAGTTCATCCTCTGATCTTTTTGGCTCTGTTTTCTCAATTTTCATGAATATCCTAAATATTAGTGAAAGAATATTACTGAGAGATAGCAATGATTGAGAGCACAGACTTTGGTGTCTGACAGCCTGACCTCCAAGCTTGGCTTTGCGACTTGTTGCCCAAGGTCAGCTAAATGATAAATGATCTCTAAGACTCAGTTGCTTCATTGGTGAAATGAGATGCCAACCTCTAAGCACTCAGCACAGTGCTTGACACATAGTGTATGCCTCATAAATGTTAGTTATCACCATTATCACATATTTCCTGAGTGTGGCACCTAAAGTTTATCACTCTGGATAAAAAATGAGAAAGCAGAGGACATGAGACTTGGTTCCTGCCTGTAGAACAGCTTAAAGAAAGTAAAAAATTAAGTCATGGAGTACCAACTACAGAAAAAAATAACAGCTCAGGAAAGGTAGACCAGCAAAGGTAGCAGAACTTTTTTTTTTTTTCCCCAGATATCTCTTTTTTATCTTCTGGTTCTCTTGTGGAATGCCCTCTTTTTTTTTTTTTTGAGACAGAGTTTCGCTCTTGTTGCCTGGGCTGGAATGCAATGGCACGATCTCTGCTCACCACAACCTCTGCCTCCTGGGTTCAAGCGATTCTCCTGCCTCAGCCTCCCGAGTAGCTGGAATTACAGGCATGTGCCACCATGCCCAGTTAATTTTATGTATTTTTAGTAGAGATGGGGTTTCTCCACGTTGGTCAGGCTGGTCTCGAACTCCCGACCTCAGGTGATCCACCCGCCTCAGCCTCCCAAAGTGCTGGGATTAAAGGCGTGAACCACCACACCTGGCCATGGAATGCCATCTTAACATACACCACCACCTCTATCACAACAATGGCTGATGTAAAATTAGAGGCTCAACAGATAAGATGTAAACTACTATCACCATTCACTGAGTTGCCCAGACTAGGAAGTAGAAAGCATCCTACTAATGGTTCTTAATGTCTCCTGATCAGGCATGTGGCTGGGTTTAGGGACTTCCTTATTTCAATACTTTCTTCTCCCCCACATTAGTCAATAAATCCTGGAAATGCTACCCACTAAACTCCTTTACATGTGTTCTAAACTTTCCATCTCTACTGCCCAGGTCTCTATCACTTTCTACCATTATTCCCTAAAATTCATTAGGCCAGGAACAGGTCTGTCTCATTCACTGCCAGCTCCAGTATCTTGCACAGCACCGGGTTTATAGTTGGTGCTCGGTACATATGCACCTTAATAGCGAACCTGGATTAATGGATTACTGCAATACCCTTCCCACATGTTCTCCCTATCTCCAGGCTATTTCTCTCTCAACTTCTATGAGCTTTGCTTTGGATTCCCCAAATACTCATCACTCCTCATTACTCCTCTTACTAAGTCTTGCCTCCTGAAAGACCCATATCCAATTCTTCAATGAATATTTAAGGAACTGCTACTATATACCAGGTTCTGCGCTTGTTATAAATAAATGTCCTTAGCAATAGACGTCTCCAATTTAATCAAATCTTTTCCAACTGGTACTTACCGATTGTTGATATCAGAGTCAAAACCTTCACGAAACTCTTCCTCGCTCACTTCACAGCCCAGGATATGCACTTGCTCCCCACTAAGGCAGAGATGAGGCGGGACTGTCAAAGAGTGGGCACAGGTTCCCTATCCAGGGTAGGCTGAGGAGACACCGTGGGATACTCACCACAGTGCAGATTTCTTGACAAGCGCCTTCAAGAGACTGCGCCCCTCCCACTCCACGGAATCTGCACAGCGAGGGACGGATCGAGTGTGAGGGCGCTAGGATTACCACCCTCGCGAACCCGTCGCGATCTCCACACCTAGCCTGTGACCCATGGCCCTTCCTCTCCACTTCCGTCCCCTCAGCCAGACCCGAACCCCACTGTGCCGCTGGCTCTCACCCCGAAGCAGCACCAGGCCGCCCAAGGATAACAGCGAGTCCAACATCCCCAACTCGCGTCCGGTCCCTGCTCTGGCGCCCTCTGATAGCGTCACGACCCACTGTCCCGCCCCCTCGGGGTGAAACGGGCGGGGCACTCGAGCGTCCTCCCACCATTAAGACCTAACATAGTCTGGAATGAGAGGTGATTATGTTCACTATTCCCAGGGGGGCGCTCACGAGGAGGGCGCCCCTCCCCGAGCCCTGGCGCACAGTCGTACGGACAACGACCCCTTCTACATCTTCACTGTGACCGGGACGGGAAGAGCAGTTGGGGCAGTTGTCAGTGGGAGGGGGAAGAGGACCCATAAACCCCCCGCGAGGGTCCTAACTGCGGGGACAAGTGACGGCCTCCGCCCCGCCCACGCAGTTTGAGGCGGGGCCTGCTTCGCCTCAGGCCCCGCCCCGCGGCCACCTTCTGCGCGTGCGCAATACTGCAGCCTCGTTCGGAGTGCTTCTGACTTTCCTTATACCTACCCCCATAGACCGCGCAGGGGGAACTTAGTCCCGGTGAAGCGAATACACGTCACCACCGGAAGCAGTGTCAAAGGGGAAGAGAGGGGGAAAGACAGGAGGAGGGAGTCCTTTGGGCGGTAAAATGGCGTCTGTCAGAGTGGGAAACCCAGCTGCAGAGGCTGCAGCCCCGCTCCCCAGCGGCTAAAGGACCCCCGAGCTTGGGGAGGGGGAGGCCGCTCCGGCCCAGTGCTCCGCGCCCTTCGGCTCCCCCTCCCCCTCCTTCCCTGCTCCTTCGCTCTGCAGGGCCGTTCTCCGCTGCCGCGGCCCTTTGCGCGCCACTGCCCCCGCCCTCCCCGTTCCTGCGGGCAGCCCCCTAGCGCGCCTGCGCAGCGGGCCACTCTCCGCTTTCCCCCTTCCCCTCCCCCTCCCTTTTCCCTTCCTCCCTTTTCCCTAGCCCCCTCCCCCACTGCCCCCTCCCCCAATTATCCTTCCCCTTCCCTCCTGGTCTCGGAGGACCCCATCCTAGCCCGACCTGTCTCGGCCCGCAACCTCCCCGAAGCCGTCGGTGCCACTCCCAGCCCATGTGGGCCCCCGCGGGCTGCCCACGCCTGTCCCCCAGCTCCCCGTTCCGCTGGGCTTTCCCCTCGCCAGGGGTGGCTTTCTGAGCCGCCCGCTCCGTGCCCCTCTCTGCAGCCTCTCCTGCCACTCGGGGCCCCCGTTCCCCCTCCCGGCGGCGGGGGGCTGCCCCCGGGGGGCTGGCGGAGCTGGGCCGCGGGGGCCCCGGGGCCGGCGGTGCCGGGGTCATCGGGATGATGCGGACGCAGTGTCTGCTGGGGCTGCGCACGTTCGTGGCCTTCGCCGCCAAGCTCTGGAGCTTCTTCATTTACCTTTTGCGGAGGCAGATCCGCACGGTGAGCCAGGGTGGGCGCTGGCGGTGTTGGGGACGTCTGTCCGTGGTGGTCAGGGGTTTTCGGAGTGTCGGGCCTCTGTTTGGGCCTAGGAAGGGAGTCCTGACTGGGGCTTTTCTCGCCAGAGAATTGGGCACC
The DNA here is from genome assembly GCF_049350105.2 of Macaca mulatta. Classification (NCBI taxonomy): domain Eukaryota; kingdom Metazoa; phylum Chordata; class Mammalia; order Primates; family Cercopithecidae; genus Macaca; species Macaca mulatta. The sequence continues at coordinate 8,737,387 of NC_133421.1, read as the reverse complement.
CTATGCGGGGCTTGGGCTGGGGAGGACGGAGACCCTTGTAATAGAACCTAGCCCTTGGGGGTTTTGATGGGGCTAGATGGGTCAGGATTTGGTAACTCTTGGGGGCTAAGGTGGTGGGTGGGGCTCTCTTTTAAGAAAGCTGGAGTTGTTGCTAAAGAAACCGAGAGGCGGGGAACACCTGTTTGATGACAGCCAGATCTGTTGATGTGGGCTTGTGAAAGACCCTATTTGGAACCTCGGTGTTTGGTCCCATAACAAGGGACAGACAGACTTGTGTGTCAAGGGTGGAGGTGGGTGGGAGGGCTTGTTACAAACAAGGACTGGAACTTGGCCCTGGGTGTGAAGGAGAAACCCCTGAGGTTCCCATTAAGGGAACTCTTCCAAAAAGACTGAAAATGTATTTCATAGTGTGAGTGTAGGTATCTGGATTTCTAGAGGACTAAAGCAGATACTTTTATGATGGTCCTCTTTAATTGTGGGAGGAAGTTCAAGGTGGGTGCTGTGCCCACCATTAAAGTTTGGGTGTCCCTGTCAGAGGACAGCGCTGGTCAGTTGTAAGGCTTGAATCTGAGGACATGTTTGCTTGTCCAGGAGAGCCTAGCATTCTGAGGGATACTGTCTGGATGGACCCAAGCATCTCTGGGTCCCCTCCTCCTTAGCTTTTCTCCAAGGTCAGAGCTCCTTCAGCTAACAGCACTTTTAAATGAATGTGCTCTTGTGGTCTCACCACCACCAGGGAGAATCCTCGGAAGGAGTCTGGGGAGAATTTAGTAAGCAGAGACAAAGGTTCTGGGTCTGTACTCTGGTCTGTATCCCTTAGCATACCTCAATACAGTTTGAAAGAATAAACCCAGGTTGGGGTGACCTGGGGTCCAGGGAATTTCCAGAAAGCCCTCAGTGGTAGTGGTGGTTGACTTAACTGATTTGGGAGAATGGGTCTGATCTTGGATTCATTCTCTACTTTACCAGTCTGCTTCCACTTCCTGATTCAGGGCGCGAACAGTACAGGATGGTTGTGGCTCTAGGTTGTGGCCCAGAGACGAGCTAGGAGCCAAGAAAAATTTAGAGTCAGAGATGCTGGGATATATGTGGGGCTCTCTCCTGAGATTTTCTTTTCTTTTCTGAGACAGTCTTGCTCTGTCGCCCAGGCTGGAGTGCAGTGGCGCGATCTCGGCTCACTGCAACCTCCACCTCCTGGGTTCAAGCGATTCTCCTGCTTCAGCCTCTTGAATAGCTGGAATTACAGGCACCCACCACCACACCTGGCTAATTCTTGTAATTTTAGTAGAGATGGGTTTTCACCATGTTGGCCAGGCTGGTCTCAAACTCCTGACCTCAAGTGATCTGCCCGCCTTAGCTTCCCAAAGTGCTGGGATTGAGCCACTGCGCCTGGCCTCTTGGGGTTTTCTTTATGGGTTGACTGCCATCTTCTCTGACGTTCTCGCTCTAACACATCAGTTTTCTGGGTATGGGGAGTGGTGCTTCAGCTCATCCACAGGTTACTTCCAAAATTGCTCTCCTTTGGGCAGCACTGACCCCACAGTCTTTTGTCCTCCCTTCCCTTCCAATCTGGTTTCTTTCCCCACCCCCTTTCTGGCAGATGCTTGGAGCATTCCCTACATGCCCAGCATATGCAACCCGAGATAGCAAGGCTGGACACCGGAGCTGTTTCGGACCTCATCATGGCCCAGGGAGAAAAGAAGGGCAGATCTTGACTAGCAGGACAGAGCCCTTTGGGTTTACAAGGGAGATCCTGGTTCTGGTGTGGCTTGGGGCCTAGGTATGCACTGAAGAGGCTTTGTGCCTTTGAAGAAAAGTGTGGAGGAGGGAATTGCCAGGCTTTGCATAGGGAGATGTGCGTATTAGGAAATAGGAACCTCTAGAGAACGCTTGGAGAAGCAGAGCTGGAAGGATGAGGTGGTGACGTCCTTGTCCCTTATTCACCTCTCACTTACGGCCCTGACTTCACTCTGGCCTTCTCCAAACCCTGCCAGTCAGCCTGGCAGGGGCTTTCCAGTGTTCTTTGCCTCGCCCTGGGTACCAGGATAAGGGGACTGTTCAGAGGGCTGAGGTTCTCTGAACTTGTGACTTGGCTACAAGAGACAGAAGTGGACAGGTGGCTGGTTAAAATAGGCCTGGTGGCTTCTAGCCAGAGGAACTTAGCTGACCTGACAACCTCTGGATTCCCTTATTCTATATTCCCATTAAGGACCCAGGAATCTCCTCCTGACTCCTACTCCCTGTGCACTAGGGAATCTGAGGCTCTCAGTTCCCAATGTGAGATGATGGTAGTTGCTACAAATAATTCTTGGGGTGAAGGTTGCATTGTGGGGGTCATTTCTTTGTTCAGTGTAGCAGGATAGTATCATGGTTAAGAGGGCAGGTTCGGCCGGGCCGGGGGTTCACGCCTGTAATCCCAACACTTTGGGAGGCCGAGGCAGGTGGATCATGAGGTCAGGAGTTTGAGACCAGCCTGGCCAATATGGTGAAACCCCATCTCTACTAAAAATACAAAAATTAGCCGGGTGTGGTACACGCACCTGTAGTCTCAGCTGCTTACGAGGCTGAGGCAGAATTGCTTGAACTTGGGAGGTGGAGGTTGCAGTGAGCCGAGATCATGCCACTGCACTCCAGCCTGGGCAACAGAGCGAGACTTAAAAAAAAAAAAAAAAAAAGAGAAAGAAAAAAGAGGGCAGGTTCTTGGATTGAACTACATTGGTATAATCCTGGCTCTATCACTTCATTGATTCTACTATTTTTTTTTTTTTTTTTTTTTTTGAGATGGAGTCTCTCTCTCAACAGGCTGGATGGAGTACAGTGGCTTGATCTCGGCTCACTACAACCTCTGCCTCCCGGGTTCAAGCCATTCTCCTGCCTCAGCCTCCTGAGTAGCTGGAGCTACAGGCACGCACCACCACGTCGAGCTAATTTTTGTATTTTTAGCAGAGACGGGGTTTCACCATGTTGGCCAGGATGGTCTCCAGCTCTTGACCTTGTGATCCGCCCGCCTTGGTCTCCCAAAGTGCTGGGGTTACAGGCATGAGCCACCATGCCCGGCTGATTCTACTAATATTAACTGACCACTTTTGCTATAGTGTTCTGGGAACTGGGAATACAGCCATGATCTAGACAAAATCATATTCTCATGGAGTTTTCATTTTAATTAGGGAGAGAAACAAGATAATTCCTAGCTGTGTGGCCTCAGTTTCAACCTTAAAACAGGAATAACAGTAGTATTAGGGTTGTTTTGAGGATTACATGAAAAAGGCCAGGCGTGGTGGCTCATTCCTGTAATCCTAGCACTTTGGGAGCCCAAGGCAGGAGGATCACAAGATCAGGAGGATCACAAGGCAGGAGGATCACAAGACCAGCCAGGCCAATATGGTGAAACCTCATCTCTACTAGAAATACAAAAATGAGCCAGGCATGGTGGCGGGCACCTGTAGTCCCAGCTACTAGGGAGGCTGAGGCAGGAGAATTGCTTGAACCCGGGTGACGGAGGTTGCAGTGAGCCGAGATCGCGCCACTGCACTCCAGCCTGGGCAACAGAGCGAGACTCCATCTCAAAAAAAAAAAAAAAAATCAATCCTAAATTACATACACAGTACCTGTGGTAAATGTTCAGTATGTGCTCCTTGTTACTGTTACTGGGGAAGACTTCCTTATAAAGGATTTCAATACTCTTTTGTGCTATTTGTAGGTAATTCAGTACCAAACTGTTCGATATGATATCCTCCCCTTATCTCCTGTGTCCCGGAATCGGCTAGGTAAGTATGTGGTGGGAAGCCTCCTTTAGGGTGAAGTAGGGGCCAGCTTTGGGCCAGAGGTTGGTCAATATTATTCTTCCCCACTGTGGTTCAGCCCAGGTGAAGAGGAAGATCCTGGTGCTGGATCTGGATGAGACACTTATTCACTCCCACCATGATGGGGTCCTGAGGCCCACAGTCCGGCCTGGTACGCCTCCTGACTTCATCCTCAAGGTGTGTGGTGGTGGGGAGTGATGAAATGGTTCCATCTGTTCCTCTGCCCAGACCTGGACTCCCTTTCCCAGTCCCAGAGCATCTGTCTCCATCCACTGGTACCAGTGTCAGCCTGGAGGAGGGAAGCAGGTGGGTGGGGCATTTTCTAGGCCTGGGTTGTGGTGGTCATGACTTCCCCCAGCCCATCTGTTCTTCTACAGGTGGTAATAGACAAACATCCTGTCCGGTTTTTTGTACATAAGAGGCCCCATGTGGATTTCTTCCTGGAAGTGGTGAGTTTTGGAGAGCTAAAGGGAGCTCTGTAATGAAGGGGTGGTTTTAGGGCTCTGGGGATTCGGAGGATTTGGAGGAAGGGCTGAGGAGAAATGGGTAAGAGCAGTTTTTGAGAGGCGAGGATGTAGAATGGTGGGGAAGTGGCTTTCAGTACTTGGGGTTCATCTGTTGTGCTGATGTAATTCTTTTCTGCCAGCATCTTTCTCTTTTGCTTGCATTTCTGAATCTTAAGAGTGTAGGATGCCTAACACTGAGTTTGGAGGTTTGGGCTGGGGGTTCAGAATTTCATGTCCTCCGAGACATTTGATGTTGATGGAAGGCCTGAAGGACTATGCTGTTGCCCTTCTGAAAGATAACTATGTCTAAAGGAATCATCACCTTGTATGGCATCGCCCTCTCCCCCAATCTATTTCAGGTGAGCCAGTGGTACGAGCTGGTGGTGTTTACAGCAAGCATGGAGATCTATGGCTCTGCTGTGGCAGATAAACTGGACAACAGCAGAAGCATTCTTAAGAGGAGATACTACAGACAGGTAAGCTAGAATCCCAGTCTAAGAGTGTGACTTGGGAGGGAGGCCACCAGGGAGGGATCTGGGTTTGAGGAAAGAATCCTGGAGAGAGGCCTACTACATAATCCCCTGCCTTCCAGCACTGCACTTTGGAGTTGGGCAGCTACATCAAGGACCTCTCTGTGGTCCACAGTGACCTCTCCAGCATTGTGATCCTGGATAACTCCCCAGGGGCTTACAGGAGCCATCCAGGTACGGGGGAAGGTGGTAAGGCTGGCAGGACCAGAACATGGTTCTGAGAAGGTATTTTTCCAGGAGACCTGGGCTTTGGTCCTTGAGAGCTTGGATTGCCTAGATCATCCCTAGTTTGCGAAAAGTCCAAATGCAAGTTACTTTTCTGTTTCAAGTGAGATACCATATATGTCCATTTCATAAGTCAGATTTCTTATATCATTTTTTTCTTTTTTAAAATTTATTTTTGGCCAGGCACCGTGGCTCATGCCCGTAATCCCAGCACTTTGGGAAGCCAAGGCAGGTGGATCACCAGGTCAGAAGTTCAAGACCAGTGTGACAAACATGGTGAAACCCCGTCTCTACTAAAAATAGAAAAAACTAGCCAGGCGTGGTGGCATGTGCCTATAATCCCAGCTACTCGGGAGGCTGAGGCAGGAGAATTGCTTGCACCCGGGAGGCGGAGGTTGCAGTGAGCTGAGATCGCACCATTGCACTCCAGCCTGGGTGACAGAGCGAGACTCCATCTCAAAAAAAAAAATTAAATAAATTTTTTTATTTTTGAGATAGGGTCTCACTGTGTTGGCCAGGCTGCAGTGCAGCGTCATGATCATAGCTCACTGCAGCCTCAATCTCCCAGGCTCAAGTGATCCTTTTGCCTCAGTTTCTGCAGTAGTTGGAACTATAGGCGTGCACCACCATGCCCAGCTTTATTTATTTATTTATTTATGAGATGGAGTCTCACACTGTCGCCTGGGCTGGAATGCAGTGGCGTGATCTCGGCTTACTGCAACCTCCGACTCCCAGGTTCAAGCGATTCTCCTGCCTCAGCCTCCCACGTAGCTGGGACTACAGGCACCTGCCACCACGCACAGCTAATTTTTTGTATTTTTAGTAGCAACGGAGTTTCACCATGTTGGCCAGGCTGGTCTTGAACTCCTGACCTTGTGATTCGCCCGCCTTGGCCTCCCAAAGTGCTGAGATTACAGGCCTAAGCCACCGCCCCTGGCCAATTTTTTGATTTTTAGTAGAGAAGGGATCTCATTGTGTTGCCCAGGCTGGACTCAAACTCCTGAGCTCAAGTGATCCTCCCACCTCGGCCTCTCAAAGTGTTGGTTTAACAGCTGTGAGCCACTGCGCCTGGCCAAGTGTGTTTCAAGTGAGGCACAATGGCAGTTAGTTTGACTAGAAGCATCAATAAGTATGAGACCTGGTGATTAAAACTTAATATTGGAGCATAAATCAGGAAAGTTTTACTTAGGTTGTTGACTTCCAGTAGTGGGAAGTATATGTTTTTAATAATAATTCCTCCTTCCCTCCAAGAAGGTAAAAACACCCAGTCTCTTGAATTCTGTTTCTCCTCATCTGCATTTTCACCCACCCTAGACAATGCCATCCCCATCAAATCGTGGTTCAGTGACCCCAGCGACACAGCCCTTCTCAACCTGCTCCCGATGCTGGATGCCCTCAGGTAAGGGAAGTGGGCTCTGGACACTTGGATATCTGAAGAAAGGAGGAGGTGGGGGATCCTCAGAGGGAATAAAAAACGTTTGTCCTGTTTTAATTCTCTTCCCTTAAGAATTTAACATTTGGAACCAGGTGGTCTTACTTAAAAGCTCATCACTTTAGCGGGTAGGCTGTGGGCAAATTGAACCTATGTAATCATGAATATGGTGATAATTTAGGTCCCACATCTCCAGTGATGCCGCCTTACATGAGTGTTGTGAGGGTATCAACTATAAGGTACTCTACCAATGCAAGTTATTGTCACCCCAGGTTCACCGCTGATGTTCGTTCCGTGCTGAGCCGAAACCTTCACCAACATCGGCTCTGGTGACAGCTGCTCCCCCTCCACCTGAGTTGGGGTGGGGGGGAAAGGGAGGACGAGCCCTTGGGATGCCGTCTGATGCCCTGTCCAATGTGAGGACTGCCTGGGCAGGGTCTGCCCCTCTCACCCCTCTCTGCCCTGGGAGCCCTACACTCCACTTGGAGTCTGGATGGACACATGGGCCGGGGGCTCTGAAGCAGCCTCACTCTTAACTTCGTGTTCACACTCCTTGGAAACCCCAGACTGGGATACAGGCGGAAGCCTAGGAGACCGAATCAGTGTGTGTGAAGAGGCAGGACTGGCCAGAGTGACAGACATACGGTGATCCAGGAGGCTCAAAGAGAAGCCAAGTCAGCTTTGTTGTGATTGGATTTTTTTTTAAAACTCTTGTACAAAACTGATCTAATTCTTCACTCCTGCTCCAAGGGCTGGGCTGTGGGTGGGATACTGGGATTTTGGGCCACTGGATTTTCCCTAAATTTGTCCCCCCTTTCCTCTCCTTCTATTTTTCTCTCCTTAGACTCCCTCAGACCTGTAACCAGCTTTGTGTCTTTTTTTCCTTTCTTCTCTTTTAAACCATGCATTATAACTTTGAAACCAAAACGGCCCTAGGTCCTTCTCTGGGGTTTTGGGAAGTGAAGGGAGGGAACTTTGTTTACATGCACCCTGTCCCCCGAGCAGAGAGGGAAGAGACTGCTGTTGGACTCAAGGGGCAGGGGGAAAGGTGGTGTTGAGTATGGGGATACAATAATGAATGTGGCCACCAGATGCTTTGGCGGGAAGGGCCGAGGATGTGCGCGCTGGTGGGGAGTGGAAAGATACCTTCGGAGCAGCAGGCTAGAAAGCAAGTAAGGAGAAACCTGGACGGCCAAAGGGCGTAGAGCTGGAGAAACGTCGGGCTTCGTCCGGGGTACTGACGTGGACAGGCTAAGCGGGCGCTGGCCCCAGGCGGCTGGCGCCCCGACCTCCGCAGTCCGGGGAGGCGTAGGTCCCCACTCGCCGCCGTCGCCCAGCCGGCCCCGCCTCCCCGGCGCCCTCCCAAGCCGGCCCTACTTCGCGCACCCGCCACGTGACGCTCCGCCCTCTTTGAGATCACATGATTTCACTCAAACCGTGCGGTGTTCCTCCGCGCTGGCGTAGTCCCTACCCCTCCAACCTCCTCTCCAGTCCCTATTGGTCTACTCATTCTTGGCACTTAAGCGTTCTGTACATCTCTCCAAACATCTGTTTTCTTTTTGACCTCTTACTTCTGGAGTTCATCTCCGCCACTTGGGTACTACTTTGTTTTGGTGTCAACGGCCGCCTTCAGCGTAGCAATACGGTTCGTGAATAGCTAACCTTGTAATTGTCTCTGCTGTTCCTCTACGTTGTTTCCGAAAGGAACTTGGAGAAGCAAGTCCCGTATGATGATTACCATATCTTACTCCTCTTCAGCCCCAGCTTCGTTGAGGGGAAGGTTGGGGAACAGATTTAGTTATTTTCCATGACCAAAAGCCAACCGTCTTTGCTACGTCGCCTGCGTAGCCCACAAATTGATTCCAAAGCGATTACGCTAATGGCGTGAGGGGGCCGGTCAGTGGGTGGTGCTACGCTAGCAGCGTTAGCACCGCTGAGGTAGTGGCGTATCTTAGTGGGGGGGCCGTCCCCGATAGTCGGGGGCGGGGTTGGTGAATAGGGAAGTGGCGCAAATTCGTGGATCGCTCCGCTGAATCCGCCCGCGCGTCGCCGCCGTCGCCGCCGCCCCCCGTCCCGGCCCCCCCGGGTTCCCTCAGCCCAGCCCGGTCCAGCCCGGTTCCCGGGAGGATGAAGTTCGTGTACAAAGAAGAGCATCCGTTCGAGAAGCGCCGCTCTGAGGGCGAGAAAATCCGAAAGAAATACCCGGACCGGGTGCCGGTGAGGACAGAAGCCAGGGCCGAGGGCGCGGGACGCTTACGCTGACGCCACAGCCTGGCCTTGGATCTGGGACGGGCAGCGCAGGGATCAGGCTGCTGGCTGTGTTGGGGTTGGGAGCGAGCCTGAAACTGCTGTCCTTGGGACCGAAGATGAAAGGAGTGGGGTAGTGGTGGACGTGGGGTTGAGAGGGATGTGGACAGGAGAGAGAAACCTTAGCATTTGTGTGAGTGGAGGCCTTAGAGAGTTTGACAGCCTGAGCCTCAAATGGCCATACCCCCAACTAGCTAAGGTTGCGAGATTGAATCACTAGTGGACCCAGACAAGTCATCTCCGTCTGATTAAGATAGTTGTTTATGGTGACGCCCTATTCGGTGGATGGATCCTGGATATTTAAATGAGCTCCAGTCAGTGAGGTCAGGATCTCTGGGACTCAGTGCTGCACCGCGTGTACAAAGACAAAGAGATGAGTCTGGGGTAGATTTAGGTACTAGGAATATTGTTACTTGAGTTCCTGACAGGTGCAGCTTTGGCGCTGCATTCCTTCTGTCTGCTAATTTTCGTCTCTTTATCAGGTGATAGTAGAAAAGGCTCCCAAAGCTCGGATAGGAGACCTGGACAAAAAGAAATACCTGGTGCCTTCTGATCTCACAGGTGGGAACCTGACCCAAGGCTCAGGCTTGCTTCCCGTGGGTGGGAGTGCAGTCTCTGCGGGAGAAGGCTCCACCTAGCAGCTGTTCTTTTGAGGGCATTTTTGACCTCTGTGACTTTCTTGCACCTTGTATCTTTTGCAGTTGGTCAGTTCTACTTCTTGATCCGGAAGCGAATTCATCTCCGAGCTGAGGATGCCTTGTTTTTCTTTGTCAACAATGTCATTCCACCCACCAGTGCCACAATGGGTCAGCTCTACCAGGTATGGTGACCGGGAAGTGGTGGAGGCTTTGGAGAGGAATCTTGGAAGAGCGTGAGGGGAAGAAAGTGTTGTTACATCAGTATTTTGGACTAGCTTCCTCGCTTGCCTTAACATTTCATAATAGCCGTGGTTTGGGGGTTGGGACAGAACAGTAGGAGTAGAGAGAAGGAAAGAGAACAGTGAACTAGAGAAACTGTTCGGGACTCTTCCCAGTCTTCCTCCCCATTCCAAAGCAGCAGAAAACAGTTTGAGGCCTTTTTTGCCCAGGACTGCAGAGATTATATTGCTCGTGTGCTAGGCCTTGGAGTCAGTGAAGGAGTCGGGCACTGGTTTCTGGTTCTAGAAGAAAGTGTCTGGGTCGTGGTTGGTTTAAGGAACTGGAGCCCAGTTGCTGAACAGTTTTCTGCCTTCATCCCAGGAACACCATGAAGAAGACTTCTTTCTCTACATTGCCTACAGTGACGAGAGTGTCTACGGTCTGTGAAGCTGCTGTCCCTGAGCTGGAGGGGGGTCTCATTCTACAAAGAGAGAGGTGGCCCCCTTTTCTTGACCTCCTCCTCCTTCAAGCTCAAACACCACCTCCCTTATTCAGGACGGGCACTTCTTAATGTTTGAAGTTTTCTCTCCAGCCTCTCTTCGGAGGGGTAATGGTGGAGTTGGCATCTTGTACCTCTCCTTTCTCCTTTCTTCCCCTTTCTCTGCCCGCCTTTCCCATCCTGCTTTAGACTTCTTGATTGTCAGTCTCTTCACATCCAGTGATTGTTTTGGTTTCTGTTCCCTTTCTGACTGCCCAAGGGGCTCAGAACCCCAGCAATCCCTTCCTTTCACTACCTTCTTTTTTGGGGGTAGTTGGAAGGGACTGAAATTGTGGGGGGAAAGGTAGGAGGCACATCAATAAAGAGGAAACCACCAAGCTGAACTGAATTTTGCCTTGTGTTGCTCCCCTCGTCCCGCTGATTTTTAGTCTTTCCAAGGTGTCAGTGGGTTTCAGTGGTGGGGAAAGGAGTATTGGGTACAAGCTGGAGGAATAGAAGTATATTTTGGTTTATTCTGTCCATGTTGGGCTTTTCCCTGTCTGCAAAAAGAGGGTGCTTTTTTGTGATGGAATGGAATACTGAGGATCATTTAATGAAACTTTAGTTTTATGACATGTATGTGAAACTGAATGTTAAAAATGCTCAGGTAAAACTTTTGTTTTTTTTTTACTGTGGGTTCCTGTGGAGAAAGTTCCAAAGTACCTGCTTTAGGTGAACATCCACATTTGCTAGAACATTCTAATTAAGGAAGATATTTTCATGTGTGTAAGCTAGTAAAACGGCTGTTCTCAGTTGCATGTCACTTGGCTAGACTTTTGCCGGTGTGTGGGATTCAGCAGAGTGGAATCAGGGAGGGAGAAGACTGGGAGGGGGAGCCATTATCGCCAGGAATACTTCATCTCCCAGCAATCATTTCTCCGGCAGGCCGGAAGTGGGGCGGTCCCTCGGGGGAGAAAGAAGCTGCAGAACGAGGCAGTATGGTGGCCGAGAGTTCTAATCCCTTCTTCCTCTTCTTTCTTGGTCCCGCCCAGCCTACATCTCCCAGGGGCCTGCGCGCGCACTTCCGCTCTCTCCTCTGGCTCCCGGTCTCCCCGCCACTCCCCGGGGGAGGGGAGCGGCTTGGGGCGCCTGCGCCAGCCTGTGGCTTTCTGGGAATCAAAGTTCCGGAGGCTCATGCGGTCCCTTTTCCGCTGTCCCCGGACGGACTACAAAACCCTTGGTGCACTGCGCCTCGGCGCCGGCGGAGGGAGGAGGGAGAGAAGAGGAGGGAGGGAGGAGAGAGGAGGAGGAGGAGGAGGAGGAGGGAGCAGGCGGCCGGCGGCGCGGGGGGAGGGGGCCCGGTCCGGGAGTGCGGGAGGCAGTGGTAGAGGGAGGTGGCGGCAGCGGCTAGCGGACTCGAGTCTCAACCGGGCTAAGGCGGACACTTCTGTGGAGCGAAGCAGTGGGAGCATCGAGCACTAGAGGCGGCACCGGGATCCCCGGCTCCGGGGAGGGGGGCGCCGGACCGGGAGGAGGGGAGGGGGCGATGCTGGAAGCCATGGCGGAACCCAGTCCCGAAGGTGAGCTTTCGACCGGCGCGGAGCGCTGAGCCGGCGGGGGGGCGGACGAGGAATCAATTGGCAAACTTGGAGGTCGAGCCCCGAAGCCCAGCGGGGGAGTTCGGGGAGGGGGTCGGGAGGCTGGCCCTGGAGGTGGGAGAGCGACGAGTTGAGAGACCTTGGAGAAAGAGGAGTGGGAGACTGGGCTGGGGTAGTTGGAGATCAGACGGTGTGGGGGTGCGGGGGATAGGAGCTTGAAATCCGGAGCCTCGGGGGTTAGGGCCCGAAAGGGCCACCGGCAGATTGGGGCCCTGGAACTGGAAGGTTGGGGAAATCCAGTGGCCGGGAGTTGCTCAGGAGGGAGGACGTAGAAGAGGCTGAGTGAGGGGCCCGGTAGTTCGCCGAGGTGGGGTAGTTTGTGGCGGTGGTACGGGAGCTCCGAATAGTTGCCGCCGGAGAATGCCCGGTGATTGTCGGAGGGGTGGGCAGGTAGTTGTGGGGAGAAGAGGGGGTCTGGGTATTGTCTACGGCAGACGGACCTGTACCGGGGGGTAGTTGTGGAGAGAGCGAGCCAGGAAGCGAGGCGAGCTGGGTAGTTGTAGGGGGTGGTGGGGCGGGGTGGGGGGGTTAAGACCGGCGACTTGCGGGGGGGTTAGGGTTGGTCCGCGAGGGTTAGAGCCTGGGAGTTGCTGAGGGTGAGGGGGGCATCGGTGGCAGCAACGGTGGCTGCTGTGGAGAGAGAGTGGCTGGTTGGGGGGAAGGGGCTGGAGTTGAGGGGTCCATAGCCTAGTGACTGGGTGGTGAGTACGGGGGCGGAGGGGGGGCGGCGGCGGCCGGAGAGGGCTCGGAACAGGGCCGGGGGGCCCGGCGGGGAGCCCGGGGAGCTCGAAACGAGGAGGGGCCAAAGCCCCGGATGGGGGCGGAGGGACGGCGAAATTGTGGGGAGCGCGGTATGGGGGGGGCAGGTGGGGCCGCGTCCGGGTTAGAGCTCCCGGGTCTGTCCCGGCCGTGAAGTAGCGTTGGATGCGTGTGCCTGTGTGTGTTTGGGGTGGGGGTGAGGGGCGCGCCGGGCCGCGTGCTCGAGTAGAAGGGGCCGGAGGGCGGGGAGCGGTTCGGCGTGGTCATCCTGGACCCTGGGGGCCGGCGGGCGGCGTGTGCGGTCTCGGAGGGCCTGAGGCGGTGGAGCGCGGTCGGGTAGGAACTCGGGGCTCTGGACGCATGTGAAGGACGGGGGCGGCGGGCGGCGGGCGGCGGCCCGGACGCGGACCCGGGAGCGGTAAGGTGGGGTGGGGCGCTGAGGGATCCGAGTAGACTGGAGTCGAGAGAGACCGTGAGTTGGGGGGGGCGGGGCGCCGGGCCTCCGGTTGGGGGAAGGGGAGCGCTATAGCGAGGCCTCAGAGGGCGCCGCGCCCAGGCTCCGCCCCTCGCGGGGCGGAAGGGGGAGCAGGGGCGGATCCAACACAGCTGGGGGCCTGCTGGCCTGGCAGAGGGACCTGGGAGAGCCGGGGGTTCACTTAGGAACAACAGGGTTTAGAGGAGGAATTTTACACAGACTGTTTCGTAGTGTCTTGACTCAGCTTTTATTGCTTTTCCAGATCCACCTCCGACCCTGAAGCCAGAGACTCAGGTGAGATTTCCTTGATCTTTGCAGCCTAGTAGCCCTGCCTGACAACGCCCCCGCCCCCCTTTTCTAGACGCCTCACTTAGGGACTGTGTCTCTGAGAATGCCCTTCTTAAACTGTGTGGCTTTCCATGTGATCCATGTCTCCTTCCTTTCAGCCACCAGAGAAACGGCGGAGAACAATTGAGGATTTCAACAAATTCTGCAGTTTTGTTTTGGCATATGCTGGTTACATCCCTCCTAGCAAAGAGGTAGGGGCAAGAGAATTACTGACTTGAGGCTCGTGTCGTGGGACTAGAGAGTGGCTGTTGTTCACATAGAACTGTACTGCTTTATAGGAGGAAGCCCCTAGAAATATGTAAGACTAGAGGGAAGTTGGAGATTCTTAGGACTGTGGTAGGAAAGCTGGTATGCAGGGAGTGGATGGCAGGGCTAGCTAGCTTGAACAGCAGTGAAAAGCAAGGGGGATCTGGAGTTGCTGGTCGAGATTTTGGCAGTCTTGAGGTGCTGTGAATAGAAGGTGTTTATGGATAAATTTTAGGGAGATGAAAATGGTAACAAATGAGGCTACACAGAAAAAGAGCTAAGGACATAAGGCTCTGGTCTGGGGGACACCGTGTTCCACAGGCCCTGGGCGGGGCAGCGGTGAGGTATCAAGACTCGAAGGTGGAGGTAACACGGAGTGGTCAGGAGGACATGCTGATGGGAATTGGGGTGGGGAGAAGTTTTGGGAGTACAGTGGGATTTAGTGGTTGAGGTAGAGGACATTTTGGGGTAAATCTAGTCACTCCTTTTCAAGCTGGGTTTGTGGAGGGGCTGAGATGACACTGGGGTTCTGCTGACCCTGGACTCTTTCCCCTTTTAAGGAAAGTGACTGGCCCGCCTCTGGCTCCAGCTCTCCATTGCGAGGAGAGAGTGCGGCCGACAGTGATGGCTGGGACTCGGCCCCCTCAGATCTTCGAACCATCCAGACTTTTGTTAAGAAAGCAAAGTCATCCAAGAGAAGGGCAGCCCAAGCAGGTCCCACCCAGCCAGGACCCCCAAGGTCCACTTTCTCTCGTCTGCAGGCCCCCGACAGTGCTACCTTGCTTGAGAAGATGAAGCTCAAGGACTCTCTCTTTGATCTCGATGGGCCCAAGGTGGCATCTCCTTTGTCCCCCACATCCCTGACACATACCTCCCGGCCCCCTGCTGCTCTTACCCCCGTGCCCCTTTCCCAGGGGGACCTCTCCCATCCTCCTCGAAAGAAGGACCGAAAGAACCGAAAGTTGGGGCCAGGAGCTGGGGCTGGCTTTGGGGTGCTTCGGAGGCCTCGGCCAACTCCTGGGGATGGGGAAAAGAGATCTCGAATCAAGAAGAGCAAGAAGCGGAAGTTAAAAAAGGCAGAACGGGGGGATAGACTCCCACCTCCTGGGCCTCCCCAGGCACCCCCCAGTGATACAGACTCTGAAGAGGAGGAGGAAGAAGAGGAAGAGGAAGAAGAGGAAGAGATGGCAACAGTGGTAGGGGGAGAAGCCCCAGCCCCTGTGCTCCCAACACCCCCCGAGGCTCCTAGGCCCCCTGCCACAGTGCACCCTGAAGGAGTCCCTCCTACTGACAGTGAAAGCAAGGAGGTGGGCAGCACTGAAACAAGCCAAGATGGAGATGCCAGCTCCAGTGAAGGCGAGATGCGGGTCATGGATGAGGACATCATGGTAGAATCAGGTGAGAGGTTTGGGCTGGGGCGAGGGGTTTGAGGGTGTTGTGGATCCAACAACTGCTCAGGCAGAATACCAAACAAACCTTTTTTCCCCAGGTGATGACTCATGGGATCTGATCACGTGTTACTGTCGAAAGCCCTTTGCAGGGCGGCCCATGATTGAGTGCAGCCTGTGTGGGACGTGGATCCACCTCTCCTGTGCTAAGATTAAGAAGACCAACGTCCCTGACTTCTTTTATTGCCAGAAATGCAAGGAACTGAGGCCAGAGGCCCGGCGGTTAGGGGGGCCTCCCAAATCTGGAGAGCCCTGACGGCACCAACTTTAGCCTGGAACTTCCAAATGATAACATGATTTGGGAACTGAGCCTCAGGGTCCTCAGCCTACCCCCTGGAGCTTGGATACTGTCCGCACTTCAAGGCAGGAATTCCCAAGGGAGACTTGTTTGAAAATGAGTGTCTCACTTTCCTACCCTATCCGTCCTCCCCACTCTGAACTTGAAATTGAACCCATTACGGTTGCGGGTGGGAGGCTGTCTGTGTCTCTAGACACATAATCTCTGTCTCTTGGACCTGCCACCATCACTTTCTGGGTCAGGATTGGAATTGGGATGGAATGGGACAGTTGTCTATAAAACTCTAGTGTAAATATTAGCACTCCCCTCCCTCATCTTTTCTTCTATTTCACTCCCCATTTATTTTCTTCTACACCGGTTGTATTTTTAATTTTGGACTTCCCCTACTGGGCATGGCAGCTCAAAGGTGGAGTACTAGAGCCTGGCCAAGCAAGGAAGGAAAGCAGAAAGGTGACGATTCTCACTCACCTCTTTTTAATAATATTGGCCGCTGTTTGTACAGACAGCCTGCGTGTTGTGAATAAAGCAGAGTGGGCTCTTTTGTGTTTATAGCCCTCACTGTCCTGCTTGGGAGGGAGGCTTTGGTGGCTGAAGACTAGCTGGACGTGGTGCTGAAAGCCACCTCTCACAGTCCAGTCTGAAGATGGCACAGCACTGGGCCTCTCCCACCCCAAGATACTTGAGTAAGCCACCTCAGAGCTTTCATTGTATTTGGCCCTCCCCACTCGAGTCTAGGAACCCCCACAATCCCCACCTTCACTCCCTGCACGCACACTCCTGAGGGTCAGAGTTGCTTCGCGCTCCCGCCGGTGTGGGGTAAAGCCGGGTGGGAGCCGACTGTCCGCTTCCTGAGGGCACAGGCCAGCTTATCCTGGGTGCTCGGAGGACCTCGGCTGGGGTACACCTTTGGGGGCTGGGAGACCGTTGCCGAAGGCAGCGATCACGTGGCGGGGGCACTAGGAGGAGTCACGCGGTCACGTGACTGGGAGGGGTCACGTGACGGGGGCGGCTGAAGAGCGCGGGGTGGGCGGGCTTAGGTCACGTGACATGAGGAGAGGTGGGCGGGGACCTGGAGGACGCTCGCGTTGTCGGTGGCGGTGGCGCGCGGCGGCCGCTGAGACCGCGGCTTTGAGTCGCACCTCGCGGCCCGCCCCCCGCCGCCACCCTTGCCGACCCCTGCTTTTTTCCCTTTGCTTCTCTCCAGTACTGGGTCCGTCCTGTCCGCGCTCGCTCGTCGGTTTGCGGGTGTGCGCAGGCGCGGCAGGGGCCATTAGCCCCTTGGGTGGGCGGTGGAGCCCGGGAGCGCGCGGGCGAGACCATGGCGGGCAGCAGCGCTGGGGGCGGTGGGGTTGGGGAGACGAAGGTGATTTACCACCTGGATGAGGAAGAGACTCCATACCTGGTGAAGATCCCTGTCCCCGCCGAGCGCATCACCCTCGGCGATTTCAAGAGCGTCCTGCAGCGGCCCGCGGGCGCCAAGTACTTTTTCAAGTCTATGGATCAGGATTTCGGGTGAGCGCAAGGCCTAGATAGGACCGACGGGGGCTTTGCTAGAGTGGATTGGGCGACGTGGAGGGGCACACATCTACTTCGGGCCACACTAGGATTTTCTGGCCTGTGGTGGAGCAGATTGTACCATGCTGAGGTAGGTTGACTCTCCCAGGATGGACAAGGTTATGCTTGGATAGATTGAGGCACACGGGCAGACTAGGATATCCTAAACCAGATTAGAGACGATTAGGCTCTACTGGAATAGGTGGGGGCATACTGGTTTATTTTGGAGTGTTTTAGACTGTACTGAGTAAATTCATTTATCGTCTGGTCGTTTAGTACGTTCTCAGGAGTCCTGTAACGCCTGTAATCTCAGCACTTTGGGAGGCCGAGGCGGGCGGATCACGAAGTCAGGAAATCGAGACTATCCTGGCTAACACGGTGAAACCCCATCTGTACTAACTAAAAATACAAAAAAATTAGCCGGGCGTGGTGGCGGGCGCCTGTAGTCCCAGCTACTTGGGAGGCTGAAGCAGGGAGAATCGCTTGAACCTGGGAGGCGGAGGTTGCAGTGAGCCGAGATCGCGCCACTGCACTCCAGCCTGGACGACAGTGCAAGACTCCATCTCCAAAAAAAAAAAAACACCAAAAAACAAAACAAAACAAACTTGGGCCATTATGGACTCTACTGGGCTGTATTGGTTAATCCTGGTTTATCTTGGGGCAAGACATGGTTTTATTGGAGCACTCAGTATGGGGGCAGACAAGGCTGTTGGTGCCCATGCTAGTACAGGTAGCTGTATTGGGGTATTCTAGTCTATATTGGTGCAGACAGCTAGCTGCGTGTGGGGACATTGTAGGCTGTGCTAGAATAGATTGGGCTATCCTAGGGTAATTTGGACATTCAGGGCTATCTTGGACTAGATTGGCATGTAAATAATGCAGAGAAAGCCCTTTTGTGTTTATGGTCTTTGGGGCTGAGCCCTCTCTGGGTCCTCAACCTCTGCTTTTTTTTTTTTTTTTTTTTTTAAAGACAGAGTCTGCTCTGTCGCCCAGGCTGGAGTGCAGTGGCTGATTCTCGGTTCACTGCAAGCTCCGCCTCCCGGGTTCACGCCATTCTCCTGCCTCAGCCTCCCCACTAGCTGGGACTACAGGCACCCACCACCACACCTGGCTAATTTTTTGTATTTTTTTAGTAGAGACGGAGTTTCACCGTGTTAGCCAGGATGGTCTCGATCTACTGACCTCATGATCGGACCGCCTCGGCCTCCCAAAGTGATGGGATTACAGGCGTGAGCCACTGCGCCCAGCCCAACCTCTGCTTTTTTGAAGGCAGGCTGGATTAAGTTGAGATAGCATGGGTTTTAGAAGAACTGAACAAACTGGACTCTAGCTAGAAAGATTGTTTGACATGGGAAGGGTGATACTATCTTGGGAGTTATCTTGGCTTTAAGTCAAGGTTCTTCT
Source organism: Macaca mulatta (assembly GCF_049350105.2). Classification (NCBI taxonomy): domain Eukaryota; kingdom Metazoa; phylum Chordata; class Mammalia; order Primates; family Cercopithecidae; genus Macaca; species Macaca mulatta. The sequence continues at coordinate 8,719,059 of NC_133421.1, read as the reverse complement.
AGTTGTCAGCAGTGCAATCTTGGACAATTAATTTAAATTTTGTGTCTTGATCTCGTCTGTGACATGGAGAAAATCACAGAATGAAATGGTTAGTTCAGGTGTGTGGTACATGGTAAATTCATGGTGAATGGTAATTGTCATTAGTATTGAGGCTGACTACTCTATAAAGGTTATGGTGATACACAGTAATTTGTCTTAAGAGTGGACTGAGCTATGCTGAGATTGTGTTATGTTGGGAAGAATCCTACATGATGCTGACACAGATTGGTAGTGACTGGGCTGTGTTGTCACATTGACAGCAAATGGATTAAGTTGATATATATCCTGGCTCTTATGACCATATTAGGCTAACGGGTTAATTAGACAAGGTGTCCTAATTTGGCGGCAAGGGTGTGTGTGGAAAGAGAGAGAGAAACAACCAGGGCAGAGAGTCTGATGCTTTATATGTTTATTCATTTAGTTGACAGTATTTGTTAATGCCTAAGTGTCAGTGTGTGGTGTGTGGCCAGGACATGGTGTTGATCAGAGTAAGTGTTCATGGTTTGATGTCGTGGTCAAGAAGAAGGGGCAAGTCCAGTCCACCACAGGGAACCCATTGGAGAGATGACCCCAAGGCTGGGCTTTGGGATCTGTCAGGCTGAGCAGATTGCTTCGTGCCGAATTTTGTGCCAGATGAGGCACAGGGGAATGGGAGCGCCAGCTTGCTCTCTCCTTGGGAGCTTTCAGTCTAATGAGGAGCTTCCATTGTTTGTTTGATCTAATGGTGGGTGGTTTTGTTTTTTGTTGTTTTTTGTTTGTTTGAGGTGGAATCTCACTCTGTTGCCCAGGCTGGAGTGCAGTGGCGCAATCTCGGCTCACTGCAACCTCCGCCTCCTGAGTTCAAGCGATTCTCCTACTTCGGCTTCCGGAGTAGTTGGGATTATAGTGTGCACCACCGTGCCGGGCTCATTTTTGTATTTTTAGGAGAGACAAGGTTTCATCATGTTGGCCAGCTCCTGGCCTCAGGTAATCCACCCACTTTGGCCTCTCAAAGTGCTGGGATTACAGGTGTGAGCCACTATGCCTGGCCTCTAATGGGTGTTTTTACTCAAGAAAGGACAGTCTTCTGGAAATGAATTAGTGAAAACTAAAGGCAAGTATAAAAGTAGAGACTTGGTTGAGGACCGAAGCCTTTTTTTGGAAGGTTTTTTTGTTTTTTTTTTTTTTTTTTTGAGACAGATTCTTGCTCAGCCGCCCAGGCTGGAGTGCAGTGGCACAGTCTTGGCTCACTGCAACCACTGTCTCCTGGATTCAAGCAACTCTCCCGTCTCAGTCTCCTGAGTAGCTGGGATTATAGGCACCCACCATCATGCCTGGCTAATGTTTATATTTTAGTAGAGACGAGGTTTCACCATGTTGGCCAGGCTGGTCTTGAACTCCTGACCTCAGGTGATCCGCCCACCTCAGCCTCCCAAAGTTTTAGCATTACAGGCATGAGCCACCGTGCCCGGCCTTTTTGGAAGGTTTGTAAGGAACAGGGATGGGCTTGAGAGGAGGCTACCAGCCAGTCTCATTAGATAGGTATCTTAGGCAGCTGCATCAGCATAGGGGATTGCCTTTGAAATTGTACTGAGAGGTTTGAATCAGACTCAGTCAAGTCTTTGGAGCAGCACTACGCCCCTGAGGGTGCGTTAGGGAGAGGAGAAATAAGGAAAGGGGATTGAGTTTGGAGATTTCTTAGGTGTCAGAGTGAGTTCTTTCAATGTAAGAGAAGACCTGAACAGGGCGGGAGAAAGTCAGCATCCTGGAGCCGGGTGAAGATTGGGAGGAACTTTGATGGGGGTGGGGGTGGGGGTGGTTGGTCCAGCTCACTGACCTCCACCTTGTCTCTTGGCAGAGTGGTGAAGGAAGAAATTTCAGATGACAACGCCCGCCTCCCCTGCTTCAACGGAAGGGTGGTATCCTGGGTAAGAGGTGCAGACGCCGAGGGCTGGGTCCCCTCTGCATTTCCAAGCTTCCCCAGGCCTCAGTCCGTTTCTGTAGCCCTCTCCCAGGCCAGGTATTAGCAGCCCTGGCTCTTTACCTCCTATCTGTTTGGAGAGCCAGTGAGAGGCCCTCAGCCTTCTCCTTCTGGAGTCTCTAATACTTGCTAGGTTATTTTGCTCTTCTCCAGCTCTCTGAGACCCTTTTTCGTTCTTTCACTTACTGCAACCTGTCACACCCCGACTCCCAGCTGAGCGCCACTGTTTATTGTTTGCACCCTTCTAGCTGGTGTCCTCAGATAATCCCCAACCCGAGATGGCTCCTCCAGCCCACGAGCCTCGGGCAGAACTGGCGCCTCCAGCCCCACCTTTACCCCCTTTGCCACCCGAGAGGACCAGCGGCATTGGGGACTCAAGGCCTCCATCCTTTCAGTGAGTCCTTCTGATTCTTGACTTCGAGGGAGGGAGGTGAGGGGGGAACCCAGGCCTTTTGGTAGGGTACGCCTGGGATCCGGAACCCTGTTCTCCTGATGTGGATTGGAAACCATCTCTGCCTGTCCAGCCCTAATGTGTCCAGCAGCCATGAGAATCTGGAGCCTGAGACAGAAACCGAGTCAGTAGTGTCACTGAGGCGGGAGCGGCCTCGCAGGAGAGACAGCAGTGAGCATGGCGGTGAGGGGCAGGCCTGGGGGCTGGGAAGGGCTGGGCCAGACCCCAGCCTTGGTGGGGTGAGCAGGGGGAAGTTTGGTTCCTGAGCTTCCTGTCCATATGCAGCTGGGGGCCACAGGACTGGTGGCCCCTCAAGGCTGGAGCGCCACCTGGCGGGATATGAGAGCTCCTCTACCCTCATGACCAGTGAGCTGGAGAGTACCAGCCTGGGGGACTCCGACGAGGAGGACACCATGAGCAGGTGTGGCTCCGCACAGCTCTCCCCAGCGCGCCCAGCCCCCTTTCTTCTCCTCCAGTCAATCCTCTGGTTCTTTCTCTTGGCCCCATGACCACTTTGGCCTACGTTTGCTCTCCTTCCAACCTCCTGGCAGGTTCAGCAGCTCCACGGAGCAGAGCAGTGCCTCCCGCCTCCTTAAGCGCCACCGACGGCGGAGGAAGCAGCGGCCACCCCGCCTGGAGAGGGTGAGGGGTTCCCACGGGAAGGCTGGTGCTGGGAGAAGGTGGGGCATAGGCTTTGGTTTGGGTGGTGCCTGGACACTGGCAGCACCCCAGGGTTGACCCTGGGTCATTGAAGGGCACTCTAGCTCCTTCTTTTCCCACCACAGACATCGTCCTTCAGCAGCGTCACAGATTCCACCATGTCTCTCAATATCATCACAGTCACGCTAAACATGGGTATGGGGAGAGCCTGTGGCTAGGGCGTGGGGAGGGCCTGGTCTCTAGGGTTCCAAGGGTCCTGCGGCTGGGGCTCCTCTCCTCACATGGCCTCTCTCTCTAGGGTTCTGGGGGTCCTGCCGCGGGGGCCTCCTCTCCTCACATGGCCTCTCTCCACAGAGAAGTACAACTTCCTGGGTATCTCCATTGTGGGCCAAAGCAATGAGCGGGGAGACGGAGGCATCTACATTGGCTCCATCATGAAGGGTGGGGCTGTGGCGGCCGACGGACGCATTGAGCCAGGGGACATGCTTTTGCAGGTGTGCTGGGGTGTGGCCACCGAGCTGCCCTGCACGGGAGCCCTCAGCCTCTCCCACCATGCCTCTGACCCACTTCCCCTGCTTCCAGGTGAATGACATGAACTTTGAGAACATGAGCAATGATGACGCCGTGCGGGTGCTGAGGGACATTGTGCACAAGCCTGGGTAAGTTGCCAAGCAGGTTGCAGGTCCTCAGTTCTCTTTTTTTCTCTTTTATGTTTTGTTTTGCAATTTTAATAAGTAGTAAGGCGTGGTGGCTCATGCCTGTAATCCCAGAACTTTGGGAGTCCGAGATGGGTGGATCACCAGAGGTCAGGAGTTCGAGACCAGCCTGACCAACATGGTGAAACCCTGTCTCTACTAAAAATACAAAAATTAAGTGGGTGTGGTGGCGCACGCCTGTAGTCCCAGCTAGTGAGGAGGCTGAGACAGGAGAATCACTTGAACCCCAGGGGGCGGAGGTTGCAGTGAACCGAGATCACACCGCTGCACTCCAACCTGGGCGACAGAGCGAGACTCCCATCTCAAAAAAAAAAAAAAAGTGCTGAGACATAACATTCAAAGTACGTGAAACAAATGTGTGACGTATCAATACTAGAGTGAATATCCATGTCACTGCCACTTAGACCATCAAATAGGAGATTGCTGATATTCTAGAACTTCCTCCCCAGATGTCCCTTCCTGCTCCCAAATGCCTCCCTCCCCCAGGGGTGGTCACTCTCCTGACTTCTTTGGCTATCACCATAACAGAGGAGAGCTTTGCCTCACTCGATAGTTACCATTCTTGCATGTATCCTTGAACAGCACGGTTTCATTTTACCTGTTTTTGGTCTTTCTGTGAATGGAATTGTACAGCGTGTACTCTCTTGTCTCATTTGGCAGTATGTTTTTAAGAGTTTTCCATGTTGATGAGTCATCCGCATTGTGGTGCCTTCCACCCTCACCTTCTCCAGCCCAGCCGCGATGTGCTTGCTTCTCCTTCTCTTTGTGTCTCTTAATCCATCCTTGCTTCAGGCCCCCACTCTCCTGAGGCCTCCTCTTCCCCTGCGCCCTTGACTGGACTTCTCTTCCCCGTAGCCCCATTGTGCTGACTGTGGCCAAGTGCTGGGATCCCTCTCCTCAGGCCTATTTCACTCTCCCGAGAAGTGAGTGACACTCAGGGAGGGGGCCTGAAGTTGGGGGTGGGGGCTGGCCAGGAGGCTGGGGCTGGACCTCTGGTCATGGGGAGTGGGTGGGAGGAGGGTCCAGGCAGAGGTGGAACAGGAGGCTGAGTCAGGGAGGGACTGGGCTGGCTTTTGGGGACTGAGAATGGGTCATTTTGGTGCCATCTTTGTCCCAGATGAGCCCATCCAGCCAATTGACCCTGCTGCCTGGGTGTCCCACTCTGCGGCTCTGACTGGCACCTTCCCAGCCTATCCGGGCTCCTCCTCCATGAGCACCATTACATCTGGATCCTCTTTGCCTGATGGTGAGCCACCAGCCCACCGCATCCCACCCTCCCAGCAGAAGGCTGTCCTGCAGTGGTCTGACCCATTGCCTTTGTGGGAGTGATCCCTGACTCTCATTCCCTGTGGTCTCCTCTGCCAGGCTGTGAGGGCCGGGGTCTCTCCATCCATACGGACATGGCATCGGTGACCAAGGCCATGGCAGCTCCAGAGTCTGGACTGGAAGTCCGGGACCGCATGTGGCTCAAGATCACCATCCCTAATGCCTTTCTGGGTACGGCTGGGTCCTGGGCAGGTGGCTGGAGAAAGGGAGGAGGAGGCAGCCAAAGCCGGGAGTGGCACAGGCAGAGGCGAGAGCAGGAGTTGGAAGGAGAACCTGAGGCCTTTTTCCACTGTGGATGCTCCCAGGCTCGGATGTGGTTGACTGGCTCTACCATCACGTGGAGGGCTTTCCTGAGCGGCGGGAGGCCCGCAAGTATGCCAGTGGGCTGCTCAAAGCGGGCCTGATCCGACACACCGTCAACAAGATCACCTTCTCTGAACAGTGCTATTACGTCTTCGGAGACCTCAGTGGTGGCTGTGAGAGCTGTGAGTCCCTCTGCCCCAACTCTGGGAGTGTGGCTTTGCCTGCCTTGTTCTGCCTCTCCAACCCTAGACCTAGCCCAGAAACTGCAGCCAGGGCCACGATGGATGGTCGAGCAGCGTGTGTCCCGCACTAGGTCCTGCATTGGCCGAGGATCGTGGCTGGCATCCATCCATGCGCTGCTGGACAAGCCACGCGCCAGGTGCAGGACTGTGTCCACCGGGGGAAGGTGCACATCCTCCTGAGTCCCACAAAGACATGGGCTAGTGGTGGCCCTGGCTGTGCCCCTGCCCTCATGGCAGAAGTAGATGGGAGTTTCCTGTCAAGAGTCCCCTGTGAACCCCTGTTTTGAGCCCCATCGTGGGTGGGTCTGGGCTCTCCATTCCGTGTCTTGGGGCCTTAGCCTCTTGAAGCAGTGATTTCTTCCTCACTTCCCTTGTTTTCCAGACCTAGTCAACCTGTCTCTCAATGACAACGATGGCTCCAGTGGGGCTTCGGACCAGGACACCCTGGCTCCTCTGCCTGGGGCCACCCCCTGGCCCTTGCTGCCCACTTTCTCCTACCAATACCCGGCCCCACACCCCTACAGCCCGCAGCCCCCACCGTACCATGAACTTTCATCTTATACCTTTGGTGGGGGCAGTGCCAGCAGCCAGCACAGTGAGGGTAAGTCATCCCCACATACCTGTACGGCCAGGGTCTGAGGGTGGATCAGAGGGCAGCCAGGGAGGAGCCTGGGTGAGGACTTAGTTGCCCCTCCCCTCCCTCCACAGGCAGCCGGAGCAGTGGGTCGACCCGGAGTGATGGGGGGGCAGGGCGCACAGGGAGGCCCGAGGAGCGGGCCCCCGAGTCCAAGTCCGGCAGTGGCAGTGAGTCCGAGCCCTCCAGCCGAGGGGGCAGCCTTCGGCGGGGTGGGGAACCAAGTGGGACTGGCGATGGGGGCCCTCCTCCATCCAGAGGCTCAGCTGGGGGTGCCCCTAATCTCCGAGCCCACTCGGGGCTCCATCCTTATGGACCACCCCCTGGCATGGCCCTCCCCTACAACCCCATGATGGTGGTCATGATGCCCCCACCCCCACCTCCAGTCCCTCCAGCAGTGCAGCCTCCGGGGGCCCCTCCAGTCAGAGACCTGGGCTCTGTGCCGCCAGAACTGACAGCCAGCCGCCAAAGCTTCCACATGGCCATGGGCAATCCCAGCGAGTTCTTTGTGGATGTTATGTAGCCCACTGTGGGGCCAGGCTTGGCCTGGCGCTCCTGGTGTGTGACTGGCTGTCCTGGCCATCATGTGCTTGCTCTTACAGTGCCTGGGCTCAGCCTAGCAGCTGCTGCCATACAGGAGATTGTGGCCACTGTGACTCTCACCAGCAGTGCCTGGTTCCTCCCCCTTCCCTCGGGTAGACAAGGGACCTTTGATTATTTTTAGCTTTGTTTTTTTAATAAGTCTTTTTGGGGGTTAAAATAGAGTTTCTTACATTTTTGGGACTTTTTAAATAGGCATTTTCTCTTTTATATGAAAAATCCCGTCCGTTGGGCCCCTTCTAACCCCAGAATGTGACCTCCTCCTCCAGTTACCCATAGCCTTGCCCTGTGCAGGTTTGGGGGTGGTCAGTGGTACCCTGGGGTTAGGCACCCTAGACAGCAGCCTGAGGAAGCTGGGAGATTTGGGCCATGTAGCTGCCTTTGTTACTCTATTTATTTTAGTCACTTGTATAAAACACCAAATAAAGCAATAGAGGCAAACTCCCCACGCCTCTGGCTCCTTTCTTTGGGAGGGAGGCAGGCAGCAGAGGGAAAGAACGGACACACAGGAGCAAAGCATGACTGGTTAGAAATTTTTATTATTTTCGAGGCAGTAAGTGCTCTTGAGAGCAGGCACAGTCCTGGGAATACTAGGCCCCCTCCGGGACAAACCAGGGCCCTAAGGAGAGGGGCTTTGGCTTGAGGAAAGGCACATAACCGGGCCAGGCCCTGGCCAGGAGTATTCAGAAGCCAAGTGGGTTGCTGGTGACCACACCACCCCGCTCCACCAAGGCCTTGGAGATGCTTTTGAAGTTGCGGTAGAGCTCATGCTGCCGGGGGTCAGACTGCAGGGCGGCCATGCCCTCTCGGATCCGGGCTGCAGCCTGGGGAGAGGGAAGGAGGGTTGGGCCTGCACCTCTAGCCCTCACCTGAGCTTAGCAGCCCCGAGTCTCACCTCGATACACCAGGTGTCACAGAGCATTTTCTCATGCTGGGCCGTGTGGTGGCCCTCACTCAGGGATCTTGAAGCCCTGGCAGGAAGCAGGAGATGAAAATAAATCTGGGCCGGCTGGGATCCAGGCCCAGGCCCCCTGCGGCTCAGGCATTCCCCGCCTGCCTCCTCACCTCGAGAGAACCACCACCATGGCATAGAGGTCGATGGCCCCGTCTGCCAGCCGCTGCAGCAGAAACTGCTCATCTGCCGGGTAGGTGGGGTGGGGGTGGGGGCATTAGTCTCAAGGAGAGGAAAGGGAGGGGCGGAAGGGTGTAGAGCTCACTCACTGACAATCCCCTTCTTGTGTTTTATCAACTTGGCCTCCACCACAGTGGCAAACTGCTCCAGAGCCTGTACTGCCTGAAGAGATGGGGACAGTGCAGGGCTCAGAGGGGCTGTCGGCTACAGTCCCTGACGCAGGCTCTCCTGGACCCCTGGCCACTTACCAGCTCACCGCTGCGACTCAACTCCGGGTGGACAATTCCACTGAGACTCAGGCCGCTGCCCAGCCCTGCCCGCCTGAGAGGAAGAGGGAGAATGACTGGTTAGTTGTCATACACTGCCCTGCCCTCCCCTGGCCCTGACCCTAAGCCTACCGCCTTAGCTGTTTGCCTGCCTCTCCCAGCAGGAGGCCAGCATTCCCAAAGGGATTCTTTAGAGCACTGCCAAGCCCAGAGAGCTCCTTTCCTTTGTCCTATGGGGAAGAGGGTCCAGCAGTCAGGACTCACTGTCCTCCCCACCTCTACCCCCACCCAATTCTCCCTCTTACCATACAGCCCTGCAGAGCCACAAACAGCCGAAGGATGTCATTTGTCCCCTCAAAGATTCGGAAGATGCGAAGATCTCGGAGCACACGCTCTACTCCAGGTTCCTAGCACAGGGCCACACAAATTATATGCCCCTGCTGAGATGTGCCTACCCACCCCTGGCCCAAACGAGGCTCAGAAGACCGTCCTGTACCTTCATGAAGCCCATACCCCCCATGATTTGGATGCATTCATCTGTCACCTTCCAGGCTGCCTCCTAGGGACAAAGAACAGATGAGACTGGTTGTGGGAGCTGAGCTCCCAAACTGGACTCCCTCCCAGCATGCCTGGGACCTCACCGAGCCGAAGATTTTGCTGATGGCGGCCTCTATCTGGAAGTCCGTTGATCCCTGGTCCATGTTAGCACTCACCATGTAAGCCATGGACTGAGGTTGCATGGTTGGGACATGGGAAGGAAAATTGCAAAGGGCTTTGTCAGACTTGGCTTCATCACTCAGATCTCCAAGATTAGGGATGACCTAGCTTGTTAGGTCAGGCAAATAGTTGTTCTGGGTCAGTTCATCAGGCGCTTCCAGGTATTTGTTTTTTTTTTTTTTTTCCCGTAGTCTCGCTCTGTTGCCCAGGCTGGGGTGGTGCAGTGGCACAATCTCAGCTCTGCAAGCTCCACCTCTCGGGTTCGCGCCATTCTCCTGCCTCAGCCTCCCGAGTAGCTGGGACTACAGGCGCCTGCCACTACGCCCGGCTAATTTTTTGTATTTTTAGTAGAGACGGAGTTTCACTGTGTTAGCCAGGATGGTCTCGATCTCCTGACCTCGTGATCCGCCCGCCTCAGCCTCCCACAGTGCTGGGATTACAGGCGTGAGCCATCGCGCCCGGGCAGTATTTGTTTTCTTAAAAGGGGTGGACGTAAGGGATGGGGTAGAATTAACTTCTGGTACTGCTGGCAGGCACCTGAGCAGAACATCATTGCTCTTTTCCTTCGGCAGAAGCTGAGCTGACTATGCCTCCCCGCATCCCCTAGGGCATTGGTGTAAAGCTGGAGACCCACTGCCCCAGGTGCTGCTGGGGGTTGTAGTCTGACCCAACTGGGAAGAAAGCCCCAGGGCTTCAGGGAGAGGAGCTTGGGAGGCCCTCACCTCAGTTACATACTGCAGCATAACCATCCGGGCCAGCTTCTCCTGGATCAGCCCAAAGTTGTGAATTTTCTCCCCAAACTGGATACGATTAGTGGCATAATCTACCTGGAAGAGGGTCCATGTATTCCACTTTGGTTCAGTGTGGTTCTGCAGTCTCCCTAGACAGGGGCTGGGCTTGCGCCACAGGGATGGGCTTTGCATACAACCAGAGTTCAGTCTACGCTGGATGGAGACCTAAGCTAACAAGTCTGGGGCTGCTGGTAGGGGAGGGGTTTCTGGTGTAGGGAGTGCCTGCAAGTGATCAGGGACACATGGCAAGGGGGACAGTGAGACTACTGTTTGGGTTACCTGGGGACTTGGGCAGGGTACTCACCGCCTTAGTAATGATGCCTCTCATGGTACCTGCCAGGGCCGCAGCCATGCCAAACCTTCCATTGTTGAGGATGTGCATGGCGACCTTGAAGCCACTCCCAACCTCACCCAGCACATTCTCCGATGGCACCCGTACTCCATCAAAAAACACCTCTGCTGTGTTTGAAGCCTTGATGCCCATCTTCTTCTCAGGGGGCCCACTGTGTCAGGGCAATGTGGAAAAGCAGAGGTGTGTTCAACAGGTTGTCAGTGGGGAAAAACTGCTTCTTCGCTCTTTATGCACTAGGGAGGAATTACAACTCCTAGACTATTAGAGGCTACAGCCAACACTTACCCCCGGCCCTGAAGGCTAAGGAGGCCTGGCTATGTCTTATTTTGTGTTGGACTTGGTTGCTGGAGCCAAAACTTTAGCTCAGTTGCATACATATTAGTCCCAAAGGCCACATTCAGTTCACCTGCTTTGGCTTTTGCACACATCCCCGGGTGACTTGCAACAGCCATCTGCCCAGGAACCCAGTCCTGCCCCTCAGTCCTAAGCTCTCCCAACCCAAATTCACTCACTGGGTAACACCCCCGAAGCCCCTCTCCACCACAAAGGCTGTGATCTTCTCCTTCACCGCCCCCGTGGCTGGATCTGTAACTGGTGTCTTGGCAAAGACTGTGAAGATGTCTGCCAGGCCCCCATTACTGTGGAAGAATGAGGGACATTCAGGGCATGGAGGACGGGGAGCAGCGGGGCCTGGAATTGGGTGGAGGATAAGGGGAGAAATGGGAGGCAGATTGCCTGATCCAAAGCTTGCTTCCATTGAGGGTATAGTATTTTCCGCAGGGGCTGGGCACAGCAGAGGTTCGGATGGAGGCTGCATCTGACCCGCTTGAGGGCTCGGTTAGACAGAAAGCGGCCAAAGTCTCCCCTGTTGGGGAGAGAGCTCCTTTACCCCAAGTTCTGACGAGCTTCAAAGTCCCCTCGGCCCACTTCCCCATCCCTCCAGCAGGCAGTTCCCCTTTAACACCTGGGAGTATCCAGTTTTCTTTTGCATGTCCCAACCAGCACACCGTGATGCCTCCCCAGAATCTTCCCCCGACTGAAATGCCCAGCCATCTGATAATCTGAGTGCCAACTGGCCTAATCTGTGCCAGGCTCAGTATACCCCCCCAATCCTTGGGTCTCCTAGGGTTGCCTCACCAGATGCCAGTTTGGGGAGGTATTTTTCTTTCTGGGCCTTCGTTCCAAAGAGTAGGATGCCTTTGAAACCGATGCTCTGATGGGCCCCCAGGGTAATGCCCACGGCAAGGTCATGCATGCCCACGATCTCCACCAAACGGGCGTACTGGAGGGGAAGCAGGGATCTGGGGCTGTCACTGGCTGCAGAGGGACCTGACCTTAACAGAGAGTGTGGGCAACAGGGCAGTTCCTGACCGAGGGCAGTGCCTGACCTGGGCCATCCCCAGTGTGTGGAAAGGAAGTGGGGCGTGCAAAGGGCACAGAAGAGAATGTTGGTCTGTCTGAGGTCTAGGTAGGAGGACGACTTGCTACTAGTCTATTGTTAGGCAATCCCCAACTTAGAGATTTGTAAGGACTTGGGAACCAGGGGGAGGCCCATGGTTCAGCCCTAGGGGACTGCATGTAAATTGTGTTATGTTTGGAGAGTTAACGTCCATCCCACAGGCACCCAGGGCAGATGCTTAGAAGAGACCTTGACCCTAGAGATGGTAAAGGAGCTGAGTCTGCCAAGCTGGAGTATGAGATACTGGGATGTGGCGATGGGGTGCCCTCACCTGGGTGTTGCAAAGGCCCACACCACCCAGCTCACTGGGCACTTGCAGACCGAAGGCCCCCAGCTCCTTGAGGCCCTGCAAAGTGGTCTCCTCCACCATCTCCAGAGTGTCATTCTTGGCAGGATCGTTCACTTCCTGGGGAAGGCACAGGATCCCACATCCAGGCTCCTTTTGAGCTTAACATCTCCATCCACCCCACCAGGGACCAAGCCCCGAGTCATTCCTTACCTCGAAGAAACGGGACACGGGCTCCACCAGCTCTTTAAGAAACTCTGTCTGCTCTTGGTTGAGCACTGGGGTGGGGGACAGGCTGGTCAAGCCAGGCTGGCAGGGGAAACCACCCTGGCCCCACCCAGCTCTGATTACCCCTTCCCTTACCGGACGGGTATGGGAACACCTGATCTGTGGTGAGCTGGCCTTTGAACATCGCCACAGCAAAGGACTTAGATTCCTGGGCAGAGAGAGGCGAGTTTCAGGACTCTAGTTGGGGTGAGTGTCTCTGGCTAAGGCCCACCTGGCCTTGGGGGTACCTACCGCTTTGGCCGGTTTTTCCTTGTTCAGAGCGTCAGAGAGGTGGGAATCTGACTTGTCCAGAGCCAGCTGGGAAAAGAGATGGTTAGCAAGTCCAGGGAAGGGACTTCCGCTGTGCCAAGGGGAGCACAGGCGAGACCACGCTGGGAGGCGGCGCGAAGCGGTGACCTTTCCCCTAGTTTCGCCCTAGGGCACCCTGGATTGCCCTTTCCCCTACTTTCGGCGACAGAGCTGTGGGCAGGTGCCTGGCACCAAGAGGGAGACCCCTGCCGACGGCGGGAGGCGGGCGCCTAAGCGGACCGCTGCTCCCACACCCCCTTGCCAAGGCTGCCGCGACTTACCTGAGCGGCACCTCCGGCATAGGGCCGCCGGGCAGGGCCGGGCCGGGGCTGCCCCAGGAGCGCCGTGGGTCGCGAGCTGTGGGGAGTGGGGGGTTCAGTCCTGGCCCAGTGCCCAGGGCCGCTGCCCCCCGTTCCTCTTGTCCATACACAGACCTTCCGCCCCCGAGCCTCAGCAGCTGCCGCCCCAAGCTCGGGGCTATCCGAGCTGCCTGCATCTCCGAGTCTCTCCGGGCGTCGCTGGACGGAGCGCTGACCCAGCTCTGGCGTCCTGTACGCCCAAGTCCTGGACCTCCTAGCCCTGACTCATCGTCCAGAGTGCACCGGGCGGCGGCGGTTGCGGGCCCCGGGGCATGCTGGGAGCTGTAGTTCCCTGGAGCCCGGCCCTGCGTTCCGCTGACCTAGGGGGATCTCCAAGCGTCTCTCGTCTCCCCCAAACTCCTTAATCCCGCCCGTCCGAACTAGAGTCTAGTCCTCCGACGGGGTGATGGGATAGGATGGGATAGAAGAGGAAGGGGCTTAAGTCACTGCAGCCAGAGGGATGGAGGTGGACTGAAGGGAGGGCTTCTCCGGTGGGGTTAGAAGAGAGAAGTAGGGAAAGAGAAGTGTAAGGTAGATGGCAGAAATAGAGGCACCGAAAAACAGACTCTAAGGTTCCTGATGAAATCTGTCTCGGCCAACACAAAAGGGAGGGCACGGTGGGCGGGGGGTGGGGGCACCCAAGCTAGGGTGTGAGTGCCCTAAGTGTATTCTTCTGAGACGTAAACCATTTCACTAACTCTTGAAGCAGCTACAGTTTCCCAGTGGGAAGGCCCCGCCAGGTTCGTTGCGCTTCCCTTAATAAAGCCTCTGAGATCTTCCTGAACATTCCCTTCTGTCTCTGCCCTCTGTTACTTCCAGAGACCATGTGCCCAGGCAGATGGAATCCTCCCGGGCCTGAGAGGAACTGCAGGAATTCTCCTGCCTCTTACCTGTGAAACCCCAACTTCTCTAGCCCTAGGTCAGGAAGTTCCAAACAATTTCTACCCCTCTCTCTGCAATTCTCATTGGGGTGAGAGGAGGCCCTGGAGGAGAGAGAGCTGGGGTCAGCTTCTTTTTGAGCTGCTGGAGCCCTCTGTGAGGAGGCCCTCTTTGCTGGCTTCTTAGGAGAGTGTGGCTAGGTTCTGCCTGCCTATGGGGAGACGGGCCAGGGTGTGTGCAGCAAGATGGTGGCGGCGCTGGTGCCTTGGAACCTGGGGGAATGGGACAGCTGGTCGGTTCAGAGATGGCCTACTTTACTCACAGCTGGAATTTAGTGGGGAGAAGCAGCTCAACTCCAATCCTGGAGGATTAGGGAGATTAAAGTGAGAGAAGAGAGAGATGTCCCAGAGACCAAGAGGTGAAAAACAGGGGTCCTTGTGGAGGGGAGGTCTGGGATTGAAGTGGGGGGCTGGGGCTCAGGGATCCTTCTCCCTGAATCTTTCCATAGGGCTTGGGGTGAAGGGCACAGGCTGGGGAGATGAAGTGACAGTGTGTTCGTCTTCCTGTGTTGGCCTCTTCCCTGTCCCAATTCTCCTTGCATCGCACTAGCTCCCAGGTCAGCCCTCTGGCTCCTGGCACCCCCGCTGCTGCGGTGGGCACCCCCCCTCCTCACAGTGCTGCATAGCGACCTCTTCCAGGCCTTGCTGGGTGAGTAGCCCGTTTTCTGAGGGACCTGGGCCTCCAAGGGCTGTCCGTTACTGAACTTCGGGGGCTGTTGTGGAGCCTGGAAATCATTTGGTCCAAGCTGGAGCCCCAAGCAGGGTCATGCCTATGGTGTCCTCCATGAGTGTGGACCAGCCTTGGCTGAAAGGGCTCCTCCCTTGCCAGCCGGACAGCAGCGGTGATGACAGGGGTGATGTGTCTGGAGAGGCCTGGAATGGGGAGGTAACTCAGTTCTGTTCTGTGGCAGACATCCTGGACTATTATGAGGCTTCCCTCTCAGAGAGTCAGGTAAGGAGGTGGGGGCGAGCGCCTTACTTCCTGAGGGGCAGGCAGGGCTGGAGGGGTGAGGCAAATATTGCTAATATTATATGGAAACTTGGGGGCCCTGCAGACGAAAGACTGAGTCGGTGGCCCAGGGACTTGGGGCACCGAGAATGCACTCTCTGTGGTCCTGTACCCCCTCTCCCTTTCTTCCTCCTTTTCTTTGGCTGCCTCAATTTCAGGCACTAAAGAGTCTAAGGCTTTTTAGGTTTCCCCCTGAGAAACCTGAGGCAGAACTAGGCCCCCAGGGATTGCCTCCTGCAGCCCCTCCCTCATACCCGACCCCCTACCGCCTGTCGTGGCCTCCCTCCCGTATTCAAATAACCATGGGTGCTCCCAGCCCAACTATAGGTGCTTCCTTCTCTAAGAAATGAAATCCAGCCTCATCGTCTTTGCTGTCATCGCTGGTGGCTGGCCAGGTCTCCATGTTTGCCTCAGGGCCTCTGCTTCTGCTTCTATCTCCTTTCCCATTATCCGGGTTCCTGCCAGCACGGAAGGAGTTAACTCTGCCAAGGCACCCCCCCATTCTGGCTCCTAGCTCCCTCCCTCCCTCCCCCTGCTTCCTCTCTCCTCCTCTCTCCCCTTCCCTCTTCGGCTCCACGGCTCCCTCGGCCGCTGCCGTTTCCAACCCCCCCACCCCACTCCCCCGCCACGGCCCCTAGCCCCTGGCCGTTTGGCAAGATCCCCCCCTACCCCGGGGCTCCCCGAAATCCAGTTCCCCTCCCCCACCCCAGCTCATGCCCCAGCCCCCGAACTCCGGGGCTGCCAGCCCCCGGTGCCCCCGCCCCTCCTGAGAATCGGGGTGTGCTCCCCAAGCCCCCTCCCCTCCATTGGGGAGCCCCTTTTAGGGCCCCCTTCCCTCCCCTCCCACGCTCCCCTCCCCTTCCCTTCTCCAACCCCCTCCTTCCCCTCTCACCCCTCCCCCCATCCTGGCCCCCCCTGCAAAAGTGGGGTGCGGAGGGGGGAGGGGTGAGAACCCACGGAGGGGAGGAACGAAACTCCGATGAAGTCAGAGCCCCTTACCCGCCGCCGCGGCCAGGCCCCCCAACATGGACTGTCTCTGTATAGTGACAACCAAGGTAAGCATGATGGGGGGGCTATAAACTGGGGGGAGGGCATGAGTTTGTGGGGAGGGGTTAGTAGGCCTTATCTGGGACTGGCGTCCCTGGAGTGGCAGTATCAGAAGTAAGATGTATTTGGGGGTCTTAATTTAGTTTTGGGGTTCACATCTGAGAAAATGCTGGATTTGGCCACAGGTGCCCCCTGGAGTGATCCCTTTGTACCTGTAGGGAAATGGAAAATTTAGGATATTCCATGGTGTGGGGGGCCTGGCGGGTTTCGGGGTTCACCAGCGCTGTTTGAGGGAGACTTATTTAAGGAGAAGCCTGGCTCACAAGGAAGTCCTGCTGGTGTATGTGGGAAGGTGGGCTATGCTGGGGGGGTTCCTCTTTCCTCCCCAGGGAAAAGCTGGCTTCCAAGGGCCTTGTCCAGTTTTGGGGGGCTCCTGGCATGGGGGTAAAGGTTATTGGTTGTGAGTGCCTGACTGGTCTGGGGTGTTAGCTGGCAGGGAAGGGGTGGGCCTTCAGACTCTGGAACAAGCATCTCGTGGCTGCATTTAGGGATGCACTCTCAATTTGAGGGAACTGTTAATTTAGGGTTCAGTCATATAGAATGGAGGTAGTTAGAAGTTGTCAGAGGGCTGGGGCCCTGGCATGGGATTACCTGAGGGAATGGACCAGGTGAGGCAAGGATGTGGGGGTATTCCCATAGGAGGCAGAAGATTGCAGCAGCCGAGCTTGCCAGCCTCTGAGGAGGAGGATGAGAGGCTTAGGGAGAGAGGGGATTTGAGGAGGGGGACCGGGTGGGTGGTGCACAATTTGGGGGTGGCCCAAAGGCAGGGGCCCAATGTCCCCATCTCCTCCCACACTGTATCTAGCCCTGGTCAAGAAAGAGGGAGAAGAGCAGATGGGGGGACTGTTCCAGATACCCCTGACGCTTGGGATCAAGATGGGGGAGGACACCAGGATTTAAGGGTCCCTGAGGACTTATGACCGAGGGTACTGAGGTTACCGGGGTGAAAAGGTGTAGGAGGAGGGCAGGGCTGGCAGCGGTGGGGATCTGTGCAAGAGTGTCCCTCTGGTTGGAGCCTGGCAAAGGCAGGAGATCCTGGATGGAGCACAGGCGAGCTCCTGGTGGGATGCGGATACCTAGGCTCTGCTTGGAGACTCTGGGACTGGAGAGCTGGATGCCTGGTGTGTGGAGGGAGGCTTGGGCGGGTGGCAGGCAGCTGGGGGCTGGGGGGTGGGACAGGAAGTGGGGGCCGGGGGAGGCGGGGTCCGGGTGAGTCACAGGCTGGGGAGGGGGTTATATTTAGTGGGAACTGCAGCTTTTCATGGGAGGGAGCTGAGGACACACATGTTCCCTGCCACAAACTCACACATGTGTGTACACATGCATTGTGCACGTGTGAGGATGGTTGGAAGAGATTGGGGGCTGAGGACCTTTAGATTTGGAGCCCCCACACTCTCTCCACCAGGGCGACTTGCTTGTCCCTCATTCTGTGGGCTTCGGGCTTTTTCCCAGGCTGCCTCTTCCCCACATCCCTGTAGTTTCGGTGGATTTTTATGCCTCAGTTTCTCTGGCCTGGTTTCCTCTGTTCCTGCTGTCTCCTGCCCTTAGGCCTGCCACTTGGCCTTAGGCTCCGTGGCTGTGGTCCCCTGTATCCAGGTGTAAATAGAAAGCCCGCTGGAATGTGTGGGCTCTGCTTCCAACACGTGAACACACAAATGGGAGCGAGGGTGAGGGGCTTGCCTGCACTGGCAGCTATTCTGGGTGGGTGGGTGGCCTTATTCCTTACCCACTCCAGACTCCTACTTCTTCCATGGAGCCCAGGGTTGAGCATCCCTGAAGGAAGGAGGCTTACAGAGCAGATCATGCATTTGGGGTTTACAGAGGCGTGGAGACCCAGGCTTGCCACATTCGTTGGCTGGAAAACTTGTCAGCCTCGGGATGACAGGGACTCCAACTCCCATAAGGCCCCGAGGCACAAGATCCCTCAATGTTAGAGGGTTGCTGCCCATGGCGATGTTGGGAGTTGTGGTTCATCTCTATCCAGGGCAGCCAGCGGAGGATAGCCCAAGAGGAGCCTGCAGGGGGCACATGGCTCCTGCTTCCCCAAATGCTGGATGGGGTAGGGAGTGCTCAGGCTTTGCGGTCGTTGAGCTCCCCAGCTCTGCCTGAGTCTTCCATCTTTCATTGCCTATATTTAGACTCCTGCCGCAGTAATTTAAGGAACATTTATTGAAAGCCTACTACGTGCTAGGCCCTGTGTTGTATGCAAACTCCACTCTACAGCGATCACTTTGCCTTTCTTGGTGCCTTTATCTCTGCCAGCATCTCTCGTCTCTGAGCATCTCTTTCTCCCACTCCGCCCCCGTCCCTCCCCCTTTCCCCGCGCTGCTGCCGCCGTTGCCATGGTAACCGGCGACGACTGAAGCTGCGTGGCGGGCTGGAGGGCCGGGCGAGGGTGGCGGAGGGCGGAGCAGAACAAGTGGGGGTGGGGATACAGTGGGGGAAAGACTGAGGCTATTTGCCAGAGCCCCAGGAGCGAAGCGGTTAAACCCTCCGGGTGGTCCTTATTGGGCAAAGCCGAGATGCCGGGGGCGGGGCAGTGTGGCCGACGGCCTCATTCATTGGCCGGCAGGGGCGTGGCGGAGGGACAGTGTGGGCGAGGCAGGGGGACCGAATGGGCGGGAAGTGGACGGAGGCGTGGCCTCCCGGGCAGGTGGGCGGAGTCTGGCTTACTCCTATCGAGGGAGGCAGTAACCCTCGGAAAGAGGAGGAACCTTGGGGCTGGGTTACCTGACCGAAATGAGGGCGGGGCTGACCCGGGATGGGCGTGGCGTGGTCCCCCGTGCGTAAAGGAGACAGGGTTTAAGAAGCTATTGTCCAAGTAACTTCAGGGCGCGGGGGTCTTTGGAAAGGAGAATCCGGGGGTTGGGAAGTCTGACGTCTCAATTTTCCTAAGATGGAGGTCTGTTCAGATTTCATCAGAGCACCCCTCCTACCTCAGCTCTGTGTTCCCAGGAGACGGTTGCTAGGCGACAGCAAAGTCCTTGATTGCTGCGTTGCCAGGCAACAGAGAAACGGAAAATGGAGGGAAAAGGGAAATGGGGGATGGGGAAGGGTCTTTATGGGCCATAGCGCCCACTGGTGGATAAGCAGGGCCTGTAAGTTTTCTATTCTCTAAGGAATTTTGAGTCCAGCCCCTTCTGCACTGACTCCTTGGATCCTCTGGTGATCCAAGCCTTCCTACCAGATATGAAACTAGGACATTGGGGGTCATCTTGGGGGCGCATGTAACAGATGCCGATCAACGGGGTCAATCTCGCTTGGGTGAGATTCTAGGGAAGTCGTCATTTCTACCATGTGTGAGCATTTTATAGAAGTCAGCCGATTTGAGGAGACCCCTCACTGGGTTTTAAGAGCTGGAAAGGTGGGCCTTCAATGGGAGAACCGGGCGTTCAATTGGAAGAGAGGCTTTCAGGTTAAGTTGTTTGGGAGAAAATGGAAATCTCTGAAGAGAACTGAAGGAGGAGGTTGGGAGTGTTCTGGACGACTTGTGGGTAATTGCAAATTGCCGGCCATATCTTTGGTGTGTATTTTTTGAGGCCTGAGTGTGGAGAAGATATATTTGGGAGCAATCTACCGACAAAGTTGGAATTCAGAATCGTGGAGATGTTCTGGGTAGCCAGAAAAGGGTGTAATCTATGAACCTCAGGGTTAAAGAAAAGGAGAGAAAAGGCCGGGTGCGGTGGCTCACACCAGCATTTTGGGAGCCCGAGGCGGGTGGATCATGTGAGGTCAGGAGTTCGAAACCAGCCTGGCCAACATGGCGAAACCCCGTCTCTACTAAAAATACAAAAAATTAGCCGGGTGTAGTGGCGGGCGCCTGTAATCCCAGCTACCCGGGAGGTTGAGGTAGTAGAATCACTCGAACCCGGGAGCCAGATGTTGCTGTAAGCCGAGATCACACCATTGCACTCCAGGCTGAGCGACAGAGCAAGAATCTGTCTCAAGAAAAGAAAGAAAGAAAAAAAAAAAAAAAGAAAAGGAAAAGGAAAATACTTTTAATTAATTAATTAATTAATTTTTGAGACCGAGTCTCACTCTGTCGCCCAGGCTAGAGTGCAGTGGCGCGATCTCGGCTCACTGCAATCTCTGCTGCCCAGGTTCAAGCGATTCTCCTGCCTCAGCCTGCCGAGTAGCTGGGATTACGTGCACCTGCCACTGCGCCCGACTAATTTTTGTAGTTTTAGTAGAGATGGGGTTTCACCATCCTGGCCAGGCTGGTCTTGAACTCCTGACTTCGTGATCCACCTGCCTTGGCCTCCCAAAGTGCTGGGATTGCAAGGATGAGCCACTGCGCCGGGCCAAATTTTTTTTTTTTTTTTAAGAGGTGGGATCTCACTGTGTTGCCCAAGGTGGTGTTGAGCGCCTGGCCTCCAGCGATCCTCCCGCCTAAATTTCTTTTTATAAGGATTTTGGAAAAAAATGATGAGATTGCAATTGAATTTGGAGGGTCTGCTTTAAAGTAGATTAAATATTTCCTGAAATTGGGTTCTGGTGTGGAATTGGAGACTGGCACATTAGGAAGTCATGAGTATCTTACTAGATTCGGGGGTTTGGACAGGGGATCCCAAACAAATTGGAGGACTTGTTATTTGGATATTTATATTAGAGCAAGAGTAATATTTGCACTAACTGCAAGGTACCTGTTAGTGGATTGGGGGATAGATGTGATATGGAAAGGGATGATTTAGCATATACTAATTTGGGGGCACAACAAGGATCTGTGGTTCTTTAAACTTTTGAAGAATCATGGGCTGCCTATCAGGTGGGGCTGGACTGTAGGGGAGAACTATGCTGGTTAGAATAGGAGATGCCTTGGAATCTGAGGAGATTGGGGGGTTTGGTGGGAGAAGCAGTGTAGATCCCTTGGGGGTTCTTGTGAGAGAAGTGCTGTTTGCTTCCCTGGACTCTGGGAGTAATGTCCAGTGAGGTTTCAGAATGGTTAGGGGTCTCGCGATGTTGGGGTTGGGGCATTAGATGGGATGGAATAAGGAGTCCCCGAGAACTAGAGAGATAAACTGGCAAATTTAAGTCTGTCTCTATTTGTAGAGGGGTCAGAATAGAAGTACAGTGGAAAGTGAAGTCCACAGAGAAACAGCATGAACCAGGGGAGTTGGTGGCTAAAAGGGTCTCCCCTCACCCCTCTCTCTCCCAACGTGACGCTCTCCCTTACTGCGCAGGCGCCGTTCCCCCCCCTCCGGCCGCAGCCTCCTGTCGCCGCGGCCGCCGCAGCCCCCGCCCCTCTGCCCCTCCCCCTCCCCCAACCCCGGGACCCTTGATATTCCACCCACCCCCTTCCCTCAGTCCCCCTCCCCTTCTCCATGTCGGCTCGGAACAGATTCGCCTCCATGTGTCTCTGCGTGGTACGTGCCGCGATATGGGCTCCGGCCCCGCTCCCCTCTTCCCGGACCCCCGCAAATATCAGGGTGCAAGCTTCAAGCGCTGTCGCTCTTCCTTCTGCTTGGTGCGGGGTCTCTGGGTTGCAACTTCTTGCGGACAGGCGCTGTGGGTCGTCCCTCTTACCATTCACTTTGACTCACACCCCTATGTTTTGGGGGTGCAAGCCTCCGTTCCAGGTCATTCTGTGCAACTGGGGCTCCGGTGAGGAGGGGGCCAAAGGGGAAGGAACAACAGCGACTCCGTCCGTGTCCCCCATTCTCCAGGCGTTTTACTTGTCTTAAGCCCTAATATATTGGGGGTGCAGACATGTCCCAGTAGCATCTGAGTTGTCGTGGGTTAGGGCCCTGAGTCCCAGTAGGATAAAGGGTGGGGGGGTCCTCCTTTCCCATCCTGCTTTAATTGCCCTGTAATCCAGGACTGAGAGGTGCTGATCCGCCACCTCCCCAGCCCCCAGTATGCAGTTTCAGAATTACTCTCCCCCACCCCGACCCCTCCAGACGTTTCCCCACCCCCCACACGTACGTCGAAAATTTCCAGAGACTGAACCTAGTCCCTAACCTCTTCCAGCCACATTCTGGAAACCCTGGTACCCATTTCTTGTTCCCCATTTTCCCCATGTTGCCTCCCAATCCTGAGGAGCCTCTTCCTCAGTGCCAGACACCACCCTCCCTCCATGGGGGTGGGGCAGGGAGAGATACTGGGGGCTCGCTGAGATATAAATTTACCTTCATTTCCTCCCTAGAATAAATGATGAAATGGCCCTCCTCATGTTTCCATTTTCTTCGGGTGCACGCTGACATTTCCTCCTCAGATTCAGGAATTTTCTGAGGTGGAGTGAAGATAGAGGTGCACTGGACTCAAACCCTCCCCCAGACTCCAAAACTTGGGGCTTTGGTCCTAATTTACCTTGCAGGGAATCGGAGGCCTTGTGAAGAAAGAGTGGATAGCAGAGAGTGGCTTCCACCCCTTCCTCCAGGTCTCCTCAATTCTGGGGCTTGCCCCTCAGCTTGTGCACTGCCCAGGTAGAAGACCACCTTCTCAGGATGTGGAATGAACATTCTCTGTCGGTTCATAGAACTCCTTTATTCAAGACAGCTCAGCCTTTGAGCAGGGCTATTTTGTGTGTTCTATTTTCCTTCTCTACTTTTTGTGCCCATCGTATTGAAATCTGGAGTTCAGGATTCCCTCTCCAAGTCTGTGGCCCAGAGAATAGACTCAATCTTGCTGAGCCCCTGTTTTCCTTCTTTAAGACTCTTTAAATGTATCAGGGTGCTTCTTGATTCACGTTGTCTCTGTCTTCTGGGTTTGAGAGTTTTCGTGCTGACAGGACCACTTCCCTTCTCCCATTCTTTTATTGTACCCTTACTCTACAGCCAGAGTTGTGTTACAGTCTCAGCCTTGATTCATCATCCTTAACATTTTCAGAATCATACTCTAGGATTGGCCATTGACCTTGATAAGCTTCCTCCCGTTTGATCTCGCAGCTGCTGCCCTCTAAGTATTAGGGCACTCTCAGCCTCTCAGAAACTTTTGGGAGGGAAATTCTGCTCTCTCTGTCTCTCTCTCTTTTTTGTTTTGGAGATGGAGTCTCGCTCTGTCGCCAGGCTGGAGTGCAGTGGCATAATCTCGGCTCACTGCAACCTCCGCTTCCCAGGTTCAAGCGATTCTTCTGCCTCAGCCTCCCATGTAGCTGGGATTACAGCCATGCGCCACCACGCCCAGCTAATTTTTGTATTTTTAGTAGAAATGGGGTTTCACCATGTTGGCCAGGCTGGTCTCTGACCTCAGGTGATCTGCCCACCTCGGCATCCCAAAGTGTTGGGATTACAGGCATCAGCCTCTGCTCCTGGCCTCTCTGTCTTTTTGAGACACGGTCTTACTCTGTTGCCCAGGCTGGAGTGCAGTGGTGTGATCGTAGCTCACTGCAGCCTCCACCTCTTGGGCTCAAGCAATTCTCCCACCTCAGGTTCCTTAGTAGTTGGGACTACAGGCGTGCACCACCATGCCTGGCTCATTTTTGTATTTTTTGTAGACGGGGTTTCACCGTGTTGCCCAGGCTGGTCTCCAACTCCTGGGCTCAAGCAGTCTGCCCGCCTCAGCCTCCCAAAGTGCTGGGATTACCGTGCCTTCTCTTTTTACCCATGTGTGCTGGGCGGTGCATTCTGTCTTCTTCAGTCCTTGAGGGAACCCTGCATATGATACCTTCCCCTTCCTGAACCTGAAGCTTGGAGGGTCTGTCTCTGTGGAGGCCCGTTCCAGAGGAGAGGAGCAGGAGAGGGCAGAGGCGGATGTGGAATGGCCCAGGCAGGATCGCTGTCTTCTTCTGCTGTCTCCATCTGCCCTTTTCCTCCTTCTCTGGCCCCCAGTTAATCTCATTTTACTGTTGTCCCTATTAAGCTAGCACAGGAGGCCCTTGGGATGGCAGCTGATTAACTGGGCACGGAGTCAGGGGCCATGTTGGACCTTTCACCCCAAAAGACCAGAGGGAGACGAGGAATTCACTCTGAGGCTCCGCATGCTACCCTCCTCCCCAACCAGGGAGGCTGGCACCCATTCTTGCCCCTGTCCTGAGCCCTGCTGTCTCTCTTCTTCCCCTTCCCTCCCCAGCCCATGCCCTTCTAGCATATCCGGATTAGCTGGCTGGGCTGTGGGCTGTTGTAGGGGTAGGGCCAGACTCCCGGGGCCCCTCTGTTGACTGCTTGGAAACCAGCAAGGGCAGTGAACTGGACAGGCTTAGCCTTGTCCTATCTCGGGGGCTGATGCCAAGTACCTTCTGGTGGAAGGGGCTGACTTCAGTCTTTGCCTAAGGAGTGCAAGGTAAAGGACAGCCAATCACCTGTGGGGTAGAGGCTGCAATGGGGATACTGAGGCCATGGAGGTGGGGTGCGGGGAGGATGCCATGCAGAGTAGGAGCAGCCAGAGGGATAGGGGAGGGGAGGCTAGAACAAGAGTGAGTTTGAGATGGTGAGAGAAGCAAGAAAGTTGGGGACTGGATGCAGAGAATGGAGGTGTGAGTGTCGGGGGCTAGAGCTCTGAGAAGCTGGAGGGACCCGAAGATGAAGGTGGCAGGGAAAGGGGTGAAGACACAGATGCCAGAGGGGCTATGCCCGCCAGAAGGCTGGTGTCCCAGGATGTGAGGAGTAGGAGTTGGGGGGTAGGATTAGGACCTGGGATTGATTGGGACCTGGAATTGATGAGAGGTGCTGAGGCCCTGGCGGGAGAGGGGGCTGTCGGGAGAGTGGAGAGAGGGGAGCCAATGGGCTAGAGGAGAGGGAGGGGGAGGAGCTGGTCAGGCCCCAGGGCCTTCCGCACTGCACTGGCTGGGGGAAGAGGAGGCGGCCAGGGCGGCCAGCCTGGAGCCTGAGGCACTGGGCCGGCCCCAGTGACAACTCCGTCCCCATCCCCAGAAATACCGCTACCAAGATGAAGACACGCCCCCTCTGGAGCACAGCCCGGCCCACCTCCCCAACCAGGTAAACGCCCCCGAGCTGGTGCACGTGGCGGAGAGGAACTTGTCCCACCTCGAGGCTGGCCACGGGGTCGTGGGCCACGCCCACCTCTCCCCCTTCAAGGTAGGAGACCCTGGTGGCCCCCTCCCCAGTGCGGCCCTCGGAGCCTCGGAGCTGCAGCAATCCCCAAGGGCCGGTAGGGTGAGAGAGAGCCGTGGTGGGGTGGGGGGGATGCTGGAACTGGGGGTGGGGGTTTGGGACGTGGGCTCCTGGGGCCTGGGGGAGGGGGCGTTTGGGGGGCTGGAAACACCTTGGTCCCACAGAGGAGAAACAGGCCAGGCCAATGGGAGTGGATGTCCAGCCTAAGGCAAGAATGTGTGTGTGCGCGCGTGCCTGTGCCTGTGTGCGTGTGCGTGCGTGCGTGTGCTGTATGCGTGTGTGTGCCTGCGCATGTGTGCACGCGTGCGTGCCTGTGCGTGTGTGCGTGTGCTGTATGCGTGTGTGTGCGTGTGCTGTATGCGTGTGTGTGCCTGCGCATGTGTGCACGCGTGCGTGCCTGTGCGTGTGTGCGTGTGCCTGTGTGCGTGTGCTGTATGCGTGTGTGTGCGTGTGCTGTATGTGTGTGTGTTGAGGTGTGTGCATCCCCCAGGAAGCCCCCCACGACTGAGACCTCCTCATTCCTTCACACCCCCAACCTCCGTTTCCATTTTCTGTGTCCAGAGCTCTGTTCCAAGCGCCTGCTGCCCTCATTTGCTCTTGTCCCTTCCCCGCCTCCTCCCCCTACCTCCGCCTCTGGGCCTGGTTCTCCCTGTCCCCGAGTCTCCAGCCCTTTCCATCTGTCTGGCCTGAGACTTCACATGGTGGGGCCTTGCTGCCTCGTCCCCTGCCCCAGCCTTTGCTCCACTCCTGAGCGCTCTCCCCGCTCTGCAGCCTTTCCTCCCTGCTGGCTGACTGGCTGGCTCTTGATGCTGTCTCTCTCTTCCTCCCACGCATTCTCCTCTCCCTCTCCCTGATCCCCAGCTCAGGCCGCTGCGGCCTCATCAGTCCTTTCCCTCATCAGTCCTCTCCCTCCATCAGCCAGCTCCCCTTTCCCATGTTCCCTCTTGCCTATTCATCTTCACCTTCTCTCTTTTCCTCCTCCCATCTCTCATCCTCTTGGGTTCTCACCTCTGCATATCTTCTTTCTGTCCCCCTCTGCCCCCTCCATCATCCCCCACCACCTGTTTCCCTTTCTCCTCTCTGCTCACAGCGTCCTCCTCTCTCCAGCCCCCGGAGGCCTGGTTTCTGGGAACTTCCATCCTCCAGGCCACTTTCCATCTTCCCCTTCCTCCGTCTCCTCTTCTGGGGACACAGGATGGGGAGGACTGGAGAGCACCAGGCAAGCTGTGAGATTGAGAGGACACCGTGGGGTCAGGGTGGGGATTCTAGGATGTTGTGGGATGCTCTGGGAAGGGGGAGGTTGCTGACATTTCACCAAGAAGATGCATGGGGAGGAGGTCTCTGAGCCTAGGGAGCGGGCAAGCAGGTTCTGGAGTGAGAACTGGCAAGATAGGAGTTGGGGAACAGGAAGGTAAGAGGTCCTGGGTCAGGGGCCAGATAGGGATAAGACTGTGAAATCAGGGTGATGAATGGAGCTGACAGAGCAAGGAAAGGAAGGCCCTGGAGACAGGGATGGTACAGAGTGTTTGTGTGAATTCTGTGGATGCTAGGAGTGAGGGAAAGAAGACTAGAGATGCTTTTTGTAAGGCAGGGCCATTAAATCCCTGAGCAGGGGGAAGAGGAGGTAGGGAGCCTGAGGGGTGGTAGTTAGTACAGAGCTACTGTGGATCAAAGCTTAGGAGCAGAAGAGGGTGGAGGGAGAGAGTGTTGGAGGCCATAAGCATGGGGTGGAGGTCTCAAGACAAGGCCTCACCTGGGGAACAAGAGAAGCCCCAATTTTCAGAAGAGAGGGGGAGTTGATTGAGAAGTGTAAGATTGTTACTTGAGAATAATCTTGAGGGTATGAAGGCAGGGTAAGGGAGAATGGTGATACACTCTCTGGGGAATCAGAAATTGAGATGGAGTAGCTGGGTGCGGTGGCATGTGCCTGTAGCTACACAGGAGGCTGAGGTGGGAGGACTGCTTGAGCCCAGGAGTTCAAGGCAGCAGTGAGCTATGATCACACCACTGCGCTCCAGCCTGGGTGACGCAGCGAGACTCTGTCTCGGGAAAAAAAGAAAAAAAGAAATTGCGATGGAGGATGAGGCCACGACATTGGTAAGGGATGGGGCTGGAGGGTGTGATAGGGCCAGGGAAGCGGATGGAGAATGGAGGCTGGAGGCTAGGGTTGGAAGATGGATGTTGAAGGGCGAGACAGGGATGGAGATGGAGCGTGTGGGATGCGGGCAGAGACAGGGATGGGAAGCAAATGAATGTCGTAGTGGATGAAGGTGGGTGTGCTGGGAAGGAGGTTCCAGGATAGGGATGGGATGGGGATTGAGGATAGGCTATGGGATGGAGGATGAACACGTGGATGAGATTTTGGCAGTCAGTGGCTGTTGGTTGGACAACAGCATTTGCTGAGATGTGAAGGGTTGGAGGGTGGTGTTAATCGATTTATGGGTGTGAAACCTGTGATACAGCTTGAAAATGGTTGGTAGTTTGTAGGCTTGGGAAATAGCACTAGGAGAGGGGAGGGACCCCTTTGGACGGGGAGAGCGGGAAGGAGACTGGGGAATCCTTGGGCTTGGGCTACTGCAAATACATGTTTCTTTAAGGAGGAAGTAGGTTGGGGACCCCGGAAGGAGGCTCTTGGCGGCCTCCCCCCATTGCCATAGAGACGTGGCTTCGGTTGCCCTGGCAATTGGGGAAGCCCCTAGGACCAGCCTAAAGCTGGCCCCGCCTGGGAGTCTAGAGACCAGGCGATTGACGTCAGGGACCTGGGCACGCCCCACTTTAACCCCTTCCCGAATGAAGTTGGGGGAGGGAATAGATGAGCGGGATAGGACCCGGATGTCTTTCACCACTCCCCCTTCCTGACGTCCTTTGCACTGCGTAGGGTGAGGGGCGTAGGGGAGCGAGGAAGGCAGGTTATTCAGAATGCGCTGCGCCCACAAACCTCTTCAGGCCGGCCTCCTCTCGGCCTGGCTAACGCTGGGCGGGGCCCAGGGCAGAAGAGGCGGGGCTAGCGGAAACCTTCTGCGCTCAGGAGTTTGGTCGGCCTCAGGCCACGCCCCACCCCCCTGTTGTCCTGACGACGGGGCCTCCTGGAGGTGGGTCTCCCCGGGTCTTGGCTGGTCCTAGATACCGTTGCTAGGCAACACGGTCCCTAGAGGAAGGGGTGGATTGGACGTCTGGTTGGTGAGACCAAGGGAGGGGTCTGCAGCTGGGGGAACCCCGGATTCCCGGGGTGCAGGGTTTAGGGCAAATGTGTGTGAAGGTGAGGGACAAGTCTAGGGGAGGATTATGATAATATCCGGGTAGTTATGGGGGGATTGGGGGGGGATGGGGCAGGAAGTGGGTACCAGGACCCGGTGGACATGATCCCTGGGTTGTCCATGTGTAGCACATAAGGCATGTAACACCCTGTGGTGTTACATCCGGTGAGAAGCTCCCTTCCCCCAAGCCTACCCCCCTCTCCCCACTCTTTGCCATCTGCTGCTCCCCTCTCCGTCTGGCTGTCTCCCTTCCCGCTTCTCCTACACCTCCTTCCACATGCAGGGGGCCCCGGGCTGGGCAGAGTTAGATCCATGTGCTTGTGCATCTGTGCGTGTGTGTGTGCGTGCGCATGTGCACGCGTGTGCGTGTGTGTGTGATGTGGAGTGAGACTGGGCCCTTGAGCAGCTCTCAGCGTGGCAGAGTGGGCTTGGCTAAGAGGCTGAAAGGGTAGCCACGCTGATGGGACCCTCCGTTACGGGCTCCCTCTCGAGTCAAGGCTCAGGTGGCTTTTTGTCTCTTGTTTCCCCAAACAGGCCAATTCTCCCCCTGTGATTGTCAACACAGATACCCTAGAAGCCCCAGGATATGTGAGTTGTTTAGATTTTGGGGCTAGGGCCATTGCAGAAGGAAGGAGGGAGTAAGGGAGGGAAGCAGATGACGGGCAGGTTGTGAGGCAGGAATGTCTGTCTCACTGCTTTTGTGTTTCTGTCCCGTGCTGGAGTTGCAGGTGAACGGGACCGAGGGGGAGATGGAATACGAGGAAATCACAT
The DNA here is from genome assembly GCF_049350105.2 of Macaca mulatta. Lineage (NCBI taxonomy): Eukaryota > Metazoa > Chordata > Mammalia > Primates > Cercopithecidae > Macaca > Macaca mulatta. Next base: position 8,690,100 of record NC_133421.1, on the reverse strand, counting down.
TGGAAAGGGTGAGCAGGCTCCTCCATTGGCAGTCCCCTTGGCCCCCCATCTGTACCTTTCTTTCTGCCCATGTGGTCTGCGTGGCCAGCCCCTCACCCTATCCCTTCCTGCTCTGGCTGCTCCAAGACATTTCCCACCCCACTTGCCTTGCCAGACTTGGGCAGTGAGGGGAGCTGACCCTCTTCCCCTCCTTCGCCCAGGGTAACTCAGGTCTGGGCTTCAGCATCGCAGGTGGCACTGACAACCCACACATCGGTGACGACCCGTCCATTTTCATCACCAAGATCATTCCTGGTGGGGCTGCGGCCCAGGATGGCCGCCTCAGGTGAGGAGAGGATACAGGGGTTAGGATGCTTGGTCCCTGGAGAGGGAGGGCCAGGGCAGCAGGAAGCTCTTGGCTCAGGCCCACCTTGCTGCTCCCAGGGTCAACGACAGCATCCTGTTTGTAAATGAAGTGGACGTGCGCGAGGTGACCCACTCGGCAGCGGTGGAGGCCCTCAAAGAGGCAGGCTCCATCGTTCGCCTCTATGTCATGCGCCGGAAGCCCCCAGCTGAGAAGGTCATGGAGATCAAGCTCATCAAGGGGCCTAAAGGTAGTAACTCATTTTGTTCCCCCATCCCAACTGTCCTGTGCCCCCAAGCCTGCTTCCTGGGCACCTGGGCACCCACCTCTGGCCTCCCCTCCATCCAGGTCTTGGCTTCAGCATCGCAGGGGGCGTAGGGAACCAGCACATCCCAGGAGATAATAGCATCTATGTAACAAAGATCATCGAAGGGGGTGCTGCCCACAAGGATGGGAGGTTGCAGATTGGAGACAAGATCCTGGCGGTGAGGACCCCATCTAGTCCATTTTCTAGCCCAAATCTGGGTCTCACCTACTAGCCCTGGCAGGCGCAAGTTCATCACTTCATCCCAGTCCATCTGTCTTGGGCCATTTGTGGCTTTGTCTGAGCTTTGCTTTCCTTGACTCCAGGTCAACAGTGTGGGGCTAGAGGATGTCATGCATGAAGATGCTGTGGCAGCCCTGAAGAACACGTATGATGTTGTCTACCTAAAGGTGGCCAAGCCCAGCAATGCCTACCTGAGTGACAGCTATGCTCCCCCAGACATCACAACCTGTGAGAGCCCTTCAAACGCCAAAGCTCCCCATGACCCATCCCGTTTAACCCATGACATGCAGTCCCATGACATCCCTGTAGCTGTCCCTCTTCAGATATTCCCAATGAAATAGCCACAACCGAGACGGGCGGATCACGAGGTCAGGAGATCGAGACCATCCTGGCTAACACGGTGAAACCCCGTCTCTACTAAAAAATACAAAAAACTAGCCGGGCGAGGTGGCGGGCACCTATAGTCCCAGTTACTCGGGAGGCTGAGGCAGGAGAATGGCGTAAACCCGGGAGGCGGAGCTTGCAGTGAGCTGAGATCCGGCCACTGCACTCCAGCCCGGGCGACAGAGCCAGACTCCGTCTCAAAAAAAAAAAAAAAAAAAAAAAAAAAAAAAAAAAGAAATAGCCACAACCTCTGATCCTTGCTGTTGTCAGAGAAGAGATGGAAAATCAATTACCATAAAAGAACTAGAAAAGATCGTCAATGATCTCTCCCATGGAAGGCACAAAACCTGTTTGGTTTTATGGCTAATTTTATGAAATTCTCAAGGAATAGATAATTCTTCTGCTCTTCCAGAGTATAGGAAAGATAAAAGATTTCACATTTCATTTTATAAGGTCAGTTCAAATGGTCACAAGGATAACGTAAAATAAGGAGAGTATAGACCTGTTTTGCTTCTGAATAGAGATACAAGACTTTATAATAATATAGTAGCAAACCAAACATGGCAGCATGTTAAGGAAATAACATAGGATTTGTTTCAGAAAACTAAAGATGGCTCAACATTAGGAAATCTCTCAGTATGATTCATATATTAAAATGTTAAGGGAGGCCAAGTGTGGTGGTTCATGCTTGTAATCCCAGCACTTGGGAGGCCAAGGTAGGAGGATTTGAGACCAGCTAGGGTTTTGAGACCAGCCTAGGCAACATAGCGAGATCCTGTCTCTACAAAAAATAAAAAAAATTAGCACACACCTATACTCCTTGCTACTTGGGAGGCTGAGGCTGGAGGATCACTTGAGCCGAGAAGTTGGAAGCTACAGTGAGCCAATGATTGTGCCACTGCCCACCAGACTGGTGACAGAGCGAGAGGAGACAACGATACGATCATCTCAAATAGACGTGAGAAAGGCATTTGGTGAAATTCACCATCTCTTTTGGATGAAAGCTTTTAGTAAACTAGGAACAGAGGAATTTTCCTTAGGATGGTGAAGACTAGTTATCAGGAACCGGTAATGAACATTTTATAATGATACAATTTTAGCAGTGTGTCCATTAACTTATTTTTAAATTTAATTTTAATTTTTATTTTGTTTTTGAAATGGAGTTTTGCTCTTGTTGCCCAGGCTGGAGTGCAGTGGTGCGATCTCGGCTCACTGCGACCTCTGCCTCCTAGGTTCAAGTGTTTCCGCTGCCCCAGCCTACCGAGTAGCTGGGATTACAGGCACCCGCCATCATGCCCGGCTAATTTTTTTTTTTTTTTTTTTTTTGAGACAGAGTTTCGCTTTTGTTGCCCAGGCTAGAGTGCAATGGTGCGATCTTGGCTCACTGCAACCTCCGTCTCCCAGGTTCAAGCGATTCTCCTGCCTCAGCCTCCCGAGTAGCTGGGATTACAGGCATGTGCCACCACCCCAGCTAATTTTGTGTGTGTGTATGTATATATGTATGGTTTTTTTTTTTTTTTTTTCAGACAGAGTCTTGCTCTGTCACCCAGGCTGGAGTGCAGTGGCGCAATCTTGGCTCACTGCAAGCTCTGCCTCCTGGGTTCATGCCATTCTCCTGCCACAGCCTCCCAAGTAGCTGGGACTACAGGTGCCCGGCACCACGCCTGGCTAATTTTTTGTATTTTTAGTAGAGACGGGGCTTCACCATGTTAGCCAGGGTGGTTTTGATCTCCTGACCTCGTGGCCCACCAGCCTTGGCCTCCCAAAGTGCTGGGATTACAGGCGTGAGCCACCGTGCCCGGTGGGCCAAACTAATTTTTGTATTTTTAGTGGAGACGGGGTTTCACCATGTTGGCCAGACTGGTCTCCAATGCCTGACCTCAGGTGATGTGCCCTCCTCGGCCTCCCAAAGTGCTGAGATTACAGGCGTGAGCCACCGTGCCCAGCCTCCGTGAACTTACGAAGAAGGCAAGGATGCCTCTTCCCACTGCTGTTATCCTTCATTGCTATAGAGCAGGGTTTCTCAGTGTTACTCCTGGCATTTTTGGACCCAATAACTATTCATTGTGGGGGGTTGTTCTGTGCCTTGTGGGATATTAAGCAGCATTCCTGGCCTCTGTCTATCATATGACAGTGGTACTCCTCCGCCTCAGTCATAACAATAAAAAATGTTGTGACAGAATTGCCCCAGCGAAATTATGGTAGTTCAGAATTGCTACTTTAGAGATTTCAGACAGTGTAACAAGACAAGAAGAATAGTTACATTTGGAAGGGAAAAAAAAAAGTTATCTTTATTTGTAAATTATACTACTGTGCATCTAGATCAAAATGTAAGTGAATTAACTGAATACCTATGGGAAGTTAAAATGTGGCTATTTGTTGGCTGGGCGTGGTGGCTCAGTCCTGTAATCCCAGCACTTTGGGAGGCTGAGGCGGGTGGATCACCTGAGGTCGGGAGTTTGAGAACAGCCTGGCCAACATGGAGAAACCCTGTCTCTATTAAAACTACAAAAAAAATTAGCTGGGTGTGGTGGCGGGCGCCTGTAATACCAGCTAATCCTGAGGCTGAGACAGGAGAATCACCTGACCCTGGGAGGCAGAGGTTGTGGTGAGCCAAGATCGTGCAACCGCAGTCCAGCCTGGGTGACAGAGTGAGACTCCATCTCAAAAAGAAAAGAAAAAAAAAAAGACCAGGTGTGGTGTCTCACGCCTGTAATCCCAGCACTTTGGGAGGCCAAGGCTGGTGGGTCACGAGGTCAGGAGTTCAAGACCAGCCTGGCCAACATGGTGAAACCCCGTCTCTACTAAAAATACAAAAATTAGCCGGGTGTGGTGCACATGCCTGTAATCCCAGCTACTCGGGAGACTGAGGCAGAGAATTGCTTGAACCCGGGAGGTGGAGTTTGCTGTGAGCTGAGATGGCACCACTGCACTCTAGCCTGGGCAACAGAGTGAGACTACATCTCAAAAAAAAAAAAACAAAACAGGCCAGGCGCGGTGGCTCACGTCTGTAATCTCAGCACTTTGGGAGGCCGAGACGGGTGGATCGCCTGAGGTCGGGAGTTCGAGACCAGCCTGACCAACATGGAGAAGCCCTGTCTCTACTAAAAATACAAAATTAGCCAGGCATGGTGGCGCATGCCTGTAATCCCAGCTACTCAGGAGGCTGAGGCAGGATAATTGCTTGAACCTGGGAGCCGGAGGTTACGGTGAGCTGAGATCGTGCCATTGCACTCCAGCCTAGGCAACAAGAGCAAAACTCTGTCTCAAAAAAAAAAAAAAAAAAAAAGGAATGTGGCTATTTGTGAGATAAATAACAGGAATTAGTAACTTCCCAGCAATAAGAAGATGTAGTGAATAAAAAGTCCCCTTTTGCCATAGAAAAAAATTCTATAAAATTATTAGAAATAGAAACTTGACAAGAAATGTAAGATTTGTATGAAGAAAATGACAAGACTTTACTGAAAGACATAAAACAGGACTGGAAGGGGTGAAGAGTCACACTGTTGTTTCTGGATGGAAAAACTTAATATGCTAAAGATCTCAACCGGCTCCAAATTAATCTCTACATTCCCTTCAATCCTAATCAGAATTTTAATGTTGTTTCCCTGCTGGGAACTTGGAAGGTTGATACTAAAATTCGACTGGAAAAATTTGTGTGGGGGAATAGCTAAAACATTTTGGAAAAGAATAATGAGGTGTGGCAGCCCGTACAAAATATGAAATAATACTGTAAAACCATATTAAAATCACATGGTACTGTTCCTAAATACCATAACCTACCAAAAGGAACCTGGGAGCGTCGGAAGAAGGGTCAATTTAAAATCTTTGGCAATAAATGTATAAGATGAGCTGCTAACTTCTTTCATACTAGAGAGCAAGGAAGGTATCCAAGACTAATAGGTTCTCAGCAAAGACACAGGATCCAAATCGAAGAGGCTTCTACTGGCCAGTGAAAACTCATTAAATATATTAAAACCTTTAAGGTAATAATAATACTTAAAAATATTTTGGCCGGGCGTGGTGGCTCACGCCTGTAATCTCAACACTTTGGGAAGTCGAGGTGGGCGGATCACCTGAGGTCAGGAGTTCGAGACCAGCCTGCCCAACATGGCAAAACCCCATCTCTACTAAAAACACAAAAAATTACCCGGGCGTGGTGGCGGGCACCTGTAATCCCAGCTGCTCGGGAAGTTGAGGCAGAAGAATCGCTTGAACCTGGGAGGCAGAGGTTGCAGTGAGCCGAGATTGCACCACTGCACTCCAGCCTGGGCAACAGGAGTGAAACTGCGTCCCAAAAAAAAAAATTTTTTTTTGGAGGATGCTAGGCAATCTCATTCATTCTGAAATTGGTGAATAAAGGGAGAGAGGCATGCAGAGAGAGGCATGCATTTATCCTCCCTTTAGTGTGCAGACTACCTCAGAGAGTAACCAATAGGTTGACACAGGGCTGGTTTTTTTTTGTCGTCGTTGGAGGCAGGTCTTGCTTTGTCACCCAGCAGGCTGGAGTGCAGTGGTATGATCTTGGCTCACTGCAACTTCCGCCTCCTGGGCTCAAGCGATCCTCCCACCTCAGCCTCCCGAGTAGCTGGGATTACAGGCGAGTGCCATCATGCTCAGGTAACGTTTAACTTTGGTCTTTTGTAGAGATAGGGTTTCACCATGTTATCCAAGCTGGAGGAATTTTTTTTTTTTTTTTTTTTTTTGAGACGGAGTCTCGCTCTGCCACCCAGGCTGGAGTGCAATGGCCGGATCTCAGCTCACTGCAAGCTCCGCCTCCCGGGTTCACGCCATTCTCCTGCCTCAGCCTCCCAAGTAGCTGGGACTACAGGCACCCGCCACCATACCCGGCTAGTTTTTTGTATTTTTTAGTAGAGACGGGGTTTCACCGTGTTAGCCAGGATGGTCTCGATCTCCTGACCTCGTGATCCGCCCGTCTTGGCCTCCCAAAGTGCTGGGATTACAGGCTTGAGCCACCGCGCCCGGCTTTTTTTTTTTTTTTGAGAGAGAGTCTCGTTCTGTCACCCAGGCTGGAGTGCAGTGGCACAATCTTGGCTCATTACAACCTCCGCCTCCTGAGTTCAAGCAATTCTCCTGCCTCGGCCTCCCGAGTACCTGGGATTATAGACATGAGCCACCACGCCCAGCCGATTTTTGTACTTTTAGTAGAGACGGGATTTCACCATGTTAGCCAGGTTACTCCTAACCTCAAGTAATCTGCCTGCCTTGGCCTCCACAGTGCTGGGATTACAGGCGTGAGCCACTGTGCCTGGCTAAGATTTTTCTTTTTTAAAGAAGAATTCCCACTAATAAATGTTCCCCACTCCAAAGAAAGAAAGAAGTAGAACATCATCGTTTTGCAGTCCCTGATACATATCAGAACCAGGCGGTGATTGACAATGTGGCTAAAACTCACCTGAAAGGCTGATGGGGCGCCATATAATGGATGGACAGGGCTGACGACCCTGAACCTACCATTAATCTTACGTGACAGAAAGACAACCAGACATTGTATCCTGTGGTGATGCCGTAGGAAGAACATAGCGCTACCTATGAAGTATACAGGACTTACTAAAAAAACCTCTGAATTGAACTTGAAACTGATCAAGCCTCCAGCATGAACTGCCAGTTTACAGGAGATACAGGGGCAGAGGCATAGGCTAAACAAACCACAGGAGGGTAAGCAGTAATTTCCCTGTTAGAATTTCCCTCGTAGGGCCAGGTGCGGTGGCTCACGCCTGTAATCCCAGCACTTTGGGAGGCATAGGCGGGCGGATCACGAGGTTGGGAGATAAAGACCATCCTGACTAACACGGTGAAACCCCGTCTCTACTAAAAATACAAAAAAATTAACCGGGCGAGGTGGCGGGTGCCTGTAGTCCCAGCTACTCTGGAGACTGAGGCAGGAGAATGGCGTGAACCCAGGAGGTGGAGCTTGCAGTGAGCCAAGATCGCGCCACTGCACTCCAGCCTGGGTGACAGAGCGAGACTCCGCCTCAAAAAAAAAAAAAAAAAAAAAAAGAATTTCCCTCCTAGGCTGGTCAAGGTGGCTCACGCCTATAATCCCAGCACTTTGGGAGGCATAGGCGGGTGGATCATTTGATGTCAGAAGTTCAAGACCAACCTGGCCAACATGGTGAAACACCATCTCTACTAAAAATACAAAAATTAGCTGGGCGTGGTGGTGCGTGCCTGTAATTCCAGCTACTCGGGAGGCTGAGGCAGGAGAATCGTTCGAACCTGGGAGGCAGAGGCTTCTGTGAGCTGAGATCACGGCACTGCACTCCAGCCTGAGACTCCTTCTCAAAAAAAAAAAAAAGAATTTCCCTCATAGAATGTGGGAAATTCTTTTAGAGAAATGACCTAGTTTTTCTTAACAAATGGATGGCAAAGAGTTGGGGGGAAAAAGAGGGAGAAGAATTTTATGGATTAAGAGATTTGAGTGACACAGGAACCAAAAGAAAACTCCCAAAGCGTAATATTAATGTTCCCTTTGACTTCCCCATCCCTGGCATACTGAGGACATATAATGTTTAAATTCTTTATCCCTTAGGACAACCAGCCTGTGATGTCACCTCTAAATTCCTGACCCCTGACGTCACTGTGATCCGATATCCCCTTACCACCCCACCCCGGCGTCTCTGAGAGAACAACTTCCCTTCCACCTGACTTTGGCTCTCCTGGCACCTGGGGAGAAGGTTGGGTGGCGGATGCTGTTTCCCTCCAGGCACTTTCATCTCTGCCCTGTGTCTTCCTCAGCTTATTCTCAGCACCTGGACAACGAGATCAGTCACAGCAGCTACCTGGGCACCGATTACCCCACAGCCATGACCCCCACTTCCCCTCGGCGCTACTCCCCAGTGGCCAAGGACCTGCTCGGGGAGGAAGACATTCCCCGAGAACCGAGGCGAATTGTGATCCACCGGGGCTCCACGGGCCTGGGCTTCAACATCGTGGGTGGCGAGGACGGTGAAGGCATCTTCATCTCCTTTATCCTGGCCGGGGGCCCTGCAGACCTCAGTGGGGAGCTGCGGAAGGGGGACCAGATCCTGTCGGTGAGGGAAGGCCTGCCCCTACCTGCACCACCCCCTCCCCTCAGGGCAGAGCGCAGAGCTCTTGGGGAGGGGCCTGGGTGGGCTGCAGCCGAGTCCTCTTGCGGGACCACTCCCTGCTCCACCTGGACCCAGAAGTGCTGGCTTCTGTCTCTGGTGACACAGCCTGTCCTCCTCTCTCTAGGTCAACGGTGTTGACCTCCGAAATGCCAGCCACGAGCAGGCCGCCATTGCCCTGAAGAATGCAGGTCAGACGGTCACGATCATCGCTCAGTATAAACCAGAAGGTACCAGGCCAGAAGTTCCTGTCTTGTGAGCTAAAATGGCCCTTAGAACTCTGCCTCCTCAGCTGATGGCTTCAGTAGGGGAGGACAGGGGTGGCAGTAGGATGGGGACAGAGCTCAGGAACCTCCCTGTCCTTCCTCAGAGTACAGCCGATTCGAGGCCAAGATCCACGACCTCCGGGAACAGCTCATGAACAGCAGCCTGGGCTCAGGGACTGCCTCCCTGCGGAGCAACCCCAAAAGGGGTTTCTACATCAGGTCAGAGGCTCCCTGGGCTGGGCTCCTCCGCCCCTCTGCGTTCCTGGGCACTCTGTGCCTGGCCCAGGCCTCAGCCGCTCCTCCTCTCTACCCTGCCTGCTCTGACTCCCCACCCCAGGCCTGAGGCGCAGCAGGGGTTCATGGGCTTCACTGCACAGGTTAACGTTTGAAATACTCCCTGTCGATGGGAAAATAGCCTCTACCCCAAGTATCCCAGTTGCCTTCTAGCCCCTGGTCATCCCAGCACTTCCTCGGGACTCCCAGGCCACCGCACAATTTGGCTTCTCAAAGGTTAATGCTTGGTGGAGCATGGTCCTCTAGGGTATTTGGAGTGTTGCCCTAGCCTTTACATCCCTGTGGGCAGTTCCGGAGAGGTGGGCTGCAGCTCCGTGGTGCCTGCCCCCGTCTCTCCAGTGGCATTTTCTCCCCTCTTAGGGTTCGTCTCCATGGACTCTTTTTGTGGCTTAGGTTTCCGCCAAAGCACATCTCCGTCCCGCCCCCGCGGGTCACCCCCTACTTCTCTCCCCGTCTGGCCCTGTGGCTTGCATGGCCTCGTCTGCCACTCCGCTCTGCAGATGTCTCTCGGAGCTGTTGGCCCTGGCTGACCTCTTTCTGGAGGTCAAGACCTGCACTTTTGGCCATCTGCTTTCTGGCCATCTCCACTGGGATGTCCCACAGGCATCCCACACTCAACGTGTCCCACACTGAGCTCACCATCCTGCTGTGGAACTGTGTTCTGTCCTGCTGTGCCAGCAGTTTCCCTCTTGCTGAATGGCATCACCGGCCACCCGGATGCTGGCTCCCACCTGAGCCCTTGCTCTGCCCTTCCTCCCTCCTTGGGGCCAGTTGGTCCCCAATGTTGTTCTGACTCCCAGTGACCACAGGGGTTATGTGGTGGCTCCCAGGGGGAGCATCATGTGGTTGTCACACTCCCAGGGGGCCCAGGGTCTCCTCCCTCCTCTCCAGGCCCATTGCTTTCCTGCGCATCTTCATTCCTTCTCTGGTTCTGACCCCAGGGGTTGTGACTTACTGATGGAGATTTGATACTGGTAAGGGTAATCATTAGTTGGAAACACGGGACCTTTCTTTTTCTTATGAATTTGGGCAGATTGAAGGTTACCCTGTGACTTTTTTTTTTGAGATGCGAGTCTCGCTCTGTCACCCAGGCTGGAGTGCAGTGGGCGTGCTCTCCGCTCACTGCAAGCTCCGCCTTCCGGGTTCACGCCATTCTCCTGCCTCAGCCTCCCGAGTAGCTGGGACTACAGGTGCCTGCCACCTCGCCTGGCTAATTTTTGTGTGTGTGTGTGTATTTTTAGTAGAGACGGGGTTTCACCGTGTTAGCCAGGATGGTCTCAATCTCCTGCCCTCGTGATCCACCCGCCTTGGCCTCCCAAAGTGCTGGGATTACAGGCGTGAGCCACCACGCCTGGCTGTACCCCTGTGACTTTATGACGTGCATGTGTACTGCAAACTGCTTTCTTGAGAGGATTGAGTTCGAGCCCTCCCTCTGGAAACTGGACTCAGTGTGGACTGAATGATGGCTAACAGTTGTGGTGATTATGAGTGATAGTCAGCGTTTGGTCCCCACACGGTTTTGGGTTCCTCGGTATCCATTGCACTCATGGGAGGGCCATCTGCAGACCTCTGTCACTGAAGGGTGACTGGGGCATCCTTCCTGGAGTCTTCAGCTGGGCTCTGACCAATAGCCACTTGCCCTCCAGGGCCCTGTTTGATTACGACAAGACCAAGGACTGCGGCTTCCTGAGCCAGGCCCTGAGCTTCCGCTTTGGGGACGTGCTGCATGTCATCGATGCTAGTGATGAGGAGTGGTGGCAGGCACGGCGGGTCCACTCTGACAGTGAGACCGACGACATTGGGTTCATCCCCAGCAAACGGCGGTGAGGCTTCTGGGCTCTATAGCCTTCTTGCCACAGGCACTGAAGTTTCCAAGGTCCCCCAGGGTGGGCAGCCAACAGGGGATGCGTTTGCCCTCTGAACTCCTAGCAGTTTGTCTGCTGGGCCCTCCTGGGGACCCTGGCTCCCATGAGCCTTTGGGAAGGACAGCTCCTCATTGAGGAGCACAGTGCCCAGGGCTGTCAGCTGGCCTGGAGCGTGGGGGCAGCAGGGTTCCTCACTGGGCATTCCCCTACCCGCCTATCTCTCCATGTATCCCACAGGGTTGAGCGACGAGAGTGGTCAAGGTTAAAGGCCAAGGTAGGTGGAGGAGGGCGTGAGCCTGGGTGGAAGCGTGAGGGCTCATGGAGCTGAGCTTGTAACTAACCCCGTGGCCTGCTTTTTCTTCCTAGGACTGGGGCTCCAGCTCTGGATCACAGGGTAGGTAGGGTCAGTTTGGGAAGATGTGGGTGAGAGAAGCACTGAGCTGCTTTTGATATCCTCAAGGGGGAGACAGGGCTCCAGGTCCCCTGTTTCAGAGCCCCTTGCAGATGCCCCACCTCCCACCAGGTCGAGAAGACTCGGTTCTGAGCTACGAGACAGTGACGCAGATGGAAGGTGAGCCCTGGCCCCTGCCTTGGCCCCAGCGCCTGCTGCTCCCCCAACCCTGTGCTCGGCCTAAGCCAGGCTTTCTCCGCAGTGCACTATGCTCGCCCCATCATCATCCTTGGGCCCACCAAGGACCGCGCCAACGATGATCTTCTCTCCGAGTTCCCCGACAAGTTTGGATCCTGTGTTCCCCGTGAGTGCTGGGGCCTTGGATGGAGGAGAAGGTGGAGGTGGGGGTGGGATGGAGGAGGCCCATCCCTGGGGCCATAGGTAGAGCCTTTGGGGGATTGGTGTGTAGGGGGATACAGGGTGTCTGCAAGAAGGGGTGCTTCTCAACCACACTCTCATTTCACAGTACCCATGCCCAGGCCAGAAACTTGGAGGCCCTGGAGGGTGCTAGGGGAAGCGGTTCTGGCCCTCCGCAGTCTTGGTCTCCCTGGAAGCTCCCTTTCACCAAAGGACCAGCTGGGCACTGTGGGGATTTGATTGAAGTAGGCAGGATTTAAGCTAGAGGGATGGTGGTTAGATCTTTGGGGGGTGGGGTGACTTCCTGGCAGATACGACACGGCCCAAGCGGGAGTATGAGATAGATGGCCGGGATTACCACTTTGTGTCGTCTCGGGAGAAAATGGAGAAGGACATTCAGGCGCACAAGTTCATTGAGGCCGGCCAGTACAACAGCCACCTCTATGGGACCAGCGTTCAGTCCGTGCGAGAGGTGGCAGAGCAGGTAGGACCTGGCGGGCACCTGGTCCTCTTCCTTCTCCCCTCTCCCCACCCCATTGCCTCCCTCCAGCTCTCTCTAACTCTCTCTCTCTCTGTCTCTTTCCCTGCTGGGTCTCGACTCCGCTCCTCCACCTCCTTCTCCTCTTGGGCAACTCTGACCGCCTGCTCTCTGCCCCTGCTCTCTCTCCCGCCTCCCTCGCTTCCTGACCCCAAATTTCCCATCACCATCTGGCCTCTTTCTCTCCCCACTCCCTCCTCCTTGCCCCATTTCTCCTCTCTTCCCATGGCCTTGTCTTTGGTGGCTTGGCCTTCCCCACTGGGTCCCTCCCGTTTTCCTGACTCCCCTCTGGTCCTCTCCCCTGCCTCACCCTTTCCTGGGGCCCCGCTCCCTTCTCCCACTCCTCTGCTAACTCCTTTCCTTTCCCCACTGCTCCCCACCCTGCCCTCCCTCCCTCCACGGTTCCTTTCTCCATCTGCCTCCCTCCCTCCCATCTGTCTCCTTGTTCCTTCCATCTGTCTGTCCTCTGTCCGTCCTCCCCTCCCTCCTCCCTCTATCCTACTTCCTTTCTCCTTTTTCTTGGCTTTCCTTCCGGCCTGTGTCACCTCTGCCTTACACACCCCGCCCCACTCGCTGCTGCCCCGGCTCTGCCACCATCTCTTGGGTCCCTGTCTGCCTGGTGCTCCTCCCTTCCTCCATTCTGTCCCGTCCCTGCCCTCTCCCCGTGCTCTCCATCTTCCCTTTCCTTTCTCTGTCTTTTACTCTGTCCCTGCCCTCTTCCTGCCTGACTCTCTGCCCCCGTGTTTCTTGACATCCATGTCACTCCCCTTCGGCCAACCTCCCATTCCCCACCTCTCCCCGTCCCATGTCCCTCCGGCACTGCTGTCTGTCCTTTCCCGCCACCTGCTGGCCCCCCTCCGCCCACCCTGCCTGCCCCCAGGGGAAGCACTGCATCCTCGATGTCTCGGCCAATGCCGTGCGGCGGCTGCAGGCGGCCCACCTGCACCCCATCGCCATCTTCATTCGCCCCCGCTCCCTGGAGAATGTGCTGTGAGTATAGTCCTGGGGGCCTCCCCTCTGCTCCCCCAACACATGTGGCCCTGGGCCTCACTAGGCCTCTGCAGTCAACTCTCCCTTCAGAACGCTGGACAGCGGTTTCAGCAACCCCAGAGGGGGATTCCTGAAACCCAGCAGAACCTGGAATCCAGGAGACCTGGAACCCAGAGGATGCGGGGAATCGGGCCTTTCCCCTCCTCTCCTGCCTTGGGCTAGACGGGACTACATCTCCCAGCAGCCCCTGGGGTATACCAGCTGGGACGAGTCAGGGCCTCCGGGGCTGTTGGGAGTTGGAGTCCGAATCCCATCTCTGGGGCTGAAGGCTGGAAGGATGAAGCTCTGGAAATGTCCCTGGAGTAGCCACACCTGGCTGGGGCGGTTGCGGGTGGGGGTCTCATCTGTGGCCCCAGAGGATACTGGGAATTGTATTTTTTTTTTTTTTTTTTTTTGCTATGTGCTCCAAATAGAAGAATACTAGTTGTAACTTAACATTCCTAGATAGAGGAGGTAAAAGGTAGGGTCAGGTGGGCCCAGTCTCAGGCCTGCTCTCCCTCCCTCTTCACAGAGAGATTAACAAGCGGATCACAGAGGAGCAAGCCCGCAAAGCCTTCGACAGAGCCACCAAGCTGGAGCAGGAGTTCACAGAGTGCTTCTCAGGTGAGGCCACAGCAAGGCTGTCGCCAGCACGTAGGGTGCCTTTGCTCGGATTAGAAAGAGCTCCCCCGCCACTCCCAGTGGATGGTTTAGAAAGAGGTGCCCCTGTGGGCATGGCATGGGGGCTTACGCCTGTAATCCCAGCACTTTGGGAGGCCAAGGCAGGTGGATCACCTGAGGTCAGGAGTTCAAGACCAGCCTGGCCAACATGATGAAACCCTGTCTCTAGTAAGAATACTAAAGTTAGCAGGGCGTGGTTTCGGACACCTGTAATCCAAGCTACTCAGGAGGCTGAGGCAGGAGAATTGCTTGAACCTGGAGGCAGAGGTTGCAGTGAACCGAGATCGCACCACTGCACTCCGGCCTAGGCACTAAGAGTGAAACTCAGTCTCAAAAAAAAAAAAAAAAAAAAAAAAAAGAGGTGCCCCTTTGGGCGGATACAGCCTCATGGCTCATGGCTTGGAGAATTAGAAAGAGGTGCCCCTTCCTCTGGGCTGGTGCCACTCCCTTGGCCAGGTGTCCTCTGGCCCTTCCTTGGCCTTACTACCTGCTCCACCCCACTCCCAGCCATCGTGGAGGGTGACAGCTTTGAGGAGATCTACCACAAGGTGAAGCGTGTCATCGAGGACCTCTCAGGCCCCTACATCTGGGTTCCAGCCCGAGAGAGACTCTGATTCCTGCCCTGGCTTGGCCTGGACTCGCCCTGCCTCCATCACCTGGGCCCTTGGTCTGGACTGAATTGCCCAAGCCCTTGGCTCCCCCCGGCCTCCCTCCCATCCCTTCTTATTTATTTCCTTTCTAACTGGATCCAGCCTATTGGAGGGGGGACACTCCTCTGCATGTATCCCCGTACCCCAGAACTGGGCTCCTGAATGCCAGGAACCTGGGGTCTGGGTGGGGAGCTGGGCTCCTGGTTCCGAGCCCTTGCTCCTTAGGATCCCCGCCCCCGCCCGCCCCCAATGCACACACAGACCCACCGGGGGCCACCTGCCCTCCCCCATCTTCTCCCACACACATTCCAGAAGTCAGGGCCCCCTCGAGGAGCACCCGCTGCAGGGATGCAGGGCCACAGGCCTCCGCTCTCTCCTGAGGCAGGGTCTGGGGTCACCCCTGCCCTCATCGCAATTCCCCATGTCCCTTGATTTCTCATTTATTTTTTCCACTTTTTTTCTTCTCAAAGGTGGTTTTTTGGGGGGAGAAGCAGGGGACTCCACCGTGGGCCCCTGCCTTCCACACGCCCCCACCTTTTTTCTTTGCCGGTTTGCATGAGTGGAAGGTCTAAATGTGGCTTTTTTTTTTTTTTTTTTTTTTCCTGGGAATTTTTTTTGGGGAAAAGGGAGGGATGGGTCTAGGGAGTGGGAAATGCGGGAGGGAGGGTGGGGGGCAGGGGTCGGGGGTCGGGTGTCCGGGAGCCAGGGAAGACTGGAAATGCTGCCGCCTTCTGCAATTTATTTATTTTTTCTTTTGAGAGAGTGAAAGGAAGAGACAGATACTTGAAACTCGGTGTGTGGCCTGGTTATTTGGGACCTGGGTGTGGAGGGAGACGGGAGGCTGGAACTTGTCTGGGGCCCTGCAAACTTAGTCCAGCTCTGATCCCCGCTGGGCTGTCTCAGCCCTGTTGGGTAGCATAACAGTCCCTAAAGGAAAATAGAGAGGAAACTTCATTCATTCATGTTCATGGAGTTGTGGACAGAGCTAGTCTCTGGAAATGATTTTTTTTTTTTTTTTTGAGACAGAGTCTTACTCTGTCGCCCAGGCTGGAGTGCCATCGTGCGATCTTGGTTCACTGCAACCTCCGCCCCCTGGGTTCAAGCGGTTCTCCTGCCTCAGCTTCTCGAGTCGCTGGGATTACAGGCGCCTGCCACCACGCCTGGCTAATTTTTGTATTTTTATTTTTAGTGGAGACGGGGTTTTGCCATGTTGGCCAGGCTGGTCTCAAACTCCTGACCTCAGGTGATCCACCCGGCTCAGCCTCCCACAGTGTTAAGAGTACAGGCATGAGTCACCGCGCCCGGCCTTTATGCCTTATCTCTATGGGAAAAATCTGAGGCAGCTTTTTAAATAATGAGGGTAGGAAAATAAGAATCTAAATGCCAAAGATGAAAACTGGAGAAATGTATACGAGCCATGAGGGTAAATGTGATCTCTGAGCTTCCTGACAGCCATGGCAAAAAAGGAAATGATCAATTACCTAGTTCTTTATTATAAGGGAGAAAGAATTTTAGTTCTTTTAGGGAGTCATATTTTCCTGGCCCTAAGTCCTAACTGAAGCTTCTCAGATCCTGCTATGTAGAATGGTGACTCTCAGCCTTCTGCCTTCTTCATGTGTTTGGTAAGCTCTCAGCAGGAAGGCCTCAGCTGTGGCACAGATGAACCTTGGGGGGCACCTGCTGGGGTACTATTCCTTTCTCTCTCTGATTTTCAGGGGCTCCAGTGGGTAAGGCTGAGGCAGAGGGCCCTAAGTTGTGGTGGTTAAATCCCAAACAGTGCAAAAGGGCATTTTTTGTAGCCACTCCGGACTAAAGTTGAGAGTTGCATGCAATAGACCAGCCCAGGGGTAGTGATTGTGTGGATGGCGTGGCTGTCCAAGCCTAAACTGGTCCAAGAATAGAGGCAGAGATCGCTGAAGGGGTGTCACTTCAACCAATAGCCATGGATTGCCCTGCAGAATTTTCCATGCAGGACCAAGTCCAACAGGATCCTGGGGATGGGGACCAGGGGTCGGCATTTCTGGAAAGCTCCCAGGTGATTTTGATGTCTCACTGGGTGGAGAAGCACTGCTTCAAAGGATGCTTTTCTTTCCTTTTTTTTTTTGAGATGGAGTTTCTCTCTTGTTGCCCAAGCTGGAGTGCAATGGCACGATCTCGGCTCACTGCAATCTCCAACTCCTGGGTTCAAGTGATTCTCCTGCCTCAGCCTCCCAAGTAGCTGGGATTACAGGCGCACGCCACCACGCACAGCTATATTTTTTTGTTTTTTGTTTTGTATTTTTAGTAGAAACGGGGTTTCACCGTGTTAGCTAAGCTGGTCTCAAACTCTTGACCTCAGGTGATCCGCCTGCCTTGGCCTCCCAGAGTGCTGGTATTACAAGCGTGAGCCACCGTGCCTGTCCCTGGATGTTTTTCAAATAATCCTTCTCTTAGCTTGGTTCTATGTAATAGCAGATGGCTTGAGGCTGTGATAATGTTCTCTATCATGAGCAGAAGGGAGAAATCTAGGAGCTGAGGAAGGTATGTGTAGGTAATGCATCTGCGTGTTAAACTAGAAGGGGCAGAATCACATAGTTGACCTGGAAGGGGTAGAATCACATAATTTTGCACGTATTATTATTATTATTAGAGACAGAGTTTTGCTCTTGTTGCCCAGGCTGGAGTGTAGTGGCACCATCTCGGCTCACTGCAACCTCTGCCTTCCGGATTCAAGCAATTCTCCTGCCTGAGCCTCCCCAGTAGCTGGGATTACAGGTGCATGCCACCACATCTGGCTAATTTTTTGTTTGTTTGTTTGTTTTGAGACGGAGTCTCGCTCGGTCCCCCAGGCTGGAGTGCAGTGGCGCAATCTCGGCTCACTACAAGCTCCGCCTCCCAGGTTCACGCCATTCTTCTGCCTCAGCCTCCCAAGTAGCTGGGACTACAGGTGCCCCCCACCATGCCCGGCTAATTTTTTGTATTTTTAGTAGAGACGGGGTTTCACCATGTTAGCCAGGATGGCCTCGATCTCCTGACCTCGTGATCCGCCCGCCTTGGCCTCCCAAAGTACTGGGATTACAGGCGTGAGCCACCGCGCCTGGCCTAATTTTTTGTATTTAGTAGAGACGGGTTTCACCATATTGGTCAGGTTGGTCTTGAACTCCTGACCTCAGGTGATCCACCTGCCTTGGCCTCCCAAAGTGCTGGGATTATAGGCGTGAGCCACCGCACCTGGCCTGCATGCATTATTTTGTAAATTAAAATTAATACAAGTACCTGACAACAATTCAGATAAATATAGAAATACATATTGTTTTAAAAAAAGTTCCCTCCCTGTTTCCCTCCACGCATTATTCTTCAGGGGAAGCACGGTTGCAGCTGGGGCTGTATTCTTCCAAGGCCATGGGAGCTCTTCCCTGGCCGCTTGAGAAGGCAATGTAATATAGTGCACTGGAGCCCCAGGCTCCCAAACAACGTCAGTTCAAATCTTGGCTCCTCTACTCCCCACACTTTTTATTTCTTTCAGTAAATACTTACTTGGATGTTCCTTGGAACTAGGCAGTGTTCTAGATGCTGGGAAGGCAACATCCCTGTCCTTAGGGAACTTTGGGTCCATCCAGTGGAGATGACAGACTATATAGGGAGTAAGTGAACACAGAGTGTTTAGACAATGATGGGTGCTATTATGCAAAGAGAGTGATGGCCCTTGCTGGTTTAGACCGGGCAGTCAGGGAGGCCCCTTGCAGCAGCATTTGGGTTGAGGCCTGAAGGACAACAAAGACTGGGGTGGTGAGAGTGTGCCAAGTAGAGAGAGGAACAGTCTGGAAGGAATCAATTTGAAAGGTTGAAGGGTAGAAGGAGACCATTGAAGTGGAGGACAGAGAGAAACAGAAGGTGTGTCAGAGAAGTCAGAGAGGCCTGGCACACAGGACTTTCCGTGGATTTATTCAGAGTGGCATAGAAGCTGCTGGAGGGCTGTGAAGGGAACACGGGTTTGTCCCTGAGTAGGTTACTCTGGGTGTGGAGGGGAATATACAGCAGGGGGCAATGGAGAGCCAGCTAGGCTGTTGCTGGGGTTAGGATGAGGGATGATGGTGGAGTCACTGTCACTTTGGGGAGAGCTTAACCTCTCTAAGCCTCAGTATACCTAGCTGTAAAATGGAAATAACTACCTACCTTGCTGGATACCTGTGAGGAATTAATGGTAAAGTACATGTAAAGCCCTCAGCACAGTGCCTGACGCATAGTAGAAAATGGTAGCAATTATTGTCATTGGCCTCTTGGTCTATTTTCAGATATGGATAAACCCAAAAGTTAAAGCCTGGAATCATTTGGAGTTTTTACAAGTTTTACCCTCAAAAAGTAGGAAAGAGGCAGGCCAGGCATGGTGGCTCACGCCTGTAATCACAGCACTGTGGGAGGCTGAGGTGGGCGGATCACAAGGTCAGGAGTTCAAGACCAGCCTGGCCAACATGGTGAAACCCCGTCTCTACTTTAAAAAAAAAAAGCTGGGTGTGGTGGCAGGCGCCTGTAGTCCCAGCTACTCCAGAGGCTGAGGCAGGAAAATCGCTTGAACCCGGGAGGCGGAGTTTGCAGTGAGCCCAGATCGTGCCATTGCACTCCAGCTTGGGCGACAGGGTGAGACTCTGTCTCTAAAAGAAAGTAGGAAAGAGGTGTAGAGAGGGTTCTGGGTCAGAGAATCCTGGCTGTCCCAAGGTTGAAAAGGTGGGTGTGCCTGGGGTGGACAGAGTGGTGTTGAGGACAGAGACCCTGCTGGAGACGCGGAGCTTGGGCACCCATTTCTGCAGGCCAGCTTCTTGTCAACTGCAGAGACGGGATATTGAAGCTCTTGGGGTGGGTTGTGTCAGCTCAGATTTAAACTTGTGTGCAGAGGCCCGTCTGCTCCTCTCAGCACTGGTGATCCCGCACTTCCCTTGCCCCAGTGCACAGCCCTCCAGCCCGAAAGGTTGGAGGACAGCCTTCCTTTTCCTCACCCTCCCCTGCTTCATCTCAACCCAATTGCTGCTCAGCCTTTTCTAGATATGGGGCCATCGGCTGCCCTCTCTGGGAAGTTCGTGAAGAGCCCCTGCTCTGCCCCTCCTGCCTGTTTGTTCAGGTGCCTCTTCTTTAGCTCTGCGGATGTTAGACTCCCTGCAGGCCTGGGAGGAGGTCTAGCTTCAGCCCTTGGGTGCACGGGCCCATCCCAACCATGAGGCTGGAAAGTGCTCTGAGAGTGTTGGCAGTGACTGAGGGAGCTCAGAACCCTCCTTCTCCATAGCAGGGGAAGGGACTGTCTCAACTCAGACAACCCCCGGGCCACCAGCTCTGTCCCAGCGAAGTTGCTAACCACCCTCCGGGGTGTGGGGAGAGACATCCTCTGCCATTCTGATCCCAATCTTCCCCCTTTTCTCCTCCTCCCACACTGGAAGAGGCCTTGGAGGTCTAATGCAACTCATGGCTGTGTTGCTGAGAATGAAACTGAAATCAGCTAGCACGTGCTGAGTACCTGGTGTGTGCCGGCACTGCGCTAGGTGCTTTTCACTCATTATCCCGTTTAACCTTGATGAGCAGTCTGAGCCGGGCATGAACCCATTTTCCAGATGAGGGCAAGGTGGAGCAGGTCCGGCTGATGGAGGGCCTCAGGCTGGTTTTGCAGCACGAGCATCCTTCCTGGAGCCTCAGGCCTTCAGCAAGCTTCCTGTTCAGCAGCCAGAAGCCCTCTTGCTTCCAGCCCTTCTCCTCTGTTCACCAGCTGCTCAGGCCTCCCCCAACCTGAAAATACTCCACTCTTCCTGATTTACCCTCATGGGAAGTTCATTTCATTATCTCTCCCTAGCAATATGTATATATATTTTTTTGGCTGGGCGCGGTGGCTCACACCTCTTATCCCGGCACTTTGAGAGGCCAAGGCGGGCGGATCACAAGGTCAGGATATCGAGACCATCCAGGCTAATGTGGTGAAACCCCATGTCTACTAAAAATACAAAATAAATAAATAAATAAATAAATCAGCCAGGTGTGGTGGCGGGCGCCTGTAGTCCCAGCTATTTGGGAGGTTGAGGCAGGAGAATGGCGTGAATCCGGGTGGCAAAGGTTACAGTAAGCTGAGATCGTGCTAACCTAACTCTTACTCTCTCATTCTCTCTCTCTCTCTCTATATATATATATATATTTTTTTTTTTTTTTTTTGAGATGGAGTCTCGCTCTGTCACCCAGACTGGAGTGCAGTGGTGTGATCTTGGCTCACTGCAACCTCCGCCTACCGGGTTCAAGCAATTCTCCTGCCTCAACCTCCAGAGCAGCTGGGGCGCCTGTAGGCGCCCGCTGCCACGCCCGGCTAATTGTTTTGTATTTTAGTAGAGACTTGGTTTTACTGTGTTGCCCAGGCTGGTCTCCAACTCCTGAGCTCAGGCAATCCGCCCACCTCGGCCTCCTAAAGTGCTAGGATTACAGGCGTGAGCCACGGCACTCGGCCTCCCGAGCAATATTTAACTTGGTACTCATAGTCCCCAGAGCTGGCCCTGAAGCTTGGATGACTGGCAGTCCTGGGTGCTTCCTCCTGCTTCTCCCACTGGCAGGGACTGTGCTCTGCTGCTTTCTTTCCACCATGCCCTGTCACGGGGCGGGGTCACCACGGGGCACTTTGGCACACCTGGACCTCGCCCACTCTGCTTTCAGAGGCTCCTGCTCACAAGTCTCTTCAGACTCCAGACCCATCTACAGTAGCCTCTGGACCCTGGGCAGCTGTGCCACTGTCCCCCGCCTCCCTGGTCCCCTCCTGAGTGCACATTCAGTAGCTACCAGGTCTACGTCATTCCTCTACTGAAGTTCTGCTCATCTGGCCCTCCCCGTCTGGCCTCTAGCCTCACATTTTCTCACTGAGACCAACGCAGCAGCCTCCTGATCATCTCCCTGCCTCTGGGCAAACCACCTCTGAGCCATCACCCGCCCCAAGGCCAGGCTGTTGTTAAGCTCACAGATCTGACCTCACCACTGCCCTGACTGCAACTCTTTATGGGCCTTCCTTTGTTATCAGCAATACAAAATTAATACATGAGACTTTCTCCACAAGGAAAATCCAAGGTCCATATCCTTTAAAATTCTTCAATATTTGAAAACATTATTAATTTTTATTAAAGAAAAATATTTATTTATTTATTTATTTATTTATTTATTTATTTATTTATTTATTCTGAGACGGAGTCTCGCTCTGTCACCAGGCTGGAGTGCAGTGGCGCGATCTTGGCTCATTGCAACCTCCGCCTCCCAGGTTCAAGCCATTCTCCTGCCTCAGCCTCTCGAGTAGCTGGGACTACAGGCATGTAGAGAAAGGGTCTTGGTCTGTTACCCAGGCTGGAGTGAAGTGGCATGATCTTGGTTCACTGCAACCTCTGCCTCCCAGGTTCAAGCGATCCTCTCACCTCAGCCTCCAGAGTAGCTGGGACCACAGGCATGCGCCACCACACCTGGATAATTTTTTGTATTTTTGGGTAGAGACAGGGTTTTGCCATGTTATCTAGGTTTGTCTTGAACTCTTGAGCCCAAGCCATCTGCTTGCCTCAGTTTCACAGAGTGCTGGGATTACAGGCATGAGCCACGGTGCCTGGCCAAAAAATAAATTTATTTATTTATTTATTTATTTATTTATTTATTTATTGAGACAGAGTCTCGCTCTGTCGCCCAGGCTGGAGTGCAGTGGCCGGATCTCAGCTCACTGCAAGCTCCGCCTCCCGGGTTTACGCCATTCTCCTGCCTCAGCCTCCCGAGTGGCTGGGATTACAGGCACCCGCCACCTCGCCCGGCTAGTTTTTTTTTTGTATTTTTTAGTAGAGACGGGGTTTCATCGTGTTAGCCAGGATGGTCTCGATCTCCTGACCTCGTGATCCGCCTGTCTCGGCCTCCCAAAGTGCTGAGATTACAGGCTTGAGGCACCGCGCCCGGCTATTTATTTATTTTTTGAGATGGAGTCTCGCTCTGTCGCCCAGGCTGGAGTGCAGTGGCGCAATCTTGGCTCACTCCAGGCTCCACCTCCCGGGTTCGCGCCATTCTCCTGCCTCAGCCTCCCAAGTAGCTGGGACTACAGGTGCCCGCCACCACGCCTGGTTAATTTTTTTTTTTTTTGTACTTTTAGTAGACACAGGGTTTCACCACGTTAGCCAGTATGTTCTCGATCTCCTGACCTCATGATCCGCCCACCTCGACCTCCCAAAGTGCTGGGATAACAGGTGTGTTTTCCTGTCACCCAGCCAAAAAATTTATTTTCAAGAAAGGCATTCACATTTATTAACATACACAGGGATAAACCACAGAGTGGTTACCCTTACCAAGGTATATAATTTTTTTTTTTTTTCTCCCAAGACGGAGTTTCGCTGTGTCGCCCAGGCTGGAGTGCAGTAGCTCGATCTCGGCTCACTGCAACCTCCACCTCCTGGGTTCAAGTGATTCTCCTGCCTCAGCCTCCCGAATAGCTGGGATTACAGGCGCCCGCCACCATACCTGGCATATATGTGTGTGTGTGTATGTGTATGTATATATATATATATATATATATATTTTTTTTTTTTTTTTGTATTCTTAGTGGAGACGGGGTTTCACTATCTTGGACAGGCTGGTCTTAAACTCCTGATCTCACGATCCACCCACCTCGGCCTCCCAAAGTGCTGGGATTACAGGTGTGAGCCACCGCACCTGGACTATAATCTTTAATTAAATTAAATTAATTTATTTACTTATTTTGAGACAGGATCTCACTCTATCATCCAGGCTGGAGTGCTGTGGTACCATCATAGCTCACTGTGGCCTCAACTCTTGGGCTCAAGTGATCCTCCTACCTCAGCCTCCCAAGTAGCTGAAACTACAGGCACGATGGGGTCTTGCTATGTTGCCCCGTGTGCCTCAAACTCCTGGCCTCAAGCAGTCCTCCTGCCTTGACTTCCCAAAGTGTTGGGATGACAGACGTGAGCCACCAGAGTCGGCCTAACATATTCTTAAAGGAATAAATGTAAAGGATGCGTGAATTCTCAGAGGGCATCGATCTACTGCCATTGTGGCATAGTTTTGTTTTTAGCTACTTTTTCGTTTTCAGTATTATCTCTGGTATTTTGCAGAGGGCCTGGAAGTTAGTGGCCTGGTACATGGTATTATTTGTTTCCCTTCCATCTCTGACTTCCGTTCTAAAGTTACTTGCTTTGCCAAGTGTGGTGGCACGAACTTGTAATCCTAGGTACTCAGGAGGCTGGGGAGGGAGGATTACTTGAGGCCAGGAGTTTGAGATCAGTCTGGGCAACACAGTGAGACCCTCATCTCTAATAATAATAATAATAGAATAAATGTTATTGGCTTTGGAGGGTGTTTTTTAGCACTGATCCAAGCCCTGCCCCCTAATCAATGAGTTTGGGGAATGAGGGTTATAGAGTAGAAATCAGATTTGAAAGTCTCTTACTCTAGTATAATGTGCAAACAGAAAAATGCACATATCATAAGTGCACAGCTTTCTGCAGTTTTGCAAGCGGAACACCACCATGGTGTAACCAGCATCCAGACCCAGGAGCTGAACTTTTCCATCATCCCCAAGCGCCTCTTGTGCTCTCGGCTAGTCACTATTTCTGCGAGGGAGGCATGGTGGCGGGCACCTGTAGTCCCAGCCACTTGGGAGGAGGAGGCAGGAGAATGGTGCGAACCCGGGAGGTGGAGCCTGGAGTGAGCCAAGATTGCGCCATTGCACTCCAGCCTGGGTGACAGAGCGAGACTCCATCTCAAAAAAAAAAAAAAGAATTTTTTTTTTTTTTGAGATGCAGTGTCTCTCTCTGCGCCCACACTGGAGTGCAGTGGCACGATCTCGGCTCACTGCAACCTCTGTCTCCCAGGTTCAAGCATTTCTCCCACTTCAGCCTCCCATGTACCTGGGACCACAGGTGCCTGCCACCATACCTGGCTAATTTTTGTATTTTTAGTAGAGACAGGATTTTGCCATGTTGGCCAGGCTGGTCTCGAACTCCTGACCCTCAGTTAATCCGCCTGGCTCGGTCTCCCAAAGTGCTGGGATTACAGGCATGAGTCACCGCACCCAACCAGGTGACCACTATTCCGACCGAAATAATGTAGGTTCATTTGCCTGAATAAGCCAGATTGTAAGTGATTATATTAGAGGATGTTTAATTAACAGCCCAACAGTCAACAAAATCATTGGCCATTGTCCCAGCACATGTAAATGACACGGTGGTTGTCAGGACACAGACAAAGGAGGGCACACACAGAGCTGTCACATTTTATGCAAGGGATGTGTTCCTGAATATCTCACATCATTGAAAATTCTCAAAATTCAAGCCTTGTTTTCTCACTGAAATAACTGTAAAGTAGGATTTGGATGACTTCACATTTGGACCTAAAGTGAGACTTATTACCTTTTTTTTTTTGAGACAAAGTCTTGCTCTTGTCACCCAGGCTGGAGTGCAATGGCGCGATCTCAGCTCACTGCAACCTCCGCCTCCCGCGTTCAAGCGATTCTCCTGCCTCAGCCTCCCGAGTAGCTGGGATTACAGGCCTGCACCTGGCTAATTTTTATATTTTTAGTAGAGATGCAGTTTCACCATGTTGGCCAGGCTGGTCTCAAACTCCTGACCTCAGGTGATCCGCCCACCTTGGCCTCCCACAGTGCTGGGATTACAGGCATGAGCCACTGTAGCCAGCTTAAATTTATTATCTTTTTTTTTTTTTTTTTGAGATGGAGTCTTGCTGTCACCAGACTGGAATGCAGTGGCACGATCTTGGCTCACTGCAACCTCTGCCTCCTCGGTTCAAGCGATTCTCCTGCCTCAGCTTCCTGAGTAGCTGGGATTACAGACATGCACCACCATGCCCCGCTAATTTTTGTATTTTTGGTAGAGACGGGGCTTCATCATGTTGGCCAGGCTGGTCTTGAACCTCTGACCTCAGGTGATCCACCCGCCTTGGCCTCCCACAGTGCTGGGATTACAAGCGTGAGCCACTGCGCCCAGCCAAGATTATCTTTAATACTGTCTGATTTCCAAGTGAGCATAATTCAAATTCACATGGCTCTCTCTGAAGCTCCGTGGGGCTGTAAGGGACCATGGTTTAGCATCTCTGGGACACTGGAGCCCAGCTGTGTCAACCGGATGGGATCCTGGCTCTGGGTGTGGTTTTGGGGCCTGAACGCAGTGCCTGAAGTCAGGCTGCTCAGGTTCTAGTGTACCCTTTGCTGCGTCCTTGCAGCATGACCCTGGGCAAGCTCTTACCTTATAGGGCCTTAGCTTTCTCATCTGTGAAATGTGATGTGCTCTGGGGATAATGAGAGAAGTTCATGAACGCGGTGACCTGAGGCACAGAGTAACAGCGAATGGAGGTTTGCTGGCACCAGTCCCAGCGGAGGCTCGCCTGCCTCTCCCGGAACCAAACCGGCCCTCATGCTGCTTGGAAGACTTTACTCCCCAGGAGAGGGAAGCAAGTCAGGCCAGAGCTGGGAAGCCTGGGGCTCGGCCCCGCAGGGAACTGGGGCCTGCAGCTCATGTGCCAGGGTCACAGGCCTGGATTGGGCAAGAGCAGAGAACCGGTTCCTCTGATCCTGTTCGGGGATATTTGGAGACACCAATAGTTCTGGGGAATTTAGAGGCAGGAAGCGAAACGGGGAGGGAGGGGGGATATGGCAAATCCCACCCCAGTGCCTCCTGGCCTGGCACCCCTCCCAAACGGTGCACAGAAGAGTAAGGTGACTGGCCTGTGTGGTGGCAACATGATTTTCCTCCCTGGGCAGGAGAGCAGAGGCAACCCATCCCCCACTCCCGCCCCCACACTCCCCTAAGTCCCAATCCATTTCCACCCCTGTTTACTGTCCAAAGTCCCGGGCACTGGAGATGCCACGTTTGGCGTGCTTGGACACACAGACACGCAGACACAGAGACACCGGGGCCCAGGGCCCTCCTATGGACCCTGCCCGCTCCCACTCCATCGTCCACGGCTGTCCACCCACCCCCATTCTCCAAGCTTCAGCCCCCCTCCTTAGTCCGGCATCTGCACAGCACTGAAGAACCTGGGAGTCAGACCCTGAGACCCCGAGCAAGTAAAACGGGTCGAGAGGCGGCGGGAGGCTGGCTGGGGGTGCAGGGCTGTGGAGGAAAGCCAGGCTGTGTGGGGGGTGCTGGTGGGAAACATCAGAGGACAGATTCTGGATGTCAGGCCTGGGGGTGGACGGAGGAAAGAAGAAGGGTCTCGGCCGGGCGCGGCGGCCTACGCCTGTAATCCCAGCACATTGGGAGGCTGAGGAGGGCGGATTGCCTGAGCTCAGGAGTTCAAGACAAGCCTGGGCAACACGGTGAAACCCTGTCTCTACTAAAATACAAAAAATTAGCTGGGTGTGGTGGCGGGCGCCTGTTGTCCCAGCTACTCGGGAGGCTGAGGCAGGAGAATCGCTTGAACCTGGGAGGCAGAGGTTGCAGTGAGCCGAGATCGCCCCACTGCACTCCAGCCTGGGGACAGAGCAAGACTCCGTCTCAAAAAAAAAAAAAAAAAAAAAAAAAAAAGAGAGAAAGAAAGAAGAAAGGTCTCCATGGAGCCGTCAATCAGATGGGAGTAAAAAGATGGGCCCCTCATTCCAGCTCTAGTCCTCGTGAGCCCCCACCTCAGCCCCAGCCTCAGCCTTGACTCAGTCCCAGCTCCAGCACCAGCCCAACATGACCAAGGAGTATCAGGACCTGCAGCATCTGGACAATGAGGAGAGTGACCACCATCAGCTCGGAAAAGGTGAGGGCCGCCTTGCCCTGCCTCTACAAGGCGAGAATTTGGCGGTTCTCCACCCCCCAACCACAGCTCCTACTCTTGCCCGTGAGCCTGGCTCTCTCTGCGTCTGTCTCCCTCTCCCAACACTGGAAAAAGTGTCGGAGCTGCCCCTCTCAAGAGAGGGGCAGGGTGTGGAGTTGGAGTCCCTTTCTTGGTGACAGCTGCCCAAAGCTTTCCTGTGCCTCCTGGCACTGGGGGTAGACCCAGGGGGTGTGGGAACAGCTGGAAGTTGGAAAGATGAGGTCACTGTTGGCTTTCTATGACGAAGTCAGGCCCCTCTTCCTTTCCCCTTCCAACGCCACCCAGGGAGCCCTGGTCGTGCGTGCGTGTGTGTGCGCGTGTGTGCGTGTGCGCGTGCCTGTGTGTGTCAGTGATCAGTTTGGTGAAGTGGGCAAAGGTTTCTGCGAAGGGTCTGAGGATTCTGTGACGGGGGATGAGGGATCTCTGACCTGAGGGAGAACGACACCCTCTTGCTTCAAAAGCAAATTCCCCTTGACCCATTTCTTTGTCCTCCGAGCAGGCACTTGTTTAGGCTGGGCAAGGCTGAAGATCTTGGGGGATGGGGTGCAGCGCGTTTTGACGGAAGGAGGGTCCGCAGCGGAGGAGAGAGGCCAGGGAGAGCCCCAGGCGGGCCCCCCACCCTCCAACTCTCAGGACACAGGGCTAACGTGTCTCTTCCCCCTGCTGGGTGGAAGACTTGAGGGCCTGAAGGGTAGCTATTGCACCTTCTCTCCCTGCGCGCAGCCAAAGACGAGGGGAATTCACGGACAGAGAAAGAAACCTCCCGCCTTTTCCCACTTTCAGGGGAAGCAGCAGCGGCTCCGAGGCGCGGGTCACTCACTTGCGTTGCAAGGCGCGGGAGGAGGGGGTGGACCGAGGCTCCTGGATTGGCTGCAGTGACGCAGTCATGCCATTAGGTGTCAGCAAAAGCTCAGGGCCTCAGTGGGATGGGGCGGCTCAGCGCTTAGCCCCCCTCCCCAGCCCTCTTTTCTCCCCGATTTCCAGTTGCCTCTGGCCCTGCAGGGTCGCCCACCGCCCGCATTTTTTCATGTGCATGGTTCCTCCTAGACTACTAGGGCCGCCTTAGCTTGCTCCCCTTTCAGGACCCCGGAGCTGTGCCAGGCTCCCCTCTGTCCCCGCGCTCCTGACACCCCCTCCTCTCGCAGGGCCACCTCCTCCGCAGTCCCTCCTGCGGCGTCTCTGCTCCGGCCCTCGCCTCCTCCTGCTCTCCCTGGGCCTCAGCCTCCTGCTGCTGGTGGTTGTCTGTGTGATCGGATCCCAAAGTGGGTGCCCCAGGGGTGGGCAGGGAAGGGGGCAACATTGGGGGGTGTTGACGGGGTACCGTGGCGAAGGAGTGGTGGGTGCGGTGGTGGTGGACACAGCGCTCCCATTTTGTTCTCTCTGCACCCTCTCCTGGCCAGACGCCCAGCTGCAGCGGGAGCTGCGGGGCCTGAGAGAGACGCTCAGCAACTTCACAGCGAGCACCGAGGCCCAGGTCAAGGGCTTGAGCACCCAGGGTGAGGGCGCTGAGGCGGGGCTGGGGCTGGGGCTGGGGCTGGGGGGCTGTCGGGACGCTGAGCGAGTCTCTCCCGCAGGAGGCAATGTGGGAAGAAAGATGAAGTCGCTGGAGTCCCAGCTGGAGAAACAGCAGAAGGACTTGAGTGAAGGTCAGAGAGGGAGTGTGTGTGTGTGTGTGTGAGAGAGTGTGAGAGTGTGAGAGTGAGTGGATGTGTGTGAGAATGAGAGGGAGTGTGTGTGTGAGTGTGTGAGAGTGTGAGTGTGTGGATGTGTGTGAGAATGAGAGCGAGTGTGTGTGTGTGTGTGAGAGTGTGAGAGTGAGTGGATGTGTGTGAGAATGAGAGGGAGTGTGAGTATGTGGATGTGTGTGAGAATGAGAGGGAGTGTGTGTGTGAGTCTGTGAGTGTGTGAGAGTGTGAGTGTGTGGATGTGTGTGAGAATGAGAGGGAGTGTGTGTGTGAGTCTGTGAGTGTGAGAGTGTGTGGATGTGTGTGAGAATGAGAGGGAGTGTGTGCGTGAGTCTGTGAGTGTGTGAGAGTGTGCGTGTGTGGATGTGTGTGAGAATGAGAGGGAGTGTGTGTGTGAGAGAGTGTATGAGAGTGAGTGTATGGATGTGTGTGAGAATGAGAGGGAGTGTATGTGGATGTGTGTGAGAATGAGAGGGAGTGTGTGTGAGTCTGTGTGAATGAGAGGGAGTGCGGATGGGTGTGTGCGAGTGTGAGTCTGTGTGTTTATGTGAGTGTGTATCTGTGTGTGTGTGAGAACGTGTGTGTGTTAGTGTGTTGCGTGTGTGTGAGACTGTAAGTATATGTGTAAGTGTACGTGAGTGTAAGTATATGTGTGTGAATGTGCATGTTGTGTGTATGTGCGTGTTGTGTGTAAATGTGAGTTGTGTGTGCTTGTGTGAAAGAGTATATATGTGTTGTGTATGTGGCTGAGGGTGTGTGTGTGGTGTGTGTAGTGGGTGAGGGTGTGTTGTGTGTGTGTTGTGTGAATGTGTGTATGGTAGTGAGGGTGTGTGTGTCTGTGTGAAGGTGTGTTGTTTTGTGTGTTTGGGTGTGTGTGGGTGTGTGTTGTGTGCGTGTGTGAGAGTGTGGGTGAAGGTGTGTGTTGAGGGTATGTAGGTTAGGGTGTGTTCTTGTGTGTGTGAGGGTGTGTGTTGTGGGTGTTTTGTGTGTGAGTGGGTGTGTAAGGGTGTGTGGTGTGTATGTGGGTTAGGGTGTGTCTGTGTGAGGGTGTGTTTTGTGTGTTGTGTGTATGTGGGTTAGGGTGTGTTATGCGTGTGTTGTTTTGTGTGTTGTCTGTGTGTATGTGGGTTACGGTGTGTTGTGAGGGCGTGTTGTGTGTGTTGTGTACGTGTGTGTTGTGTGTGAGGGCGTGTTGTGTGGCTGTGTATTTGTGTGAGGGTGTGTTGTGTGTCTGTGTTTGGGTGTGTTCTGTGTATGTGGGTTAGGGTGTGTTGTGTCTGCATGTGTTTTGTGTTTTGTGTGTTGTCTATGTGGGTTAGGGTGTGTTGTGTGTGGGTGTGTTGGGTGTGTTGTGTGTTTTGTGGACGTTTGTGGGTTAGGGTGTGTTGTGTCTGTGGGTGGGTTAGGGTGTGTTGTGTGTCTGTGTGTTGTGTGTTGTTTTGTGTGTCTGCGTGTGTGTCTGCGGGTTAGGGTGTGTTGTGTTTTGTGTGTTGTCTGCGTGTGTATGTGGGTTAGGGCATGTTTGTGTGTGTGTGAGGGTGTGTTGTGTGTATTTGTGTGTTTTGTGTATGTGGGTTAAGGTGTGTTGTGTGTGTTTTGTGTATTGTCTGTGTGTATGGGGGTTAGGATGAGTTGTGTGTGTGAGTGTGTGTAAGGGTGTGTTGTGTGTGTAGGAGTGTGTGTGTATGGGGGTCTCTCAGGCCAACTCCACTGCTGTTTGGCACTGCGATGGGTGTTCGGGTCCCAGCAGGAGGATGTGGGGCTGACCTCGTTTCCCTCCCCGCGGGTCCCGCATCTCCTTTCGCTCCCCTCCGCCCGTCTTCCCAGATCACTCCAGCCTGCTGCTCCACGTGAAGCAGTTCGTGTCTGACCTGCGGAGCCTGAGCTGTCAGATGGCGGCGCTCCAGGGCAATGGTGAGGAGGCCAGCCCGGCCCGCTCTCTGCCTCCCCGGCGCCCCCGGGCAGCGCCTTAGCCCCTGCGCCCGGTTTCTCCCGCTCAGGCTCAGAAAGGGCCTGCTGCCCAGTCAACTGGGTGGAGCACGAGCGCAGCTGCTACTGGTTCTCTCGCTCCGGGAAGGCCTGGGCCGACGCCGACAACTACTGCCGGCTGGAGGACGCGCACCTGGTGGTGGTCACGTCCTGGGAGGAGCAGGTGAGGACCCGGAGGGTCTGGGAGGCCGGCTGGCCTCGGGGAGAGATCACCACCCGCCTCCTCTCTCCTCAGAAATTTGTCCAGCACCACATAGGTCCTGTGAACACCTGGATGGGCCTCCACGACCAAAACGGGCCCTGGAAGTGGGTGGACGGGACGGACTACGAGACGGGCTTCAAGTGAGTGCGCGCCCTCCCTCGGCCTGGGTCCGGCCGCCTTCCCGCCTGGGGCCCTGGGCGGAGGGGTCTGGAGCGACCTGGCCGCGGGTCCGACCTCCTGGGGCCCACAGCTGGCTCTGTCCCCAGGAACTGGAGACCGGAGCAGCCGGACGACTGGTACGGCCACGGGCTCGGGGGAGGGGAGGACTGTGCCCACTTCACCGACGACGGCCGCTGGAACGACGACGTCTGCCAGAGGCCCTACCGCTGGGTCTGCGAGACAGAGCTGGACAAGGCCAGTCAGGAGCCACCTCTCCTTTAATTTATTTCTTCAGTGCCTCGACCTGCCGCAGGGGTCCGGGGTTGGGAATCCGCCCGTCTGGGGGCCTCTTCTGCTTTCTCGGGGATTTTCATGTAGGATTTTAAGGGAAGGGGAAGGATAGGATGATGTTGGGAAGGTGGGGGGCTTGAAACCCGTGGCGCTTTCTGTAGTTTGCACGTTATCATTGTCAACTTTTTTTTTTTTTTTAGAGTAAAAAGAAATATACCTAAACGTTCTATGAGTTATCTGGTTATTGGGGATTCGGAAGCAGGAGTGGGCTGGTTGGCATTAGGAAGCCTTGGCGGGCGTTGTAGCATCATGATAACTGTGTGGGCTTTGGGCCAGAATGGCCAGACTTTGTTATTTAGAGATATGTGAGTTTGGGCAAATTATTCTGTTCTCTGTGTCCCAGCTGTAAACAAGCCATCTTACTGGAGACCATCCTACTTGGAGCGATACCCCCAGGAACAGAACCACCCGAATTTTTTTTTTTTTTTTTTTTTGGTGAAATAGTCGTGCTCTGTTGCCCAGGCTGGAGTGCAATGACACGATCTCAGCTCACTGTAACCTCCGCCCCCCGGGTTCAAGTGATTCTCCTGCCTCAGCCTTCCAAGTAGCTGAGATCACAGGAGTGCACCACCACACCGCTAATTTTTGTATTTTTAGTGGAGATGGGGTTTCACCATTTGGCCAGGCTAGTCTCGAACTCCTGACCTCAGGTGATCTGCCCGCCTCAGCTTCCCAAAGTGCTGGGATTACAGGCGTGAGCCACCACGCCTGGCAGAACCATTCGAATTTGTTGAGTGCTTCAACAACTTTGAATGAAACTCACTGGTGTCCTTTGCATTCATTACAGCAAACAGAAGCAGCGTTCACAGACATGGAATTGTGAACAAAAATTGCCGAAGTATTCACCCATAAACAAGACCTCAAGTGATTCCTAAAAGGAACAATGCTCTGACCACAGTAAAATAAGGTTAGAAATGAACATGAAAGTACAGCCAAGAAGAGATCTATCAACATACAATTTTCTCACCATCTTTTTTTGTATTACTTCCTAAGTAATTCTGAGTTTTTAAGAGAAAATCGAAATGAAAAAGTCAAGCGATTTAGAAATGAATTACAAGAGTACTATATATGCTGAAACCGTGAGGTGGTCAAAGTAGTTATCGGGAGAAAATGTAGGTAGAGATAAGCACTTTTATTTTTTATTAATTTTCATTTTTATTTTTTATTTTTTTGAGATGAAGTTTTGCTCTTGTGCCCAGGCTGGAGTGCAATGGCGCGACCTCGTCTCACTGCAATGTCTGCCTTCCGAGTTGAAGGGATTCTTCTGCCTCAGCCTCCCAAGTAGCTGGAATTACAGGCACCTGCCACTACGCCCGACTAAGTTTTTATATTTTTAGTAGAGACGGGATTTTTACCATTTTGGTCAGGCTGGTCTCAAAGATAAACACTTTTATTAAAAGCAAGAAAGGCTGACTTGAAATATGCTGTTTCAACTCAGGAAACTTGAAACAGAATAAGATAAATCCCCTAAAGTAGAAGAAAAGAACTTACAAAAGTATAAGCAGAA
Organism: Macaca mulatta; assembly: GCF_049350105.2. Classification (NCBI taxonomy): domain Eukaryota; kingdom Metazoa; phylum Chordata; class Mammalia; order Primates; family Cercopithecidae; genus Macaca; species Macaca mulatta. Next base: position 8,656,901 of record NC_133421.1, on the reverse strand, counting down.
ATAATAAACTAGAAAATAAAAATGTACATATGGTCAATAAAAGTAAAATTTGATGCTTAAAAAAGGCAAATAAGGCCAGGCGTGGTGGCTCACACTTGTAATCCCAGCACTTTGAGAGGCCGAGATGGGCGGATTGCCTGAGGTCAGGAGTTCATGACCAGTCTGACCAACGTGGTGAAACTCCATCTCTACTAAAAATACAAAAAAATTAGCTGGGTGTGGTGGTGGGCGCCTGTAATCCCAGCTACTCAGGAGGCTGAGGCAGGAGAATTGCTTGAACTAGGAAGGTGGAGGTTGCAGTGAGCCAAGATTGTGCCACTGCACTCCAGCCTGGGCAACAGAGCAAGATTCTGTCTCAAAAAAAAAAAAAAAAAAAAAAGGCAAATAAAATAAATATGAAGGAGAAAAAAAGGAGACACAGACATAACTTTAGAAAGGAGAAAGATTACATAAGTAGAGACATAGGGGATATAATTACATAACACTTCCCAATTTAAAACAGTAAAGCAAATACAGTGTTTTTCCTGCCATTATTGTAATTTTTAGGCAAATCTCTTAGAAGCCGGGTTATAACTTTCAAACTTATAAGCAGGAAAAACGAAGAAAAAATATTAAACTAAAGGAACAGAATAAAGGAGAAAAAAACTCAGAAGAGGTAGATAAGAAAAAACACAAAAGGTTGGTTATGAATCCACGTATGTTGCTGATTTTATTAAATGCAAAATACCAAGTTATCTTGTTAAAAGACAAAAAAACTTTCCAGACAGAATAAAAAATAAAATCCAACTATATGCCCAAGAACCACATCTGAAACAGGCTGGAAGCAAAATGATGAAAGACACATTGGTCAAATTCCAACCAAATGACTATCATACGAAGCACACTTTATTTTATTTTATTTTTATTCATTATTATTATTTTTTTGAGATGGACTCTCACTCTGTTGCCCAGGCATGATCTCGGCTCACTGCAACCTCTGCCTCCCGGGTTCAAGCAATTATCTGCCTCAGCCTGCCGAGTAGCTGGGACTACAGGCGCCTGCCACCACGCCTGGCTAATTTTTGTATTTTTAGTAGAGACGAGGTTTCACCATCTTGGTCAGGCTGGTCTTGAACTCTTGATCTCATGATCCAGCCGCCTCGGCCTCCCTGAGTGCTGGGATTATAGGCGTGAGCCACCGCACCCAGCCATGAAGTACACTTTATGACAAAAAGTATTATTAGAGATAAAGAGGATTGGCCGGGCGCGGTGGCTCACGCCTGTAATCCCAGCACTTTGGGAGGCCGAGGCGGGTGGATCACAAGGTCAGGAGATCGAGACCATCCTGGCTAACACGGTGAAACCCTGTCTCTACTAAAAAAAATACAAAAAACTAGCCGGGCGAGGTGGCGGGTGCCTGTAGTCCCAGCTACTCGGAGGCAGAGGCAGGAGAATGGCGTGAATCCGGGAGGTGGAGCTTGCAGTGAGCCGAGATTGCGCCACTGCACTCCAGCCTGGGCGACAAAACGAGACTCTGTCTCAAAAAAAAAAAAGAGGATCACTTCCTAATGATAAAAAGTTCGATTCAACAGGAAGATACACCAGTATTAAATATGCATGCACTGAATAACATAGCCACAAAAATATGTGAAACAAAAATTTTAGGGGTATAAGAAAACAGACAAGTTTACATTCATAATAGATTATAAAATATCTCTCTCAGTAATTGATAGATCAAGCAGACAAAACAATAAGGACAAAGATGTTTTGAATCCCAGATTGAACTATTATGATCTAATGGACACATTTAGTACACTGTACTTGTCAAATACAAAATACCCCCCCCTTTTTTTTTTTGAGATAGGGGTCTTGCTATGTGGCCCAGGCAAGTCTCAAACTCCTGGGCTCAAGCGATTCTCCTGCTTTAGTCTCCCAAACAGCTGGAATTATAGCCATAAGCCCCCATACCCAGTGGAATACCTGTTCTTTTCAAGTATACTCAGACATTCTCAAAAAATTTAGCAAATACTGGGCCATTAATCAAGCTCTAACAATTTCCAAGTGGAGGCTTTTCATTATAATGACCAGGAATGTAAAATTCTATTTTTTTTTTTTTTTGAGACGGAGTCTCACGCTGTTGCCCAGGCTAGAGTGCAGTGGCGCGATCTCGGCTCACTGCAAGCTCCGCCTCCCGGGTTCCCGCCATTCTCCTGCCTCAGCCTCCTGAGTAGCTGGGACTACAGGCGCCCGCCACCGCGCCCGGCTAATTTTTTGTATTTTTAGTAGAGACGGGGTTTCACTGTGGTCTCAATCTCCTGACCTTGTGATCCGCCCGCCTCGGCCTCCCAAAGTGCTGGGATTACAGGCTTGAGCCACCGCGCCCGGCCTCTATTTTTTTTTTTTAATTGAGACAGAGTCTTGCTCTGCTGCCCAGGTTGGAGTGCAGTGGTGTGATCTCAGCTCACTGCAACTTCTGCCTCCCAGGTTCAAGCAATTCTTGTGCCTCAGACTTCCGAGTAGCTGGGATTACAGGGGCACACCATCATGCCCGGCCAATTATCATTATTATTATTTTTTGAGATGAAGTCTCACACTGTCACCCGGGTTGATGTGCAGTGGTGCAATCTCCACTTGCTGCAACCTTTGCCTCCTGGGTTCAAGCTATTCTCCTGCCTCAGCCTCCCAAGTAGCTAGGATTACAGGCGCCCACCACCACGCCTGGCTAATTTTTTGTATTTTTAATAGAGACAGGGTTTCACTATGTTGGCCAGGCTGGTCTATTGCAGGATCTGGCCAGCAACCCACAATGCAACGGAACTCTTTCATTGTTCCCAAATGGATTGGCAGGTCGAGACACACACAAGATAGTGAAAGCTGGGTCCAGGGAGTCACTGCCTTCTGGTCCTGTGATGCTGCAAATGCACTGGATATACCAGTATTTGTTATTAAGTTTAGTGAGGGCAGGGGTAGGTTAGTGAGGGATTTAGGGTCGTTTGATTATGAGGTGAGATGGTCACATGGGGATGAAGTAATTCTTTAACATAACATCTGTATGCAGAAGTACAGTATACAGAGAAAACAACTTACAATATAGTGTGTGCGTCAGCAATTTCTAACAGAGCCTTAAAACAGAAACACAGTCTATCCCTAACCTATGATGAGCAAGATATTAATCAGCAGTAACAGATGCAGCAAAAGCTGGTTGCAAACAATCAATAGAAACAGGACCTGAAGCTAGACAACCGGTTAGACCAAAAATTCTCAGGAGTATGCCTTAATGCTAGAGACCTAGAAGAGCTGTGGCAAGATAAGGGCGTTTATAACCCTATCTTATGAATATGAACAGGCGCCCCTCATGCGTCCATTTATAGGCTCTACACAAGGGTCGCATTCCATTCCCAGAGCTATGAACATCTGCTTTTCTGGGATAGGAATCTTGGTGATGTGAAACCTCCCTGACTGCACGTCCATTCATAGATCTCTGCAGGGGGAAGCACATCACGCGCTGTTGGCTCATTCTGGCAGCCCAATCTGGCATTGTCTTTACACAATTCTGCATGCAATTTTGTATTTACAGTAATCAGGAGCATTTCATCTTTATTCTGTAGCAATAGTTTCAGGGAGTCTCCCTACACTGGTCTTGAACTCCTGATCTTGTGATCCACCCGCCTCGGCCTCCCAAAGTGCTGGGATTACAGGCGTGAGCCACTGTGCCCAGCCAATTTTTGTGTTTTTAGTAGAGATGGGGTTTTGCCATGTTGGCCAAGCTGGTCTCAAACTCCTGGCCTCAAGTGATCCGCCTGCTTGGATCCACCTTCAAGTGTTGGGATTACAGGCACGAGCCACCACGCCCGGCCTAAAATTATTTTATCAGATATTAGCCTATCAAATCAAATGCAGCATTAAAAAAGAGAACATGGCCAGGCGTGGTGGCTCACACCTGTAATCCCAGCACTTTGGGAGGCTGAGGCAGGCAGATCATGAGGTCAGGAGATGGAGACCATCCTGGCTAACACGGTGAAACCAACTCTCTACTAAAAATACAAAAAAAAAAAAAAAATTAATTGAGCACGGTGGTGGGCACCTGTAATCCCAGCTACTTGGGAGGCTGAGGCAGGAGAATTGTGTGACCCCGGCGGCGGAGCTTGCAGTGAGCCAAGATCGTGCCACTGCTCTCCAGCCTGGGCGACAGAGCCAGACTCATTTCAAAAAACAAACAAACAAACAAAAATAAAAAAATAAAAAAGATAACATGTTCAAGTAGTATATATGCCAATAATTCAAAGATGGTTTAACATAAGAAAAATCTGTTAATGTTAATATAGTAGATTTAGAGAGTACAGAAAAACAGATTAAAGGTGTACAAAAGAAAACAATTACACAATGCAGAAAAAACACTCAGCAAAAGTTCAGCTCTGATTTATGACGAAATCTTTCTGGACTCTAGCTGTTTCCACCTTGTTGCTCCATCGTTTCAACCTATGGCTTCCATCACGTGTTTCAAGATGTTTGCCCCTCCTGTCATGACACATTCCGTGGAGTGCAATGGCAAAATCTCAGCTCACTGTAACCTCTACCTCCCAGGTTCAAGCAGTTCTCATGCCTCAGCCTCCTAAGTAGCTGGGATTACAGTCGTGCGCCACTATGCCCAGCAAATTTTTTGTATTTTTTTTTGTAGAGACGGGGTTTTACCATGTTGGCCAGACTGTTCTCGAACTCCTGGCCTCAGGTGATCTTCCCATCTCAGCCTCCCGAAGTGTTGGGATTACAGGTGTGAGCCACTGCACCTGGCCAGCTTTTTTTTTTTTTTTTTTTTTTTTTTTTTTTTTTTTTTTTGGCGACAGGGTCTGGCTCTGTCACCCAGGTTGGAGTGCAGTGGCATGATCTTGACTCACTGCAGCTTCTGTCTTCCAGGCTCAAGTGATCCTCTTGCCTCAGCCTCCCAAGTAGCTGGGATTAGAGGTACAAGTCACCATACCCTGCTAATTTTTGTATTCTTTGTAGAGACAAAGTTTCACCATGTTTCTCTTGCTGGTCTTGAACTCCTGTGCTCAAGTGATCTACCCGCCTTTGCCTCCAAAGTGCTGGGTTACAAGCATGAGCCACGGATCCTGGCCTGTAAATAGAGTTTTATTGGAACACAGCCATGCTTGTTTGTTTATACGTCATTTATGACTGCTTTTGTGCAGCAACAGCAGAATTGAGTAGTTATGATAAAGACTGTATGATTTGGTAAGCCTAAAATATTTGCTATCTGGCCCTTTATAGGAGATGTTTCTGGACCCCTGGTGTAGCAAGAAGGAGATAATTGATATTAGGGGTAATTAGAAGCCTCCGTTATACTGCTGTTATTGCTGTTCAGAATCATCCTGGGCATGCTAGCCAAACTGTGCAAGACAGAAAAAGACATTAAAAGTTGCAAGAATTGGAAAGGAAGAGATAAAACAATATGCTCATCCATACAGAAAATCAGCACCATCAACAAACAAAAAATTCGACCTAATGAGAGGCTTCGGCACGTGTATTAACCTGCTGTCACCACAATAACACATGAAGAACATACAAGAAAAAACTTAAATTATTTCCAAATTAACATATACATTCAATACAATAAAAATAAAATTTTCAATAGATTTTTTTTTTTTTTTTTTGAGATAGGGTCTTCTTCTGTCACCCAGGCTGGAGTGCAATGGCAGAATCTCAGCTCACTGCAACCTCTGCCTCCCAGGTTCAAGCAATTCCCCTGTCTCAGTCTCTCGAGTAGCTGTGGGTACAGGTGCCACCACGCCCGGCTAATTTTTGTATTTTTAGTAGAGATGGGGTTTCATCATGTTGGCCAGACTGGTCTTGAACTCCTGACCTCAGGTGATCCACCTGCCTCAAGCTCCCAAAGTGCTGGGATTATAGGAGTGAGCCACTGCGCCCGGCCTCAACTGGGTTTTTAAAAACAATGCAACAACTTTAAAAAAAGTATATGTGGCAAGATAAAAGTCAAAATGGGGAAGAAAGGAGAAATTGGAGGAAGGGGGAACTAGCCTTATTAGACATTAAAATAGATTACAAAGCCATAGTAATAAAAATAGCACAGTAACAATACAAGAACAGACAGATAAACCAATGTTATAGAATAAAGAGCTTAGAGACAGAACTGTGCATACATGGAAACTTAATATACAATAAAGGTAACATCTCGAATTGGTAGAAGAAAGACATTATTGGGAAAACTGGCTCTCTATGAAGATAAGTAACACTGGATTCATACCTAACGTCACAGACAAAGGTGGATGCTGGATAGATTGAAGACCTAAACATATAATGTAAAATTACAGAACTAGTAGGAACAAAGAAAGAAAGAAAAATCTATACTACCAGTATAGAAGGGCTTCTTCTTCTTCTTCTTTTTTTTTTTTTTGAGATGGAGTCTTGCTCTGTCTTCAGGCTGGAGTGCAGTGGCGCAATCTCGGCTCACTGCAACCTCCGCCTCCCGGGTTCAAGCGATTCCCTTTCTTAGCCTATCAAGTGGCTGGGAATACAGGTGTGAGCCACCATGCCAGGCTAATTTTTTTGGATTTTAATAGAGACAGGGTTTCGCCATGTTGGCCAGGCTGGTCTCCTTCTCCTGACCTCATGATCCACCCACCCCAGCCTCCCAAAGTGCTGGGATTACAGGTGTGAGCCATCGCGCCCGGCTGAAGAGCTTGTTAAATAAGGCCTCCAAGGCACGTTCCAAAAAGCCAAAAAAAAATTTGTGAAATTGCATGAAAATTATAAATTTCAGTTCAACAGCAGTGTATCAGGTAGGCTCCCAGCAAGCAACAGATGGCACACCCAAAAATGGGTAAGCGCAAGATTTCATAATATAGGGACTAGCTGCAAAGGTGTGAACAGGCTTAGGGAAGCCACGAGAAATGGTGCAAGAACCCAGGCATCCCAGAGTGGGGAGCTGTTACCACCTCCAGGACCGCAGGGAGAGGACCTCCCAACAGCAGCTGTGATACTCAGTTGCAGGGGTCAGCTAGCCCACAGCCACTCTGCAGGGAGGGGCCAGGGAGTTAATATCCTCACTTCCCTCTCTTCCTGGAGAGCTGGAAGCCAGATGGCAAGGGAGCAATTTGATGCAGTCATACCGCTCAGCCTCCCAGGCCACAGAACAACCTGGAGAAGGATAGAGAGTGGATCTGGAAGGACAAATGGAAGACATTCAACACAGAAGGAGCCTGAGACGAAGAAGTCCACAGGAACCCTACTGGAAAAGTAGCACCAGGTATAAACAAGCAGTTCACAGGTGAGGAAGCCTGGGGTTCTAATGCATATATGAAGACATGCTTACAATCGCTAGTGACTAACCAGAGAAATCAAACACGCGCGAGCCATCTCTTTACACCCATCCAATTGACAAACATTAGGAGGAAGTCAAGTGCTGTCAAGGTTGTGGGAGAAGCTGCTGATGGGAGGACACATTGGAATAGACGTTCTGCAAGATATTTAGTGGAATTAAGAGTGCATATTTTCAGGCTGGGTGTGGTGGCTCACGCCTGTAATCCCAGCACTTTGGGAGGCCGAGGCGGGTGGATCACGACGTCAGGAGTTCGAGACCAGCCTGACCAACATGGTGAAATCCTGTCTCTACTAAAAATACCAAAATTAGCTGAGTGTGGTGTTGGGCACCTGTAATCCCAGTTATTCAGGAGGCTGAGGCAGTAGAATCGCTTGAACCCGGGAGGCGGAGGTTGCAGTGAGCTGAGATTGTGCCACTGCACTCCAGCCTAGGCAACAGAGGGAGACTCTGTCTCAAAAAAAAAAAAAAAAAAAAAAAAAAAGCATATTATTGGCCAGGCACAGTGGCTCATGCCTGTAATCCCAGCACTTTGGGAGGCCGAGGTGGGTGGATCACTTCAGGTCAAGAGTTCGAGACCAGCCTGGTCAACACAGTGAAACCCCGTCTCTACTAAAAATACAAAAAAAAAAAAAAAAAAAAAAAAAATTAGCTGAACTTGGTGGTGGGCACCTATAATCCCTGACACTTGGGAGGCTGAGGCAGGAGAATTGCTTGAACTCAGGAGGCAGAGGTTGCAGTGAGCTAAGATTGCGCCATTGCACTCCAGGATGATCCCCGAAAATCTTCCAAATATATACACCAGTGAGATTCTCTGACAGGTCCATTATGGCATTATGGGACACTATGAAAATATTCACTGCAGTGCTGTTTGGGTAACAAGGAGCTGGAGGCAACCTGGGAGCCTACTGAGAGCAGAATGTGGGAAACATGTCTGATGGGCTACTATCTAGCATTTAGGACAGTGACTAGGGCTGGGCCCGGTGGCTCTCACCTCTAATCCCAGCACTTTGGGAGGCCGAGGCGGGTGGATCACCTGAGGTCGGGAGTTCGAGACCAGCCTGACCAACATGGGGAAACCCTGTCTCTACTAAAAATACAAAAAGTCAGCTGGGTGTGGTGGCAGGAGCCTATAGTCCCAGCTACTTGGGAGGCCGAGGCAGAGTACTCCAGGATGGGGTGACAGATTGAGTGAGACTCCGTCTCAAAAAAAAAAAACAACAAACCAGTGACTAGATATACACACAATAACATTAATAGACCTAATACCAGCATTAAATGAGAAGTAGAAAACAGAATGCAGTCTAGAACACAACATTGATTAAAGTCAAAAGCCTATGTACATAACTCCACTTCATAATTTTCCAGGATCCAGCTATTTTCAAGGACATACATCAAACCTATTCAAATGGATTTTTTTTTTTTTTTTTCGAGACAGAGTTTTACTCTTATTGCCTAGGCTGGAGTGCAATGGCGTGATCTTGGCTCACTGCAACCTCTGCCTCCTGGGTTCAAGTGATTCTCCTGCCTCAGGCTCCCGAGTAGCTGGGTTTACAGACACCCGCCACCACGCCCGGCTAATTTTGTATTTTTAGTAGGGATGAGGTTTTGCCATGATGTCCAGGCTGGTCTCGAACTCCTGGCCTCAGGTGATCCTCCCACCTTGGCCTCCTAATGTGCTGAGATTACAGGCATGAGTCACTGTGCCCAGCCTCAAGTGGGTTCTTAAGGAAGGGAGGGGAATTCGAGGGTGCAACGAGGATGAAGAGGAAACATGAAAATGAGGAAAGGCCTTGAGCATACGGATGCCGAGAGCGCACCTGGAACTGAGGATGGGAGCAAGTCATACCTCACCTCTGCCCAGCAGGAGCAACCCATAGCTGTATCTCAACCCCTCACGCCTGCCATCACCCTTAATGGAGAGAGATGATAAACATTTCCACTAAACACAGGATGAAGAGAAGGAACGCATTGTCACAGTAGTTCTGAAGGTCGATCCTGAGAAGAAAATCAAGATAAAAAGATCAGGAAGGAGGAGGTCAGGTTTTGTACATTTGCAGACACTGTGTACTTACTATTGTGATGCAGTAGGGATGCCACAGTAATGCCTGGGCAATGTTGTCACAGAACCTTGAACAGAATCTGATTAGCACTACCTACCAGCTTATTGGAAATGCAGTGGGAGGGGAACAGCCGCACAGGCATGCATGCCGTCAGATCCAGAAGGCGGAAGCTTTTACAGCCAACTTATGCTTTCTTCAACAACAAAAAATATGGTAAGAAAAAAAAAAGAGGGGCCAGGTGCAGTGGCTCACGCCTGTAATTCCAGTACTTTGGGAGGCTGAGGCAGGCAGATCACTTGAGCTTAGGAGTTCGAGACCAGCCTGGGCAACAACCCTGTCTCTGCAAGAAATACAAAAATTAGTTGGGCGTGGTGGCGTGTGCCTGTAGTCCCAGCTACTCTGGAGGCTGAGGTGGGAGGATCACCTGAGCCAAGAAATGTCAAGGCTGCAGTGAACCATGATTGCACCACTGCACTCGAGCCTAAGCAACAGAGTGAGACCCTGTCACAAAAAAAAAAGAAAAAAGAAAAAAAGAAAAAAGCAATAGACTCAGATGAAATATTTGCAATATTTATAACAATTAATTAATATCCAGACTATAAAGAACCCATACACAATTACAAGAAAAAAACATCAACAACCCATCAGAGAAATGGGCAAAGAATATTATAGTAAACATTCATCATTTGTATTTTAGACAGCCCCTTATAATGTGCATACTTCAGGGGGCGCCAGTAGCCACAGATTCATATTCTTCATCTCTCCCCGCCCCCTGGTGTATGGGAGGGGGGTGGCATGTGCCATGGGTATCATCCACCTGGCATTCTCTCCCAGAACATTGAGTCTTGAGTGTATGGTGCAAATTTATAGAAATACTTGGGAGGTCACGTGTAAGATCTTTTTTTTTTTTTTTTTTTTTTTGAGATGGAGTCTCGCTCTGTCGCCCAGGCTGGAGTGCAGTGGCGCGATCTCGGCTCACTGCAACCTCTGCCTCCCGGGTTCACTCCATTCTCCTGCCTCAGCCTCCTGAGTAGCTGGGATTACAGGTGCCCACCACTATGCCTGGCTAATTTTTTTGTATTTTTAGTAGAGACGGGGTTTCACCATGTTGGCCAGGCTGGTCTCGAACTCCTGACCTCAGACGATCCGTCCGCCTCGGCCTCCCAAAGTGCTGGAATTACAGGCGCGAACCACCGGGCCCAGCCCGAATCTCCTTTATTGCTTCAAGTTACCTGTGCTTGGGGTATAAAGGGAGGAGTCTGAATTTGGGGTGAGGCAGGTAGGGGGACACTGCAGAACTGTGAAGAAGTTACAAGCTTCTCAGAGGTATTACAGAGAGGGTCCACACCCAAGGCTGAAGAATGCAGGGTTACAGCAGGACCTGTGTGTGTGTGTGTGTGTGTGTGTGTGTGTGTCTACTCCAGGCCAGACTGGTCCTAGCTCTGCTCAACAGCTGTGTAGAGTGGGTGTGATAGTTCTTGGCAGTGGGGAAACCAACTGGTTCGAGTGATTCTCCTATAAAACTCAACTGCCTCACTATGAGCCAGAATCCCATAGGAGGTCTGCCTGAGTTCGGGTGTCTCCCAAAAGCAGAGCCTGAGAGAAGGACTTGAGGGAGATAGTTTTCTTGGGAGCTGATCCCAGAAAGCAGGAGTGAAAAAGAGGAGGGAGTGAGGTGGGGAAGGAGGCAAGCCCAATAGAGGTGCATTATCAAGGCTGCTGCACTTTTTGGGTGATGGGGCTCACCAGCATCTCCAAGCATACAGAATGGTTGATCTGAAGGAGGGGTGGCTGGAGGATTTACCCACCAGCTTCCATTCCCCATGGGCATGAACTCCACAGCAGGTCTGAGCTGTACTCGTGTTGGCTGAGCAAGCTTCTGTTGGTGCTAGAGAAAGCAGTGGGGCAGAAAGTGTGGCTCATGGTTGAGGGGGATTGTTTTCAGCGCAAGAACCTGGTTGAGTTCTCATGGAACTGTCTACTTCTGTTGTGGCTGAAATCAGCAGGTCAAGGGGGTGCAACACGGGACACCACAGGTGCCTACTACAAGACCCCACACTCAATCTCCAGTAAGAATCTGGGAATGCACAATAGCAACCAAACCACAAAACACTCAAGAATGAACTGAAGGAATGTGCAAGATGTGGATGAGAACAACCGTAAAACTCTAATGAAGGCCATAAAAATACTTCACACAGTCAACTTATTCTTGACTATGGTGTCTCCATATTGCTATGATGTCAAGTTTCCCTAGATTGAGCTATAACTTCAAGGTTATGCAGATGAAAATTCTTGGGCAATGTCTTTTTGGAATCGGACAAAATGAGCCTAAATTCATCTAGAAGACTAAACATGTAAGAGTAGCCAGCAGAAAAAACGTAAACGAACAATAATAAGGGGACTTGTCCTATCAGATATTAAAATAATCACAGGTTGAAGGGGGGCCTGCCCCTCCACACCTGTGGGTATTTCTCGCAAGGTGGAGACGAGAGGCAGAGAAAAGAAATGAGATACAGAGACAAAGTGTAGAGCAAGAAAAGTGGTCCCAGGGGACCAGTGCTCAGCAAGTGAAGACCTGCACCAGCGCTGGTCTCTGAGTTCCCTCAGTAATTATTTATTTATTTATTTTTTATTTGTTTATTTTCGAGACAGAGTCTCGCTCTGTCACCCAGGCTGGAGTGCAGTGGTGCAATCTCGGCTCACTGCAAGCTCCGCCTCCCAGGTTCACACCATTCTCCTGCCTCAACCTCCCGAGTAGCTGGGACTACAGGCGCCCGCCACCATGCCTGGCTAAATTTTTGTATTTTTAGTAGAGATGGGGTTTCACCATGTTAGCCAGAGTGATCTTGTTCTCCTGACCTCATGATCCGCCCACCTCGGCCTCCCAAATTGCTAGGATTACACGCATGAGCCACTGCACCCGGCCTCCCTCGGTATTTACTGATCACTATCTTTACTATCTCTGCGAAGGGAATGCAATGTGACTATAGGGTGATGGTAGGGAAAGAGTCAGCAGGAAAACATGTGAACAAAAGACTCTCTGTCATAAATAAGTTTAAGGAAAGGTGCTGTGCCTGAATGTGCATGCACGTAGGCTACCTTTATGTTTAACTTTACATAAACATCTCAGCGCAGTAAAGAGTAACAGAGCAGTACTGCTGCCACGATGTCTCGCCTCCAGCCATAAGGTGGTTTTCTCCTCTCTCAGAATAGAATGTATGCTCGGTTTTACACCGAGTCATTCCATTCCCAGGGACGTGCAGGAGACAGATGCTTTCCTCTTATCTCAACCCCAGAGAGGCCTTCCTCTTTCACTAATCCTCCTCAGCACAGACCCTTTATGGGTGTCAGCCTGGGGACCTGTAAGGTCTTTCCCTTCCCATGAGGCCCTATCTCAGGTTGTCTCAGTGGGGGGAAACCTGGACAATACCCAGGCTTTCTTGGGCAGGGGTCCCTGCGGCCTTCTGCAGTGCACCGTGTCTCTGGTTAATTGAGAACGGAGAATGGCGATGACTTTCACAAAGCATACTGCCTGCAAACACATTTTTAACAAAGCACATCCTGCACAGCCCTAAATCCCTTAAATCTTGAGTCAATACAGCACATGTTTTTGTGAGCACAGGGTTGAGACGAGAGTTACAGATTAACAGCATCTCGAAGCAGAACAATTTTTCTTAGTACAGATCAAAATGGAGTTTCTTATGCCTTCCTTTTTCTACATAGACACAGTAACAATCTGATCTCTCTTTCTTTTCCCCACAATAGATCTACATAATTAAAACACACTTGGCACAGGCATAGGGATGGGCAGAGGAGTCAATGACATGGAATGTACCTCAGAAACGGATCCAGGGAATTAGTTGAGGCTGTCTTGGCTGTAAGTGACAGAAATTCAGTGAGAACTAGCTTAAGTAAAGAAGGAAGTCATACGAAAAAGACACATGGCCTGGGCGCGGTGGCTCACGCCTGTAATCCCAGCAATTTGGGAGGCTGAGGCGGGTGGATCACCTGAGGTCGGGAGTTCAAGACCGGCCTGGCCAACATGGAGAAACCCCGTCTCTACTAAAAATACAAAATTGGCCAGGCGTGGTGGCGCATGCCTGTAATCCCAGCTACTTGGGAGGCTGAGACAGGAGAATTGCTTGAACCCAGGAGGTGGAGGTTGCAGTGGGCTGAGATCGCACCGTTGCACTCTAGCCTGGGCAAAAGAGTGAAACTCTATCTCCAAAAAAAAAAAAAAGAAAAAAAGAAAAGAAAAAAGAAAAAGACACACGCATGCATGTTTATTGTGGGCTGATTCACATTTGCAAAGATACGGAACCAACTTACATGCCCATCAACCAATAAGTAGATAAAGCAAATGTGGTGTTCGGGCACGGTGGCTCACGCCTCTAATCCCAGCACTTTCTTTGGAGGCTGAGGTGGGTGGATCACTCGAGGTCAGGAGTTCAAGACCAGCCTGGCCAACATGGCGAAACCTCCTCTCTACTAAAAATACAAAAATTTGCTGGGTGTGGTAGTATGCACCTATAGTTCCAGCTACTTGGGAGACTGAAGCAGGAGGATCACTTGAACTTGGGAGGCGGACATTGCAGTGAGCTGAGATCGCAGCACTACACTCCAGCCTGGGCGACAGAACAAGACTCTGTCTCAAAAAAAAAAAAAAAAAAAAGAAAGAAAGAAGGAAAGAAATGTGGTATATATATATACACCATGGAATACTACCCAGCCATAAAAAGGAACAACATAATGTATTTTGCAGCAACTTGGATGGCGCTGGAGGCCATTATTCTAAGAGAAGTAACTCAGCAATGGAAAACCAAACACCGTATGTTCTCACTCGTAAGTGGGAGCTGAGCTATGAATATGCAAAGGCATACACAGTGATATGATGGACTTTGGAGACTCAGAAGGGCTGAGTGGGGTGGTGGATAAAAGCGGGGGTGTGGAATTAAAAACTACATATTGGGTACAATGTACACTACCCAGGTGACAGGTGCACTGAAATCTCAGACTTCAACACTATTCAATTCATCCATGGAACCAAAAGCCACTTGTACCCCAAAAACTATTGAAATAAAATAGTTTAAAAAAGAAGGGAGTTTATCAGAAAGACAGCAGAACATCTCAGGAGTCTCTGGGTGGGGTTGCAACTGGGCCTTGTGTCAAAATGGGGATGGGTGCTTTTTCAGGGACCTGGGAAGTTCTCTCTGTGTGTGACCTCTACCTCTTTCAGAGGTTCAGAGGCTCTGCCTCACTTTTTCCTCTTATAGTGAACTGGCTTCTCTGCTCTTCAGTTCAATTTTTTTTTTTTTTTTTGGTGAGACTGAGTCTCAATCACCAGGCTGGAGTGCAGTGCTGTGATCTCGGCTCCCTGCAACCTCTGCCTCCTGGGTTCAAGCGATTCTCCTGCCTTAGCTTCCTGAGTAGCTGGGACTACAGGCGTGCACCACCATGCCTGGCTACTTTTTGTATTTTTAGTAGAGACTGGATTTCGCCATGTTGGCCAGGATGGTCTCCATCTCTTGACCTTGTGATCCGCCCACCTCGGCCTCCCAAAGTGCTGGGTGTGAACCACCGCGCCCGGTCTCAGTTCAAATCTTTACAACACTCCTGAATTTTTTTTTTTGCTTTTTAATTTTTTCATCCAACCCAAAATGTCAAATTCTTTAGTTTCATAGCTTGTGGATTTTCCCTACTCCCCCCACCTCTTTTTTAAAATTAAAGTGTTAGATTTAGTTTAATACACCTGAATTGAGTGTGGAAAGGTGAAACAAATACACAAGAACATAGATGCAGTATTTCAAAGAGGAAGTCTTTTCAAAAATGATGCTGTAGAAGAGATAAAAAATGTAATAATGGGAAATAGTTTAATCAAGAAGTTCTTATGACATTTGATTTTAAACCATATGTAAATACAGCAGTCTCTGAAGAATTTGGCAAAGATTTTTTTTTCTATTTTCAGTCTTTTAAAGTAGATACAGATTTGCTTAGGATAAAGCTGACTTTCAGAGCACACAAAAGTTGAGCACAAAGTATAGGATTAAATTCAGAAATGCAGAGTGATGAAGAGGAAAAGATATGGAGTAGGTGCCTTCAACAGAAAACTGACCATCTAAGGTGATTACCTAATAGTCTCTCCTCTCTCTCTCTCTTTCTCTTTCTCTCTCTTTCTGTCTGTTCCCCCCAAAGTAGTGGGGAAGACACTGATTGGCTCTGTTGGATCAGCTGACTAATACTGGCATGATTAATTGCAGCCAAAGGTCATGCCATGGCTGCTGTGGTGACTGCATGCGAAGGAGGGGAGAGTTCACAGAAACGTGGAGACGGTGTTGGGGGTGGGATGTCGGGGAGGGAAAGCCAAACAGTAGCCGTCTCCTACATGCAAGTGCATATAGGAATCCAGTAGCTCACCAAAGAGGAGTTTCAACTCAGAGGAGAAAAGATGAGTAAATGGTGGGGCGTGGGACACTGCTATCCAATCCATTGATCCCAACACTTTTTTTTTTAACATTTGATGACGATAATAATGTATTTCTTATGTGTGATCTTTCTCAGTTCTGAATGCCTGGGATAATATTTCTCAAAAATTCTTTTTTTTTTTTTGAGATGGAGTCTCGCTCTGTCGCCCAGGCTGGAGTGCAGTGGCACCATCACGGCTCACTGCAACCTCCGCCTCCCAGGTTCAAGTGATTCTTCCGCTTCAGCCTCCCGAGTAGCTGGGACTATAGGCGCCTGCCACCACGCCTGGGTAATTTTTGTGTTTGCAGTAGAGATGGGGTTTCACCATATTGGGCTGGCTGGTCTTGAACTCCTGACCTCGTGATCCACCCACCTCGGTCTCCCAAAGTGCTGGGATTACAGGCGTGAGCCACTGTGCCCAGCCAAAAATTCTGGCTAAAGGGTTATACTTCATACTAACTGAATAAAGAAATGGTAGAATCAGTACAACGAGCTATGGCTCCTTTTCTATGAAATAAGAACTCAAGAACTTCTTCCCTTCCCACCTAAAGTCGCTTGCTTTTCCATAAATAAACCCTTTGAAACAGCCACTGAATGCATAACCTGTATGGTGGAAAACATTCTGTGGACAATATCTTAATGCTTTGCTAAAATGAACCGTTCCATGATATATTTCTACCAGTTGGTTCCCCAAAGCCCTTCCCACTAAATACAATGCCTTCAGCGCAACAGATACTTTTAACATAAATTCATTCTATATTCAGATTTTTCAATTATAGTGCTTATGCTGTCATTTTTGTCAGGATAATAATAACAGGTATAAATAGCTCTCTTTCTGTAATCTAAAACCAACTGTAAAAGAAAGTAGACACTAAGATACCAAAAATATTTCATACTTAAAGCCAAATGCGTTTAGTTCTTTTCCATGCAGCACGTCATAACAAAGTATCTATGCACTTACTGTTTCTTTTCCAAAGCAGCAGTTTGGGCCAACCTTTGAGGATCTACTTGTCCCCCATGGTGAGTCATCTTACAATGTTTTTTATTTTTTTTTCCTTTGGAGACAGAGTCTCGCTCCGTTACCCAGGCTAGAGTGCAGTGGCACAATCTCAGCTCACTGCAACCTCCATGATATGGTTTGGCCGTATCTCAACCCAAATCTCATGTTGAATTGTAGCTCCCATAATCCCCACATGTGGTAGGAGGAACCCAGTGGGAAGTAATTGAAACATGGGGGCAGGTCTTTCCTGTGCTGTTCTCGTGATGGTGAATAAATCTCAGGAGATCTGATGGTTTTATAAATGCCGAGTTCCCCCACACAAACCCTCTTGCCTGCCGCCATATAAGACGTATCTTAGCTCCTTCTTTGCCTTCTGCCATGATTGTGAGGCTTCCCCAGCCATGTGAAACTGTGAGTCCATTAAACCTCTTTTTCTTTATAGGTTAGTTTCAGGTATGTCTTTATTAGCAGTGTGAGAACAGACTAATACAGTAAATTGGTACTGGTAGAGTGGGGTGCTGCTGTAAAGATAGCTGATAATGTGGAAGCAACTTTGGAACTGGGTAACAGGCAGAGGTTGGAACAGTTTGGAGGGCGCAGAAGAAGATAGGAAAATGTGGGAAAGTTTGGAACTTCCTAGAGACTTACTGAGTATCTTTGACCAAAATGTTGATAGTTATATGGACAATAAAGTCCAGGCTGATGTGGTCTCAGATGGAGATGAGGAGCTTGTTGGGAACTGGAGCAAAAGTGACTCTTACTGTGCCTTAGCAAAGAGACTGACAGCTTTTGTCCCTGCCCTAGAGATACGTGGAACTTTGAACTTAAGAGAGATGATTCGGGGCATCTGGTGGAAGAAGTTTCTAAGCAGCAAAGCATTCAAGAGGAAGTATTGCATAGAAGTTTGGAAAATTTGCAGCCTGATGATGCAATAGAATAGAAAATCCCAGCTGGGCATGGTGGCTCACACCTGTAATCCCAGCACTTTGGGAGGGAGAGGAGGACGGATCACCTGAGGTCAGGAGTTTGAGACCAGCCTGACCAACATGGAGAAACCCTATCTCTGCTAAAAATACAAAATTAGCCAGGCGTGATGTCACATGCCTATAATCCCTGCTACTCAGATGACTGAGGCAGGAGAATCGCTTGAACCCAGGAGGTGGAGGTTGCAGTGAGCCAAGATGGTGCCATTGCACTCCAGCATGGGCAAAAAGAGTGAAACTCCGTCTCAAAAAAAAAAAAAAAAAGAATAGAAAAACCCATTTTCTGGGGAGATATTCAAGCCTGCTTCAGAAATTTGCATAAGTAACAAGGAGTCAAATGTTAATCAACAAGACAATGGGGAAAATATCTCCAGGGCATGTCAGAGACCTCTGCGGGAGCTCCTCCCGTCATAGGCACAGAGGCCTAGGAGGAAAAAATGGTTTCCTCAGCCAGGCCCAGGGTCCCCCTGTTGTGTGCAGCCTAGGGACTTGGTGTCCTGTGTCCCAGCCACTCCAGCCATGGCTAAAAGGGTTCAAGGTGCAGCTCAGGCTGTGGCTTCAGAGGGTGCAAATCCCAAGACTTGGGAGCTTCCACATGGTGTTGAGTCTGCTGGTGGCACAAAAGTCGAGAACTGATGTTTGGGAACCTCCGCCTAGATTTCAGAGGATGTATGGAAATACCTGGATGTCCAGGCAGAGGTCTGCTGCAGGGGCAGAGCCCTCATGGAGAATCTCTGCTAGTGCAGTGTGGAAGGGAGAAGTGAGGTTAGAGCCCCCACACAGAGCCCCCACTGGGGCACTGCCTAATGGCAGTGAGAAGAGGGCCACCATCCTCCATATCCCAGAATGGTAGATCCACCAACAGCTTGCACTATGAGCCTGGAAAAGCTGCAGACACTCAACACCAGCCCATGAAAGCAGCCAGGAGGGGAACTGCACCCTGCAAAGCCACAGGGGCAGAGCCATCCAAGGCCATAGGGACCAACCTCTTGCATCAGTGTGCTCTGGATGTGAGACATGGAGCCAATGGAGATCATTTTAGAGCTTTAAGATTTGACTGCCCCACTAGATTTCAGACTTGCATGGGGCCTGTAGCTCCTTCATTTTGGCCAATTTCTCCCATTTGGAACAGGTATATTTACCCAATGTCTGTACCCCCATTGTGTCTGGAAATAACTAACTTGCTTTTGATTTTACAAGCTCATAGATGGAAGGAACTTCGGACTGTGGACTTTTGAGTTAATGCTGAAATGAGTTAAGACTTTGGGGGACTGTTGGGAAGGCATGATTGGTTTTGAATTGTGAGGACACGAGATTTGGGAGGAGCCAGGGACAGAATGATATGGTTTGGCTGTGTCCCCACCCATATCTCATCTTGAATTGTAGCTTTCATAATCCCCATGTGTTGTGGGAGGGACCAGGTGGGAGGTAATTGAATCATGGGGGCAGGTCTTTCCTGTACTGTTCTTGTGAAAATGAATAAGTCTCATGAGATCTGATGGTTTTATAAATGGGAGTTCCCCTGCACAAGCTCTCTTGGCTGCTGCCATGTAAGACAAATATTTACTCTTTCTCTGCCTTCTGCCATGATTGTGAGGCGTCCCCAGACATGTGAAACGGTGAGTTTGTTAAACTTTTTTTTTTTTAAATAAGTTATCTAGTCTCAGGTATGTCTTTAATAGCAGTATGAGAAGAGACTAATACACTCCACCTCCTGAATTCAAAGGGTTCTCATTCTTCAGCCTTCCAAGTAGCTGGGATTACAGGCATGTGCCACCATGCTCGGCTAATTTTTTGAATTTTATTTTAATTTTTTAGTAGAGGTTGGGTTTCTCCATGTTGGCCAGGCTGGTCTTGAACTCCTGGCTTCAAGTGATCTGCCCATCTTAGCCTCCCAAAGTGTTGAGATAATGGGCATGAGCCACTGCACCCAGCTGCAATGTGTTCTGATAAGTGTCTTATATAGGGGGATAAGAAATGTTCTGGCTAACCTACAAAGTCACCAGGTGAGGAATGTTGTCAGGGAGGGGCAAAACATTCCAGCTCTGCCCTCCTCATCACGTTCATGTTAGGACCTCATCAGTTAACTTGGACCAACAGATCCCTACAGAAAACCATTCAGGTTTGCCACTGCAGGAGGAAGGCACAGGAGAAGAGGAGGAGGAGAGATTCAGTATCCGATGATGCAGTATAGAGGCTGCTGGTTAGAAAAGTCAACTGACACAATGTGACGAGAGATAGAAAAGGAGAACTCAAAATAAAAACAAAAACCCAAACAGACCAGGCAGAATGGAAGTGAAGGAGTTCTCTTTAGGACACCATGCCAAGCAGAAAGCTTCCCAAATCCTCCAGTCACTGGAACATTCTTCCTCACAGATGATCCCACCTCCGGTTTTGCTTTGCCATCAACAGGTATCTGGTTGTTCTTAGGGCTTTTCAGCAGTTCCTTGGCTGTCTTCACATCCTTCTCTACTTGCTTCCAGTCAACTTTGCTGTACCCAGTATGGTTTGCAAACTGAAATAGAGAGAAAACAAAAACAAAAACAAAACAAAACAAAACACCTACCTTCTCCAGCTGTTGCAGCCAACGTCCCAACCTCCTGGAATATGGTACCTGTGCTCTATCCGGGGATACCTCTGATGGACAGTGTGGTGGCCATGCTAGGCATTTGGCACAGATTCCTGCCTAAATATGGCTGCTTTGTAGCAAATTCTGCAAGGTCTAGAGACTCTGAACTTTCCCTAGAGTTTCCTTGACTGGACAGAGCCATTCTGTTGGGCTTATCTCTTGAGGACACTGTGGGGGCTCTGCATTATCTTTTCCCACTGTCCTTCTGGAATCAGCCCAAATTTTCCATGGAACTGATGTTTACAGTTTTGTTTTGTTTTGTTTTGTTGTCTTAAGAAATACAGAAATTGACCTTCCTGGTCTTAAAGCTCAAGAAACTTACATTTGTCTTCTCTGAATTTCTTTCTCAGGAAACTGATCATCAGGTCTCCCAGATAGTGTGTGTGTGGGGCTGGCTGAAACTTTCCAGATCACCGCATCTGGACAATGAGATGCTGGACCTCTCATCTGACCGCTGCTGCCTGCTGACCAACTCTTTTTCCTTACCTCTCCCTAACTCCTGTTTCCCTGCACGTAGTTATATTTCTTCCCTGCTATATAAACTCCTAACTTTCATGGTTGGAGAGACGGATTTGAGACTTGTTTCCTGGCTGACATCACTCACAATAAAAGCCTTTCTTTTCTGGTAATACTTGTTGTCTCAGTGATTGGCTTTCTGTTCAGTGAGCGGGTGGACCTAGACTGAACCCCTGGCATTCAGCAAGACTGCCTGCCCTTGTCCTGTCCTTACTGCCCTTGAAGTCTTCAGTGCAGCATTATAATCACTCCTTTCATATCCTGAACTCTCTTGCTCCTCTTTCCTTCTGTCTTTCTTGACAGGTAAAATGCTGGTTAAATGCTTCCTCTCTCTTAGTTTGTTCCTGAGTGGCTGAGTGTGGCTATATAACAACAATAACAACAAAACCACCACCATATGATGGCCTGTCTGACTTTTTTTTCTTCATAAGACACAATATTTATTATAACCAGGCAAGGGGCAGGAGGATAGTTCTATTTTTAAATAAGGCTGTTTTGTAATCATTTCAAAGAACAAATAGCTTAGTTTTCTCCACTTATACAGTTAATATAAATATGAAGCTATTTTCTTTTTCTTTTCTTCTTTTTTTAAGTGGAAAAAAAGCGGTGCCGTCTCAGCTTACTGCAACCTCTGCCTCAAGGGTTCAAGTGATTCTCATGCCTCAGCCTCCCAAGTAGCTGGAATTATAGGCATGCACCACCACTTCCAGCTAACTTTTTTTTGTATTTTTAGTAGAGATGGGGTCTTGCCATGTTGCCCAGGCTGATTTGAAACTCCTGAGCTCTGGCAATCCACCCGCTTTGGCCCCTCAAAGCGCTAGGATTACAGGTGTGATCCATTGTGCCCAGCCTGAAGCTACTTTCTTAATAGTTACTTTCGTACCAAACATTAAATAAAAGGCATATTCATATCAATTTTATATTTTTAAATGTAGGTACTATACCAGTTCTGAAACAGTGATTCACGGCCTCTGTGTTATTTCTTATTTTTACTTGTTTTTGAGACAGAGTCTTGCTCTGTCACCAAGTTGGAGTGAAGTGGCACGATCTCAGCTCACTGCAATCTCCACCTCCTGGGTTCAAGTGATTCTCCTGCCTCAGCCTCCCGAGCAGCTGGGACTACAGGCATAAGCCACCACGCCCAACTAATTTTTGTATTTTTAGTAGAGACAGGGTTTCACCATGTTGGCCAGGATGGTCTTGATCTCTTGACCTTGTGATCCACCTGGCTCCCAAAGTGCTGGGATTACAGGCGCAAGCCACCGTGCCCAGCCCCTTTGTGTGTGTGTGTGTGTGCGTGCATATATATATATATACTTTTTTTAAAATTGTTTTTTTTTTTGGAGACAGAGTCTGGCTCTGTCACAAGGCTAGAGTGCAGTGGCATAATCGCGGCTCACTGCAACCTCTGCCTCCCGGGTTCAAGTGATTCTCCTGCCTCAGGCTCCCAAGAAGCTGGGACTACAGGCAGGTGCCACCATGCCCAGCTAATTTTTTTTTTTTTTGAGACGGAGTCTTACTCTGTCGCCCAGGCTGGAGTGCAGTGGCTGGATCTCAGCTCACTGCAAGCTCCGCCTCCTGGGTTTACGCCATTCTCCTGCCTCAGCCTCCCGCGTAGCTGGGACTACAGGCACCCGCCACCTTGCCTGGCTAGTTTTTTGTATTTTTAGTAGAGATGGGGTTTCACCATGTTAGCCAGGATGGTCTCAATCTCCTGACCTCGTGATCCTCCCATCTCAGCCTCTCAAAGTGCTAGGATTACAGGCTTGAGCCACCGTGCCCAGCCAATTTTTGTATTTTTGGTAGAGATGAGGTTTCACTGTGTTGGCTAGGATGATCTCAATCTCTTGACCTCATGATTCGCCTGTCTCCCAAAGTGCTGGGATTATGGGCGTGAGCCACCGCGCCTGGCCATGTGTGTTATTTTTGAACAACCATTATTTCACCTTTCCAGTAAGTGCTAAAGGGTGTACTTTTGTTTTGTTTTGAGACAGGGTCTCGCTCTGTCACCCAGGCTGGAGTGCAGTGGTGCCATCTTGGCTCACTGCAGCCTTCAGCTCCTGGGTTCAAGTGATCCTCCCACTCCAGCCTCCCAAGTAGCTGGGACCACAGGTGCATGCCACCATATGCAGCTACTTTTTTTTTTTTTTTTTTTGTAGAGATGGGGTCTCACTACAGTCTACAGGTTGCTCTGAAACTCCTGGGCTCAAGCAGTCTTCCCACCTCAGCCTCCCAAAGTGCTAGGATTATAGGCATAAGCCACCATGCTTGGCTATTTTTTTTCATTGAAGTAAATTGAAATTCATTTCTAAAAATTTCCTAATATTCTGGGAGGTCAAAACTAAGGCTCACTGTTCTTACAATACATATGGTCCTACATTTATAAATAATAAGTTTTAAAAAATACCCATTTCAGTAAGAACAGTATTTAAAACTTCAAGTTCTTGAACAGTTAATTGAACAATGGCATTTTTACTTATTTAATTAAAAAAAATTTTTTTTGAGACAGAGTCTCACCCTGTCACCCAGGTTGGCATGCAGTGGCATGATATCCCCTCACTGCAACCTCCACCTCTCCAGTTCAAACAATTCTCCTGCCTCAGCCTCCTAAGCAGCTGGGATTACAGGCACCCACCACCACGCCCAGCTAAGTTTTGTTTTTTTACTAGAGACGGGGTTTCGCCCTGTTGGCCAGGCTGGTCTCAAACTCCTGACCACAAGTGATCCACCTGCCTCAGCCTCCCAAAGTCCTGGGATTACAGGTGTGAGCCACCATGCCCAGCCAACAAGGGCATTTTTTAAATGTGTAAATGTAGCAGAATGCATTATCAAATGTTGCCATTGGTTCAAGTGAATTTTCAGCACTCCCCAGCGTTCCTATAGACCGTATGAATCCATCCACTCTTCATCTCTCTGAAATCATGGTTCCACACTTTCTCCTTGCTTTGATCCTTTCTTACTCTCACCTGATGACTTTCTTTCTAATGTTGCTGGGAAAATGGCAGCTGAGGACTCAGCCTCCCGCTCTGTGGTGGAGACTTCCTAGAGAGTCCTGAACTCATCCCTTGTTGTGGACACATGGAGGACTTCATTTCCCAGCCTCCCTTGCAGGTAGGTTGGGGCAACTGACCAGATTTTGGGCTTTACCTTCTGCAGTGTAGTATGCATCCAGGCCTGGCTGAAATGTCCCGTGCCTGGTCCTCCTCATTCTTTCTCTTTGCTCCTCAGCTGGCTAGATGGAAGGGATCCCAAGGAAGCTCTGAGGAAGCCCCAGTGGACAGCTGAGCCAAGGACGAGGAGCCTCGATCCCTACATCGCTCCAGGGAAGGCCTGTGTGGGACTGTGCTGTGAGTGAGAAGCATGCGCTTGTGGTGTGAAACCACTGAGATTTGTTGCTGTTGCCACAGCAGCTAGGTAGACTCGGTCATTTTCCCTCCTTGAAGCACATCTAACCACTCTGCTTGCAACATCCTCATTCACCTCGTCTTCCCTCCAGCTAAGTGGGTGTGCTTGCTCTGCTCCTATCAGAGACCATGGAGCCCACACCCACTCACTTATTCCAGGGCTCAACTCTCCTCTGCATGAACAAGTTTCTCTTCCTCCTGAGTCATGCCTGGGAGCTTCCGAACAGCCCCCATCACCCACACCTGAGGCACCCACTGTGTTGACAGCATCACCTCTTCAGCAGCTGCCCTACTTCTTTGCTGTCTTTAGAGCAAAACTCTTTGAGTTATTCCTCTCACTCTTTTCACTTCCTCACCCTTTATTATTTTTTAATTAAAAAAGTAATATTATGAGGCCGAGTAGGGTGGCTCACACCTGTCATTCCAGCACTTTGGGAGACTGAGGTGGGCGGATCACCTGAGATTGGGAGTTTGAGACCAGCCTGACCAACATGGAGAAACCCTGTCTCTACTAAAAATACAAAATTAGCCAGGCATGGTGGCGCATGCCTGTAATCCCAGCTATTTGGGAGGCTGAGGCAGGAGAATTGCTTGAACCCAGGAGGCAGAGCTTGCGGTGAGCTGAGATTGCGCCATTTGCACACTAGTCTGGGCAACAAGAGTGAAACTCCATCTCAAAAAAAAAAAAAAAAAGGAGGCCGGGTGATGTGGCTCACGCCTGTAATCCCAGCACTTTGGGAGGCCGAGGTGGGCGGATCACGAGGTCAGGAGATCGAGACCATCCTGGCTAACACGGTGAAACCTCGTCTCTACTAAAAATACAAAAAAATTAGCCAGGCGTGGTGGCCAGCGCCTGCAATCCCAGCTACTTGGGAGGCTGAGGCAGGAGAATGGCGTGAACCTGGGAGGTGGAGCTTGCAGTGAGCCGAGATCGTGCCATTGCATTCCAGCCTGGGCGACAGCGAGACTCCGTCTCAAAAGAAAAAGAAAAGAAAAAAAAAAGAAAAGAAAAAAAAAAGAAGTAAAAAAAAGTAGTATTATGAGGCTGGGTGGGGTGGCTCACATCTGTCATTCCAGCACTTTGGGAGGCTGAGAAGGAAGGATTGCTTGAGCCCAGGAGTTCAAGACAGTGAGCTGTGATAGTGCCACTCATCCCAGTCTGGGAGACAGAGCAAAGACCCTGTCTCAAAAAAAAAATTATTGTTTAAAAATACTTCAAACCTACAGAAAAATGTAGAGAAAAAGATTTTTAAAAATCAACAACCAGGCAAGGCGTGGTGGCTCACTCCTATAATCCCAGGACTTTGGGAGGCTGAGGCAGGCAGATCACTTGAACTCAGGAGTTCGAGACCAGCGTGGGAAACATGGTGAAACCCCGTCTCTACAAAAAAAAAAAAAAAAAAAAAAAAAAAAAAAAAAAGCAAAAATTCACCAGGTGCGGTGGTGCATGCCTGTAGTCCCAGCTACTCGGGAGGTTGAGGTGGGAGAATCTCTTGAGCACAGGATATTGAGGCTGCAGTAAGCCTTGTTTATGCCACTGCTCTCCAGCCTGGGCGACAGAGTGAGACCCTGTCTCCTTCTCCTTCTCCTTCTCCTTCTTCTTTTTGCTGTTAAATTTATTCAATGCAAAATAACCCTCTCCAATTTTACTGATGTGGCTGACCACGTCCATGACCAAATCCGCCTCTAAACTGGAATTTGGTTGCTGACCCAGCCCCAGCCTCGGCTTTCTTGCCGGCACCAGGGCGCACAGCACTCAGTCTGTAGGTATCTCTGTTGGCTTCCCCTCTTGTGAGTCTTGCAGGTCACTCACCCTCCAGACTACTTTTTGTTTTTGGAGACAGTCTTGCTCTGTTGCCCGGGCTGGAGTGCAGTGGTGCGATCTCGGCTCACTGCAACCTCCACCTCCCAGGTTCAAGCTATTCTCTGCCTCAGCCTCCCGAGTAGCTGGGATTACAGGTGTGAGCCATCAGGCCCAGGTAATTTTTGTATTTTTAGTAGAGATGGGGTCTCACCATGTTACCCAGGCTGGTCTCAAACTCGTGGGCTCAAGTGATCCACCTGCCTCGGCCTCCCAAAGTGCTGGGATTACAGGCATGAGCCATTGCGCCCAGCTTATTATAATTTTTTCTTTGATTTATAACATGTTAGAAGTGGGTTTTAAAATTTCCAACAGTACAAGAATGTTTAAATTTATCTGTTAGTCGATGGCTTCTTACTAACTGCATTTTAGTGAGAGATCTATATGATACTCCTTCCTTGAAATTTGTTGAGACTTGCTTTATAGCCTATTACTTTATCAATTTAGTATATATATTCCAAGTGTGCTTAAGTTGAATGTATAATCTTTTTAATTATTTGGAGCAGGGTTTTATGTGTTATTAAATCATGCTTTTACATTCTGTTTTTTTAAATCTTTGCTGTATATATGTATATTTTGTTCCCTTGTTTGATTTTTTTTCTTTTCTTTTTTTCTTTCTTTGACATGGGGTCTTGCTCTTTTGCCCAGGCTGGAGTGCAGTGGCTAGATCACGGCTCACTGCAGCTTTGACGTCCCAAGATCTAGCAATTCTCCCAACACAACCTCCCAAGTAGCTGAGACTACAGGCACATGCCCAGCTAATGTTTTAATTTTTCTGTAGAGACCAAGTTTCACTATGTTGCCCAGGCTGGTCTCAAACTCCTTGGCTCAAGTGATCTGCCTGCGTTGGCCTCCTAAACCCATGCCTGGGATTACAGGCGTGAGCCACAATGCCCGGCCTGATTGTTCAATAATTGCAGGAGACATGTTGAAATTCTCCATTCTGGTGGTGGATTTGTCAATTTCTCTCTATAGTTTTATCAAGTTTTTCCTTTTTTGTTGAAGTTATTTCATTGAATTATATAATTTTACAATTATCAGATCTTCCAGGTGAACTGAATCTCTTATTATTGCCACAAACCCCTCTATCCTTAAAATGCCTTTCTATGGGCCCAGCCCACTGGCCCATGTGCCGCACTGGGCACTTGGCTGCAGTCTTGGGAGCAGCATCCAGGCCTGGATGTGGTGGACCGGGAATGCAGCGCCCAGGGAGGAGGGTGAGGAAGAGGGGAGGACAGCATGGAGAGTGGAGACTGACATGCTGGATGGTGGCAAGATGAAGCATTCAAAAGGAGACTGTCCTCATGTCCTGGCACCTGTGATGCCCGTCCACAGCTGGTGGCCAGCCTTCTGCTTCTCATGTGGGACAGCAGCCACAGTGCGCTAAGTGCCAGGACTGTGGTGCTGGCTGGAGAAACCAAGTAAGATCACCAGAGGGCGCAGCCACTTCCTGTATGAATCAGAACTCCCTGTTTGGAAGTGACAGAGACAGAAAGAATGTATTGACTCATAAAACCACATCTTGTAAAGGGCAGAGGCAGAACTGATTCTTTTATTTTATCACATAAGAGAAATGAGGAGAATGAAAAAACCATGGAAGATTTCATTTTCAGGGAAACTGGAAAACAGACATATCCACCGACACCGAAGCTGTGATGGGAAGGAGGGGAAGCAGGGAACGTGGCTGATGGTCAAGGGGCCGCAGCTTTCTGGAAGCCACAGCAAAAATACACCCCTGAAGGTGAGAGGCTCCCTAGTGTATCCTCAGAGGTAGCAAGTAGCAGGCACTGGAAGAAGCGAGGCTGGGGGCAGTGTTCTGTTCACCGGCTGCCTGGTGAAGTGGAGGGATTGGAGCCACCCAAAGAATCCCAGAGTTGAGCCTTGTGTAGGAAAGCAGCCCATCCCTTCAGAGCCAAGGAGGGAGACTTCAGAGTTGTGATGCTGGGAAGGCCACCATGCAAATATTCCTCCCCCACAAATCCCACCCATTCAATGATGAGTCTAAAAAAGTAACTAGCACCGCATTGATAAGCTATGCCAAAGAAAAAATGTGGAAAACAGCAATAAAATTCAGCAGTAGATGATGAATACTTACCAGGAAAAAATGTTGCCATGGAACAGCTGAAAACTGTAGCTAAACATTTTGCTGTGAACTAAAAAAATTAATTAAGTAATCACCCTGATGCAGGAAGATAATAAGGCAGAAATGCAAGAGCTCAGAACAGAGATTATGGGATAACAGGAGCAGATGAAATGGAAACTGAATTTCAGAAAGAGCTGGAAGAAATGAAAAAGGAGGCTGGGCGCAGTGGCTCATGCCTGTGATCCCAGCACTTTGGGAGGCTTAGGTGATAGGATCGCTTGAGCCTGGGAGTTCAAGACCAGCCTGGGCAACATAATGAACCCTCATCTCTGCAAAAAGTTTAAAAATTAGCCGGGTAGGCCGGGCACAGTGGCTCACGCCTGTAATCCCAGCATTTTGGGAGGCCGTGGTGGGCGGATCACCTGAGGTCGGGAGTTCGAGACCAGCCTGACCAACATGGAGAAACCCTGTCTTTACTAAAAATACAAAATTGGCTGGGCGTGGTGGCACATGCCTATAATCCCAGCTACTAGGGAGGCTGAGGCAGGAGAATCACTTGAACCTGGGAGGTGGAGGTTGCAGTGAGCCGAGATCGTGCCATTGCACTCCAGCCTGGGCAACAAGAGTGAAACTCCATCTCAAAAAAAAAAAAAAAAAAAAAAAAAATAGCCGGGTGTGCTGGTGCATGCCTATAGTTCCAGTTATTCGGGAGGCCGAGGCAGGAGGATCACTTTGTCCCAGGAGTTTGAGGTTGGGGCAAGCTATGAATGAACCACCGGACTCCAGCCTGGGCAACATAGTGAGACTCTGTTTCAAAAAAAGAAAAAAAAAAGGAAAAGGAAAAAGAGGCCAGGCACAGTGGCTCATGCCTGTAATCCCAGCACTTTGGGAGGCCGAGGTGGGTAGATCACCTGAGGTCAGGAGTTTGAGACCAGCCTGACCAACATGGAGAAACTCTGTTATTGCGGGATCTGGCCAGCAGCCCGCAATGCAACAGGGCTCTTTCTTTGTTCCCAGGCAGATCAGCAGGTCGAGAAATAAAAGACACACACGAGACAGTGAAAGCTGGGTCCAGGGGGGTCACTGCCTTCTGGTCCCACGGTGCCGCCAGTGACTGGATATGCCAGCATTTGTTATTAAGTTTAGTGAGGGCAGGGGTAGGTTAGTGAGGGATTTAGGGTCGTTTGATTATGAGGTGAGATGATCACATGGGGATGAAGTAATTCTTTAACATAACATCGTATGCAGAAGTACAGTATACAGAGATAAGAATTTACAATGTAGTGTGTGCGTCAGCAATTTCTAACAGAGCCTTAAAACAGAAACACAGTCTATCCCTAACCTATGTTTAGTAAGATACTAATCAGTAGTAATAAGTGCAGCAGGCCGGGCGCGGTGGCTCACGCCTGTAATCCCAGCACTTTGGGAGGCTGAGGCGGGTGAATCACGAGGTCAGGAGTTCAAGACCAGCCTGGCCAAGATGGGGAAACCGCATCTCTACTAAAAATACAAAAATTAGCCAGGCGCAGTGGCGGGAGCCTGTAATCCCAGCCACTTGGGAGGCTGAAGCAGAGTTGAACTGCTTGAATCCGGGAGGCAGAGTTTGCCGAGATTGCGCCATTGCACTCCAGCCTGGGTGACAGAGTAAGAGTCCATCTCAAAAAAAAAAAAAAAAAAAAAAAATAGTGCAGCAAAAGCTGGTTGCAAACAATCAATAGAAGCAGGACATGAAACTAGACAACCGGTTAGAGCACAGATTCTGAGAAGGGAGTACGTCTTAACCCTAAAGAGACCTAGAAGAGCCGTGGCAAGATAAGTGCGTTTATAACCCTATCTTATGAATATGAACAGGCGCCCCTCATGCGTCCATTTATAGGCTCTACACAAGGGTCACATTCCATTCCCAGAGCTATGAACATCTGCTTTTCTGGGATAGGAATCTTGGTGATGTGAAACCTCCCTGACTGCACGTCCATTCATAGGCTCTCTGCAGGGGGAAGCACATCACACGCTGTTGGCTCATTCTGGCGGTCCAACCTGGCATTGTCTTTACACAATTCTGCATGCAATTTTGTATTTACAATAATCAGGAGAATTTCATCTTTTATTCCGTAGCAATAGTTTCAGGGGGTCTCCCTACACCCCGTCTCTACTAAAAATACAAAATTAGCTGGGCATGGCAGCGCATGCCTGTAATCCCAGCTACTTGGGAGGCTGAGGCAGGAGAATCACTTGAACCTGGGAGGCCTCCGTGGGTGAGTCAAGATCACACCATTACACTCCAGACTGGGCAACAAGAGTGAAATTCCGTCTCAAAAAAAGAAAAAAGAAAAAAGAAATTGGAGGGAGCATAAATGAGAACAGTTACTATGGAAGACACTGTAAAGGACATAAAGAATAGAAATGAGAAAAGTGAACCAATGAAGTGGAAATGTGGTAGATTAAAAACAATATGGGAAAATTATGTATACGTATGCATATATATAAGATGCAAAGGAAATTCAATATGCAATATATGCGTAACTGAACTCTCTAAAAAATAAAACCAAAACAATAGATAAAACATACAGCTAAAGATATAATTCAAGAAAGTTTTCTTGAAATTGGCCAGGCATGGTGGCTAATGCCTGTAATCCCAGCACTTTGGGAGGATTAGGAGGGAGGATTGCTTGAGGCCAGGAGTTCCAAACCAGACCAGGTAACATAGTGAGACTCTGTCTCTCCTTTAAAAAGAAAAGAAAGTTCTCCTGAAATAAAAGAGGCTTGAATCTATCACGAAAGAGAAAGCTAAATGTCAGGGAAAACTGATCAAGAATGTTTTTGTTGAGACCTGGCCTAGTAAAGTTATTGAGTTTTAAAAATAAAGAACTATTTGAGCAGTCAGGAAAAAAGATCAATTCCTTTTTTCTTTTAGGGGATAAAAATCAGGCTAGCCTTGGATGCCTGCGGACCCATGTGGAGTGCCGGAAGAGATGGAGCAAGATAGTCAAGGAAAAAAAACATGAGTCAGGGATTTCATTAGAAGACCATAAAATTTGTTTCCCTCTCCCCTCTCTCCTCCTTCTGGCAACCCCTGATCTTTTTACTGTCTCAATAGTTTTGCTTTACCAGAATATAGTATCATATAGTTGGATATATATAGTTTATAGCTTTTTCAGACTGACTTCTTCTTTTTTTTTATTTTTTGAGACAGAGTTTCGCTCTCGTTGCCCAGGTGGGAGTGCAATGGTGCAATCTCGGCTCACTGCAACCTCTGCCTCTTGGGTTCAAGCGATTCTCCTGCCTCAGCCTCCCGAGTAGCTGGGATTACATGCATGCACCACCATGCCTGGCCTGACTGACTTCTTTCACTTAGCAATATACACTTAAGCTTCCTCCATGTCTTTTCATGACTTGATAGCTCATTTCTTTTTTTAGCTGGATAATGTTCTATTGCATGGATGTACCGTAGTTTGCTTATCGTTTCGTGTACTGAAGGATCTGTTGGTTGCGTCCAATATTTGGCAATTATGAAAAGCTGCTATAGACAGTGTTGGGGTTTTCATGGGGATATAAGCATTCAACTCCTTTGGGTAAATACCTAGGAGCATGATTGCTGGATTGTATGGTAAGCCTATGTTTAGCTTTACTAGAAATTTCCAAACTGTCTTCCAGAGTGGTTATACTATTTTGCGTTCCCACCAGCAACGAATGAGAGTTTATCTTGTTCCACATCCTTGCCAACATTTTATGTTGCCAGTGTTTCGGATTTTAGCCATTTTAATAGACGTGTAGTAGAGTTCAACTGTTATTTTATTTTTTATTCTTTCGAGACAGAGTCTTACTCTGCTGCTTGGGCTGGAGTGCAGTGGTGCCATCACTGCTCACTGCTGCCTTGACCTCCTGGGCTCCAGCAACCCTTCCACCTCAGCCTTCCAAGTAGCTGGAACCACAGGTGTGTGGCACTATGCCTGGCTAATTTAAATAATTTTTTTTGGTAGAGATGGGGGTCACCCTATGTTGCCCAGACTGGTCTCGAACTCCTGGGCACAATTGTTCCCCCCGCTTTGGCCTCCGAGGTGTGAGCCACCATGCCTGACCCTCCAAATGTTACTTTAATTTTAAATTCCCTAATGACATATGACGCTGAGCATTTTTCATATGCTATTTGCCATAGGTATGCCTTCTTTTGTGAGGTGTCTCTTCAGCTATTTTGTCCATTTTTAAATTGTGTGGTTTATTTTCTTGATGTTGAGTTTTTGGAGTTTATTGTAAATTTTGGATACGAGCTCTTTATCAGATATGTGTTTTGGAAATATTTTCTTCCAGTCTGTGGCTTGTCCTTATTCTGTAAACCATAGACAATTTTGAGAATGTATGATCTTAGAAAATATAGTTCTCGATCGGGCGCGGTGGCTCATGCCTGTAATCCCAGCACTTTGGGAGGCTGAGGCGGGCGGATCACCTGAGGTTGGGAGTTCAAGACCAGCCTGACCAACTTGGAGAAACCTCGTCTCTACTAAAAATGCAAAATTAGCCCGGTGCGGTGGCGGGTGTCTGTAATCCCTGCTACTCGGGAGGCTGAGCCAGGAGAATCACTTGAACCTGGGAGGCGGAGGTTGCAGTGAGCCAAAATCATGCCATCGCACTCCAGCCTGGGCAACAAGAGTGAAACTCCGTCTCAAAAAAAAAAAAAAAAAGAAAATATAGTTCTCACGAACCCTTCCTGGAGAAATTACTGGAGGATAAACTTGAGTCAACTAAGGGCTAGCAAAAAGTAAATTTTAGCAAGAGGAAGGCAGTGAATGTTTAATATATTTAATGCAGAACTAAGACCAAAACAGGCCAGGTCCAGTGACTCACACCTGTAATCCCAGCACTTTGGAGGCGGAGGCAGGTGGATCACTTGGGCTGAGGAGTTTGAGACCAGCCTGGGCAACATGGCAAAACCCTGTGTCTACAAAAATTAGCCGGGTATGGTAGCTTGACCCTGTAGTTCCAGCTACTTGGGAGGCTGAGGTGGGAGGATCGCTTGAGCCCGGGAGGCGGAGGTGGCAGTGAGTTGAGATTGCGCTACTGTACTCAAGCCTGGGTGACCGAAAAAAAAAAAAAGACTAAAATAAAAGTTTGTTGGTAGAATTGAGAAAGGGAATGAGAGATGTGGATATAAGTTAATTTATTCATTGTTTTTAAAAACCAAATTTAAAAAGCTAAATAATTGTCTGGGAAAATGTTATTTATCAAAAAGACTCTGGGCCGGGCGTGGTGGCTCACGCCTGTAATCCCAGCACTTTGGGAGGCCCAGGCGGGCAGATCACCTGAGGTTGGGAGTTCGAGATCAGCCTGGCCAACATGGAGAAATCCCAACTCTACTAAAAGTACAAAATTAGCCAGGCATGGTGGTGCATGCCTGGAATCACAGCTACTCAGGAGGCTGAGGCTGGAGAATCACTTGGACCTGGGAGGCAGAGGTTGCAGTGAGTTGAGACCATGCCACTGCACTCCAGCCTGGGTGACAGAGTGAGATTCTGTCTCAAAATATGAAAATAAATAAATAAATAAATGTAATAAAGAGAGGCCAGGCACGGTGGCTCATGCCTGTAATCTCAGCTGTTTGGGAGGCCGAGGTGGGCAGCTTATGAGGTCAGGAGTTTGAGACCAGCCTGGCCAACATGGTGAAACCCCGTCTCTACTAAAAATACAAAAATTAGCCGGGCATGGTGGTGGGTGCCTGTCATCCCAGCTACTTGGGAGGCTGAGGCAGGAGAATTGCTTGAACCCGGGAGGCAGAAATTGCAGTGAGCCGAGATCGCGCCACTGCACTCCAGCCTGGGCGACACAGCGAGACTCCGTCTCAGAAAACCTGTACTGTCAGAAAGTAACCAAATCTACCAATAAACATTTCTCTCCATACAAAAATTAGGATTATTATGTAATAAAATCCCACAAGTGAGGAAAGCATCCTGCAAGATTTGTGCTAATGAGTTCCTATTTTGGAACCCATATTTGATTGGTTAAATTCCTCATTGGCAAGATTCCAGAGTTGGCAAAAAGGGCCAGGGTAAGATGGTATCACTGCTTTCACTGCTGGGCCGGTCTGGAGCATTAGCAATGAAGTTTGTTCTTTTTGTCCTTTTAAGACTCACTCTGAGCCAGGCGCGTGGCTCACGCCTGTAATCCCAGCACTTTGGGAGGCCGAGGTGGGTGAATCACCTGAGGTCAGGAGTTCGAGACCAGCCTGGCCAACATGGTGAAACCCCGTCTCTACCAAAAATACAAAAAAATTAGCTGGGCGTAGTGGCGGGCACCTGTAATCCCAGCTACTCGGGAGTCTGAGGCAGGAGAATCGCTTGAATCTGGGAGGCGGAGGTTGCAGTGAGCTGAGTTTGCACCACTGCACTCAGACAGAGCGAGATTCTGTCTCAAAAAAAAAAAAAAAAAAAAGACCCGCTTTGGGCCATTCTGCTGCGGCTACTTTGAAGTGACTTGACCCCATCCCCTGTGTTTTTCTCTGCAGTTTCTAGGCCACTCCGTGGAGGAAATTCCTTCTTTCCTTCGGATAAATTCCTCTAATTTAAGCTCCCCTCGTCATGGCGATCTGCATTCCTTCATCCACAAGGCAAAGAAAGGCTTTGCCATCAAACAAGCTTCAGTTGTATTTTCCTTGGTTTGTTTTTCTGCAGTGGAGTTCCAGGCTGGTGGGTGGCTCTGGGCGGGGCAGTGGGCTCTGGGGCTTCCTCTCCTCTCTGTGCCCTCTTTTCCTTGGGCTTGGGGGCTTCCTTGCTCAGGTGACTGGGGTGATCCCGCCCTCTCCAGCGCAGAGCCACACTTTCTGATTTTGTGGAGAAGAGAACGATGTACACACACCCAAAAACCAAAACGCAACTCAATGTACCCTAACACTTTTTGACCTGAGACAGGTTTCAATCAATTTAGAACGTTTGTTTTGCCAAGGTTAAGGACACACCCGTGACACAGTCTCAGGAGGTCCTGAGGACATGTGGCCAGGGTGGTTGGGGTACAGCTTGCTTTTATACATTTTAGAGAGATGTGAGACAGCGAGGGTGGGGAAGCGGGGGGGAGAGGGGCTTCCCATCATAGGTAGAGGAGAGACAAAAGGTTGCATCCTTTTAAGTCCTTGATCAGCCTTTCACTGAAGACACAATTTAGTCTGGCTTAGTGTGGGCAAATTGTGAGGGAGGTATGTAGGCTTTTTTACCTTTGTAGCTATCTTATTTAGGAATAAAATGGGAGGAATAAAAAGGCAAACCTTTGCCTGACTTTTCCTTTGGCTTAGGGATTTTGGGATCCTGAGATTTCTTTTTCTTTCTTTTTTTTTTTTTTGAGACGAAGTCGCCCAGGCTGGAGTGCGAAAGGTGTGCAGCTCACTGCAACCTCCGTCTGCTGGGTCCAAGCGATTCTCCTGCCTCAGCCTCTAGAGTAGCTGGGATTACAGGCGTGTGCCACCACGCCCAGCTAATCTTTGTAGTTTTAGTAGGGATGGGGTTTCACCATGTTGGCCAGCCTGATATCAAACTCTTATTTTTTTGAGATGGAGTCTCGCTCTGTCGCCCAGGCTGGGGTGCAGTGGCCGGATCTCAGCTCACTGCAAGCTCCACCCCCTGGGTTTACGCCATTCTCCTGCCTCAGCCTCCCGAGTAGCTGGGACTACAGGCGCCCGCCACCTCGCCCGGTTAGTTTTTTGTATTTTTTAGTAGAGACGGAGTTTCATCATGTTAGCCAGGATGGTCTCGATCTCCTGACCTCGTGATCCGCCTGTCTCGGCCTCCCAAAGTGCTGGGATTACAGGCGTGAGCCACCGCCCCCCGCCTTGATATCAAACTCTTGACCTCAGGTGATCTGCTGGCCTCGGCCTCCCAAAGTGCTAGGATTTAAGGAGTGAGTTTAGAAACAAAATAAAGATTCTCCAGTGTCCCTCAAGAGGATGGTGCTCAGTTGAGCAATATGGTTTGTTGTTCAAGAGAGGTGCTAAATCCTTCAATACACACATCATTGAGGTACACTAAATGATTAATTGTATTTTTATTGCAAATATTTAATGACCTGAAAACACAGAGGGTAATACTCCCACTGGTGAAATGAAAACTTAGCTTTGTTTTGGGAGCAAATGAACTCTTCATTATCAGCACTTTCTGGGGTTGGGGAAGTGCAGGTTGCATGTTTACACACAAATTAACTTGTTAGAAACAATGAAAACATAAATTACATACCAGAGGTGCAACCTATGCAGACAAACATTAACAACAAATCTACGGAGAGAGGTTGTGTGTGTTGGGGGGATGGGAGGGGCAGGGAGTATATGGGAAATCTTTGTGCCTTTATTTATTTATTTATTTCTTGGACAGGGTCTTGCTGTATTGCCCAGGCTGGAGCAACATGGCTCACCACAGTCTCGAGCTCCTGGGCTCAAGTGATGTTCCTGCCTCAGACTCCTGAGCAGCTGGGACTGCGACAGGAGCTCGGCAGGACTGGTTTTGCAAGGTACAGATCACGAGGACCCCACTGCTAAAACAAGATGCGGTACATAGGTGGATCAAAGCCCGCCAAAACCAAGATGACAACTGAAGTGACCTCTGGTTGTCCTCACTATTCACTATACACTCATTATAATAAATGAACATGTGGCTGGGCGCAGTGGCTCACGCCTGTAATCCCAACACTTTGGGAGGCCGAGGCGGGCGGATCACGAGGTCAGGAGATCGAGACCATCCAGGCTAACATGGTGAAACCCCGTCTCTGCTAAAAATACAAAAAAAATTAGCCGGGCGTGGTGGCGGGTGCCTGTAGTCCCAGCTACTCCGGAGGCTGAGACAGGAGAATCACCTGACCCTGGGAGGCAGAGGTTGTGGTGAGCAGAGATTGCACCATTGCACTCCAGCCTGGGCGACAGAACAAGACTCCGTCTCAAAAAAAAAAAAAAAAGATAATAACAATAATAAAAAAAAATAAATGAGCATGCTAAAAGACATGCCCACCAGCACCATGACAGTTTACGAACACCATGGCAACACTTGGAAGTTACCCTATGTGGTCTGAAAGGGGGAGGAACCCTGAGTTCCAGGAATTGCCTGCCCCTTTCCTGAAAACCTCATGAATAATCCACTCCTTGTTTAGCATACGATCGAGAAATAATACTCCATTTGAAAAATAAATGAATTTAAAAAAAGAAATAAGCATAAAAGTAGCCAACTAGCGAACCTCAGGGCTGCTCTGCCTATGGAGTAGGCACTCTTTTCTTTCCTTACTTTCTTAGTAAACTTGCTTTCACTTTATTCTGTTGGCTCCCTCTGTGTTTTTGAGACAGGGTCTCGTTGTGTTACTCAGGCTGGAGTGCAATGGCAGCAGTCTGGGCTCACTGCAACCTCCGCCTCCCGGGTTCAAGCGATTCTCCTGTCTCAGCCTCCTGAGTAGCTGGGATTACAGGCATGCACCACCACACCTGGCTAATTTTTGTATTTTTAGTGGACACGGGGTTTCGTCGTGTTGACCAGGCTGATCTCGAACCTGACCTCAGATGATCCGCCCTCCTTGGCCTCCCAAAGTGCTGGGATTACAGGCTTGAGCTGTTGGCTCCCTCTTGAATTCCTTCCTGCGTAAAGGCAGGAACTCATGTGACCTCCTGGGCTGACCTCTAATTTTGGGGTTCACCCTGTGACAGGATTACAGGAATGTGCTACCACGCCTAGCTAATTTTTTTTTTTTTTTGGAGAGAGAGGGGTCTCACTATGTTGCCTGGGCTGGTCTCGAACTCCTGGGCTCAAGCCATTGTCCTGCCTCAGTCTCCCAAATTGCTGGGATTACCAGCATGAGCCACCTTGATAGACCAGTATTTTGTTTGAAGGAGAATTAAAAAAAAAATTTATGTACAGAAAACGAACAGTGGACGTTTAACCCGGTTTAGGGGCAAGTTCTTTAGCCTTTGCCTTTTCCAGCTTAGCAATGTCTGAGCCACAGATTTTCGACCCAGGGCATAGCTGTGACCACCCAATGGGCTCACCTCGCCTGCTGCATAGACAGAGTCGATTTATTAAAACAGGGGAATTGCAATGGAGAAAGAGTAATTCACACGGAGCCGGCGGCGCAGTAGACAGGAGGTTTTTTTTTTCACAAGAGTTTCACTCTTGTTGCTCAGGCTGGAGTGCAGTGGCGTGATCTCAGCTCACTGCAGCCTCCATCTCCCGGGTTCAAGCGATTCTCCTGCCTCAGCCTCTTGAGTAGCTGGGACTACAGGCACGTGCCACCACATCCAGCTAATTTTTGTATTTTTAGTAGAGATGGGAGTTTCACCATGTTGGCTAGGATGGTCTCAATCTCCTGACCTCATGATCCGCCCACCTCTGCCTCCCATAGTGCTGTGATTACAGGCGTGAGCCACCGCGCCCGGCCTGTCAGGCCTCTGAGCCCAAGCTAAGCCATCATATCCCCCTGTGACCTGCATGTATACATCCAGATGGCCTGAAGCAACTGAAGATCCACAAAAGAAGTGAAAAGAGCCTTAACTGATGACATTCCACCATCCCACCCTAACTGATCAATGTACTTTGTAATCTCCCCACCTTTAAGAAGGTTCTTTGTAAACGCCCCCAAACTTAAGAAGGTTCTTTGTAATTATCCCCACCCTTGAGGATGTACTTTGTGAGATCCACCCCCTGCCCGCAAAACATTGCTCCTAACTCCACCGCCTATCCCAAAATTTATGAGAACTAATGATAATCCCACCACCTTTTGCTGCCTCTCTTTTCGGACTCAGCCCGCCTGCACCCAGGTGAAATAAACAGCCTTGTTGCTCACACAAAGCCTGTTTGGTGGGCTCTTCACTCGGACACACGTGACACGGCCCAGAGTTTTCCTATTACTCAAATCAGTCTCCGAGCGTTCAGAGATCAGAGTTTTTAAAGATAATTTGGCGGCTGGGGGTTTGGGAACGAGGAGTGCTGACTGGTCAAGTTGGAGATGGAATCACCGGAGATCAAAGTGAGATTTTCTTGCTGTCTTCTGTTCCTGGGTGCGGTGGCAGAACTGGTTAGGTCAGATTACTGGCCTGGGTGGTGTCTGCTGATCCACTGAGTGCAGGGTCTGAAAAGGATCTCAGGTACAGATCTTAGGTTTTACAATAGTGCTGTTATTCCCAGGAACAATTTGGGGAGGTTCAGACTCTTAGAGTCAGAGGCTGCATGACCCCTAAACTGTAATTTCTGAACTCATAGCTAATTTGTTAGTCCTGCAAAGGCAGACTGGTCCCCAGGCAAGAAGAGAGTCTTTTCGGTTAAGGGCTGTTATCAATTTTGTTTCAGAGTCAAACCATGAACTGAATTCCTCCCCGAAGTGAGTTCAGCCGACGCCGAGGAATGAACAAGGACAGCTTAAAGGGTAGAAGCAAGATGGAGTCGGTTACGTCTGATTTATTTCACTGTCATAATTTCCTCAGTTATAATTTTTGCAAAGGAGGTTTCATTGCCTCCCCAGCGACTGTGGATCTCATCATCCCTGCCATTGTAATCGGTCCTGATAGCTTCCCCCACCTTAGCCAGAGCTGCTTTGTCTTCCCAGTGAGCCTGTGTGAAGGTGACAGTTCCAGGGCTCTTCCTGCAGACCAGGCATCTCCGTCCTGCCTTCCCCTGGGTATTGCAGTAAGGGACCCCCACTGTAGGACCCAGCGCAGACAGGGAGACAGCCAGCTTGACGAGTGTCACGTGCAGTCACCGCCAGCTGAGGCTTCTTGTTCTCCACAAGGTGCTGTTGGGGTTAACCCTGCTCATGGGACAGCTGGGGTCTTCACGGAGATGCTCTCTTTGCCGGCAGCTTTCTTCTCTGGCAGGCCAACAGCCTCTGCTTTTTTCTTGCCCTATCTCTGGTCTGTACATGGTCCAGCTGATGCAGTGAGGAGCTGTTTCTCGGTCCAAGGCCTGGATGAGTCGGTCACTCGCAGGAGGCACTTTCGTCTGCTCGTGGAGGTCAGCCCTTTGCCACTGCAACCAGATGTGGTTGGGCCATTCAACAGTCAACACAGCAGGTGAGGTCCCTTTTAGGCTGGATATCCTGTTCAATGCCAAATTCTTAGGCTTTTTCTCAAATGCCGAAGTTCTTTTTTTTGAGATGGAGTCTCACTCTGTTGCCCAGGCTGGAGTGCGGTGACGCCATCTCGGCTCACTTCAACCACCGCCTGCTGGGTTCAAGCCACGAGCCACTGTGCCTGGCCTCTACTGCCTTCTCATTTCTGTGATTGCCACCAGATGCTGCTGCAGCAAACAAGTCCTGCTCAGCCAGAGGCCACCCCTGCCGTGGCTGTGCTGTAGTCACTGTGGATCTGGCTATAGTTTGGCTATAGTTTGATACAGTAATACAGGAACTAAAAAGAAATGACTTAGGCAGTTGGTAAGGGTAAGAGAGTCCTCGGTAAGGCATCCCTTTTAACAAAAAGCAGCCCCCAAATCATTTCTCTTCTAACAAAGAGCAGCCTGTAAAATCGAGCTGCAGACATAGACAGGAAACCTGGACGCTTGGATGGGTGAATGGCGGCAGCTCTGCCAATCGGAAAAGGCTACCTGGGGCCAGGCATGTTCAACATGGAGGCTTCATCTTCCCTTTTATCAACCACGTGTACAGTAAAGGAACCAGCAACATGACGCCAGACAGGTAGAGAATCCATTTGCATAATAAAAGATTAGGGTGGGGTGGCCAGCTTCTTCTTGCATTATGTAAATAGCACACCTGTTTCCCCGTCTTTTGGGCCCTATGTAAATCAGACACTGCCTGGCTGGCTGGGTGTGGTGGCTCTTGCCCGTAATCCCAGCACTTTGGGAGGCTGAGGCGGGTGGATCACCTGATGTCGGGAGTTTGAGACCAGCCTGACCAACATGGTGAAACCCCGTCTCTACTAAAAATACAAAAATGAGCCAGGCATGGTGTGCATGCCTGTAATCCCAGCTACTTGGGAGGCGGAGGCAGGAGAATCGCTTGAACCTGGGAGGCGGAGGTTGCGGTGAGCCGAGATCATGCCACTGCACTTCAGCCTGGGCAACAGGAGTGAAACTCTGTCTCAAAAACAAAACAAAACAAACTCCAAATCAGACACTGCCTCCTCAAACTCACCTATAAAACCCCGTGCATTTCACCACAGAGCCAGAAGACCCACTGG
Organism: Macaca mulatta; assembly: GCF_049350105.2. Classification (NCBI taxonomy): domain Eukaryota; kingdom Metazoa; phylum Chordata; class Mammalia; order Primates; family Cercopithecidae; genus Macaca; species Macaca mulatta. Next base: position 8,615,447 of record NC_133421.1, on the reverse strand, counting down.
GGAACTTCTCTCTCTCTGGAGGAGAGAGAGCTTTTCTCCTTCTCTTGCCTATTAAACCTCTGCCCTTAAACTCACTCCTGTGTCTGCCCGCATCCTCAATTTCCTTGGCATGAGACGATGAACCTTGGGTATTACCTCAGACAACGCTGCTGCTTCAAAAGCTTAATGGAACAGACCATTTACCCCTGTTGTGCCCTGCTCAGCTCTGTCCCCAAAGCCACCAGGCACCTAGGCTGTGAGAGTTTCAGTCTTTATTTTCATTAATTATTATTATTTTTTTGAGACGGAGTCTCGCTCTGTCACCCAGGCTGGAGTGCAGTGGCACCATCTTGGCTCACTGCAAGCTCCGCCTCCCGGGTTTACGCCATTCTCCTGCCTCAGCCTCCTGAGTAGCTGGGACTAGAGGTGCCCGCCACCAAACCTGTCTAATTTTTTGTATTTTTAGTAGAGGTGGGGTTTCACCGTGTTAACCAGGATGGTCTCGATCTCCTGACCTCGTGATCCACCCGCCTCGGCCTCCCAAAGTGCTGGGATTACAGGCGTGAGCCACCACGCCCGGCCGAGAGTTTCAGTCTTTAACCCCCAATGACAGCTTGCTCAGGGCACACCCGGTCCCTCGTTAGTGCTGCTGAGAACCGTGTTGGGTCCTCGGGCTCCAGAGAAAAAACACTTCAGTTCATAGCCCTGCTCAGCTGTGGTCCTCAAAGTACATCTTCTCAGCATCTATCTGGTCAGGGGGTACCTTCAACCTGTGCCAAACCCGGCTTCCCTCACAAAACCTACCTGGCCTTAGCACTGATACAGGGTCCTAGGGACTGAATGTTTCTGTCCTCCCCGCCCCAAATTCATAGGTGGAAGCCCTACTCCCCAGTGTGATGATATTTGGAGGTGGGGCCTTTGGGAGATAATTACATTTAGATGAGGTTGTGAGGGTGGGGTCCCCACGATGGGATTTGTGCCCTTGTTGGAAGAGAAGGAGGCCAGAGTGCGCTTTCTCATCCACGTGAGGACACAGCAAGAAGGCGGCTGTCTGCAAACCAGGAAGTGAGCCCTCCCCAGACACTGGATCTGCCAGTACCTTCACCTTGGGCTTCCCAGCCTCCAGAACTGTGAGAAATAAATGTTTTTTGCTTAAGCCACTTAGTCTATGGTGTTTTGCAATAGCAATGCAAGCTGACTAAGACACAGGATCACGCGTTCTATTTCCTCTTCAGTTATGATGGGCTTCCCTCGGGCCCTTTGGTGCCCTTTCCCGTCAGCTGACTTTAGCTGAATAGAGCCATCTCTATTCATCACAGAGGTTCTAAGGACATTAGATCTCCAAAAGAAAGGGACTAGAGTCTCAAATTTCTTTGCTTCACAGAAGCTTTTTGGCCCCACCTTTCAGTGGCCTGTCTGCAAACCAAAACTGGCAAAGAAGGGCAGTCTCCCCCGAGCCACTGGAAAAGTCCTGCCTCCCCTGCCTGGGGTAGGCGACGGCTGGCTTCCCACTTACACAGATAAGGGCTTACAAAGTCACTTGCTAACTTGCCTAGACAAAGAAGTTATTAGTAACTTTTACATGTCAGCGTAGGTAAACAAAACAAGTTTAAGTTCCTGTAATCAGGCACCATGTTTTATTATTATTATTATTGTTATTATTATTTGAGATGGAGTCTCTCTCTTTCGCCCAGGGTGGAGTGCAGTGGCGCGATCTCGGCTCACTGTAAGCTCTGCCTCCCGGGTTCATGCCATTCTCCTGTCTCAGCCTCCGGAGTAGCTGGGACTACAGGCGCCCACCACCATGCCCAGCTAGTTTTTTCGTATTTTTAGTAGAGACGGGATTTCACCATGTTAGCCAGGATGGTCTCGATCTGCTGACTTCATGATCTGCCCGTCTCGGCCTCCCAACGTGCTGGGATTACAGGCATGAGCCACCGTGCCCGGCCACCATGTTTTATTATTAAAAGTTAATGGGGACCGGGCATGGTGGTTCACACCTGTAATCCCAGCACTTTGGGAAGTCAAGGTGGGCAGATCACCTGAGGTCAGGAGTTCGAGAACAGCCTGGCCAACGCTGCATTTAGTGTGTCAAAAGTAAAACTCGAGAAACTCTTTTTCAAAGAGTCTTTTAAATCTGGGGTTTATAAATGCAATCATCCTGGTTTCTGAACTCCATTTAATAGATCTGGGGATGAAACAGAAGCTATCATGGTCTCATGCCAAGCTGCTTCAACACCTTCAGGGGCTTCGCAAGCCTTTTTCCGACTCTAAGATGTGAACCAGAAAGTGTTTGTGATTCAAGCTAGAATGAGTTACAAGTTGGCAAAAGAAAGGTAATGAGAGGTAAGTGTTGCCAAATGGTTCTCAGGAGCTGAATAACTGAATACTCTTAGCTATGCAAGAATGATCTCCTTACTGTTTAATGTTTCACTTCAGCTACTTGGAAGTATAAAATGCAGATTGATTGCCCTCAAGTCATCTTCCTGCCTCAGCCTCCTGAGTAGTTGGGAGTACAGGCGTGCAACACCATGCCTGGCTAATTTTTAAATTTTTTGTAGAGACAGGGTCTTGCTATATTGTCTAGGCTATGAAGGTCATTTTATATATTATTTTATATTTTATTTTTTATTTTTTAGTTTTATTTATTTATTTATTTTGAGACGGAGTCTTGCTCTGTCGCCCAGGCTGGAGTGCAGTGGCCGGATCTCAGCTCACTGCAAGCTCCGCCTCCCGGGTTCACGCCATTCTCTTGCCTCAGCCTCCCGAGCAGAGTAGCTGGGACTACAGGCGCCCGCCACCTCGCCCGGCTAGTTTTTGGTATTTTTTAGTAGAGACGGGGTTTCACCGTGTTAGCCAGGATGGTCTCGATCTCCTGACGTCGTGATCCGCCCATCTCGGCCTCCCAAAATGCTGAGATTACAGGCTTGAGCCACCGCGCCCGGCCTATATATTATTTTAAACAATTTTGTGCATGAAACTGTTTCGACGGCATTTTGACTGAAACCTGTCACATGAGTCAGGTGTGAAATTTTCCACTTATAGCTCAGAAAATTTTGGATTTTGGAGCCTTTCGGATTTTGGATTTTTGGATTAGGGTTGCTCAACCTGTATTAACAAATAGTTGCGGTGCAGGGGAGTCTCTCTCCTTGCAGACTGGCACCTGCAGCTGTGACCACACGGTGGCGCTGCTATCCTGATGCTGGGAACATAAGCGAAAAAGAAAAAACCCAACTTCCTAAGGGCGAGAAAGTAAACTAGAAATATGAAATGAGGTTTAATACTGACCAGTACTTTTTAAAAACTTTGCCTTTTACATAAAAAATTGCGGTAAAATACACACCACATAAAATGTAACCGTTTTTAAGTATGCGTTTCTGTTGCATGCGGCACATTCATCGCCGTGCAACCATCCACAGAACTCTTTTCATCTTGCGAAACTGAGACTCTGAACCCTTTGAACAGCAACTCCCCATTCCTCGCCCACCAACCCCTCCCCCTGGCAACCACACCATTCTACTTTTTGTCTCTATGAATCTGACTACCTTAGGTAGTGGGATTATACAATATTTGTCCCTGTGTGACTGACTGGGTTATTTCATTCAGCATAATATCTTCAAGGTTTATCCACGGTGTAGCATGTGTCAGAATTTCTTTATTTTTAATTTTTGAGATGAGCCTGGCTCTGTCACCCAGGCTGAAATGCAATGGCTCAATCTTAGCTCACTGTAGCCTTGAACTCCTGGGCTCAAAAGATCCTCCTACTTCAGGCTCTTGAGTAGTGGGACTATAGGCACGTGCCACTACACCCGGCTGATTTTTAAAAAGTTTGTGTAGAGATGGGGGTTTTGCCATGTTGGCCAGACTGGTCTCAAACTCCTGGCCTCAAGTGATCTGCCTGCCTCGCCCTCCCAAAGTGTTGGGATTACAGGCGTGAGCCACCGTGCCCAGCCCAACTAACGTTTCTTAACAGCCTACTGTGCGCTAGGTGCTCTTCTATGTTGCAGGGACACAGCACTGAGCAAGTTGGTCAAAAGCCTCACTTCTCTGAGGCCTGCAATCTCAAGGATTCTACAGGGTCATTCACTAAATAGAGCATGTTGGACAGGTGCTGGGGGCAAGTGGGGAGCAGTGGAGATGAGGCTCAAGGGAGCCCTTGGGGTCCTCTGTTGAAATTCTGTCTATCCCGCATCACTGACTTCTACTTAGCCCTAGCTGGGAGAGTGGGTTACCAAATGCAAATGATTATAAAGCTGATAGATGAATCACATTGTTCTGTACTTTTTGATGAACTGTTTCTTGAGACTTTTCCAGTGTTTGTATAAAAACACTAGCTTTCCTCTCTCTTGATTCTAAGAGCAAAGTTGGGGAGTCTGGGCCAGCTGTGTGCTGGGTTCCATGCAGGATGTTAGAGACACAGAAATGAAAAAGCCACGGGTCCCGCCTGGCCTGGTGCAGCAGGGGAGACGGGCAGTGCACCCAAACAAAGATTACGGAATATGCCCCGCATGCAGGTGGCACCAAAGAGGGCCTGGTGAGCTCTACTTGGTGAGTCAGGGAAGGCTTCCTGGAGAAGGAGTTTACTCTCCTCTGAAGTCACTTCCTGGGAGATGAGCTGAAGGTCATGAGATGGGTGCCTGGACTCGGATTCCGGGGATTCAGCAATGAGGAGGCTGGAGATGAGCCGGGGTGGAGCTCAAAGGTAGGTGCAAGGGGTTTGGACCTTTCTTATCTTGTGCTGCTGAACAGAGGCAGGTCTGCAATGCCAGGGATACACCCCAGGGGTGCAAAGTAGCAAGAGCTTTGGTTCTGGAGTCAGATGGAACTGGGTCTGTGTTCATTTGTAGCGATATAGCAAAATGCCTTAGAATGGGTAATTTGCAAACAACAGAAGTTTGTTGATCAGAGTTCTGGAGGCTGGGAAGGCCAAGATCAAGCACCAGGAGATTTAGTGCCTGGTGAGGACCCATTCATCATAGACAGCAACTTCTTTTTTTTTTTTTGAGGTAGAGTTTTGTTCTTGCTGCCTAGGCTAGAGTGCAGTGGCACGATCTTGGCTCACTGCAACCTCTGCCTTCCGGCTTCAAGCAATTCTCCTGCCTCAGCCTCCCAAGTAGCTGAGATTACAGGTGCCCACCACCATGCCTGGATACATTTTCTATTTTTAGTAGAGATGGGGTTTTATCATATTGGCCAGGCTGGTCTCAAACTCCCAAACTCAAGTGATCCTCCTGACTCGGGCTCCCAAAGTGTTGGGATTACAGGTGTGAGCCACCGTGCCCAGCTTTATGAGTGACCTTAATGAAGTTGCTTAATTTCTCTAGGCCTTAGTTTACTCATCTGTAAAATTGGGATAACAGCAGTCCTTTTTCCCTAGGCTTATTAGGAGGCTTAACTGAGATAATGGATGTAGCGTGCAGGTACAACGCCTGGCACATAAGAAGCTCTAACAAATGTACACCTGTATTGCAGTATTATCGATTATGTATCGATTGCAGTATTAGCGATCATGTGTCAGGCGCATGTTTTTCTTGGTTAGTTCATTTTAACTCAAGTAATATTTATTTCAAAAGTATTGCTTCTTAGCTTTATTTATTTATTTATTTGTTTAGTTTTTGAGACGGTGTCTCACTCTTGTTGCCCCTGCTGGAGTGCAGTGGCGCGATCTCGGCTCACTGCAACCTCCACCTCCTGGGTTCAAGCAATTCTCCTGCCTCAGCCTTCCGAGTAGCTGGAATTTCAGGCGCCCACCACCATGCTTGGCTAATTATTTTTTCTTTTTTTTTTTTTGTATTTTTAGTAGAGACAGGATTTCGCCATATTGGCCAGGTTGGTCTCAAACTCTTGACCTCAGGCGATCTACCCGCCTCAACCTCCCAAAGTGCTGGGATTACAGGCGTGAGCCACCACACCCGGCCCAGCTTTATTTATTTGTATAAATTTACGGGAAACAAGTGTGACATGCATAGATTGTAGAGTGGTGAACTCAGGGCTTTTAGAGTCTCCATCACCCAAACAATGTACCTTGTACCCATTAGATAACACCTAATCATCCAGGAATATTTAATTTGAAATTAATTTTATATGAAAACAAACAAATATATTAGATGCTATATACTTGTGGCAAGCGGCTCTCCTGGAGTTTGCTGTCCTTTGACAGGCAGGTATGTAGGTGGAAAGTCTGGAGGGTGAAGTTCTGGACTGAGGCTCTTCCAGGCGTGGCAGAGGCACCATTTCTCCAGAAAGCCCTCTCTGGACACCTTATTTCTGGGGTCCCACTCACTCCATGCTTGTGAACCTGTATATTTTCCTCTTTTTTTTTTTTTTGAGATGGAGTTTCGCTCTTGTTGCCCAGGCTGGAGTGCAATGGTGCGATCTCGGCTCACCGCTAACTCTGCCTCCCGGGTTCAAGCGATTCTCCTGCCTCAGTCTCCAGAGTAGCGGGACTACAGGTGCCCGCCACCACGCCCGGCTAACTTTTTTGTATTTTTAGTAGAGACGGGGTTTCACCATGTTGGCCACACTGGTCTCGATCTCCTGACTTCACCATCCACCCACCTCAGCCTCCCAAAGTGCTGGGATTACAAGCGTGAGCTTGTAACTGTGCTGTTCCTGAAGACAGGGTCCCTTCATTTCTGTGCTTCTGACATAGGCAAGAGCTGCCACCCTGTGGGCATATGATGCCTCCCCCACCCCCCAGAACCCTCGGATTGTGCTTAGCTTCATAGAGCCTTGTGATCTTATCGAGAAGACAGAAAACCATTTGGTTCTGACACAGGAGTCGGGCAGGGAAGTGCTGGGGAGAGAAGGGCAGGTCTCTGGCTAGGGCTTCACCCCCAGGCCTGTGCCACGGACCTCGGTGAGGACAGGCATTTCTGTTTTCATGCCCAAATGTTGCCTTTCCCAAGACCATCCTGGCCTGCCACACCCCTATCCCGTGACAATAAAAGCCCTGAGACCCTAGCAGGCAGACACACAAGCGGCTGGACGTTGAGGGGAACACACCGGCATAAGAGCACACTGGCAGGTGGATGCCGGCAGGTCACTGACCAGCAGAATGATTTGCAGTTTGGCTGAGGTGGTTGGAGGAGAGTCCCGGCACCGGACGGCCCGACTCCGGGGAGACCACCTTCCCACTCCAATCCCCTTCTGGCCACCCCATCCACCTCACTGAGGTCTACCACTCAATAAAAAACCTCGTACTCGCCGGGCGCGGTGGCTCAAGCCTGTAATCCCAGCACTTTGGGAGGCCGAGACGGGTGGATCACGAGGTCAGGAGATCGATACCATCCTGGCTAACCCGGTGAAACCCCGTCTCTACTAAAAAAACAAAAAACTAGCCGGGCGAGGTGGCGGGCGTCTGTAGTCACAGCTACTGGGGAGGCTGAGGCAGGAGAGTGGCGTAAACCCGGCAGGCGGAGCTTGCAGTGAGCCGAGATCTGGCCACCGCACTCCAGCCTGGGCGACAGAGCGAGACTCCGTCTCAAAAAAAAAAAAACAAAACCTTGTACTCATTCTCCAATCTCACATATGATCCCGTTCTTTCAGTACACCAAGGCAAGAACGCCAGGACACAGAAAGCCCTCTGTGCTTGTGATAAGGCAGAGGATCTAATAGAGCTGATTAACACAAGCGGCCTACAGACGGCAAAACTAAAAGAGCCCCCTGTCACACACGCCTACTGTTGCTTCAGGAGCCCAAGCATTCGTCCGTCCCCAGATGCTGCCGTGGGGTTGGACACTCACAAGCTGCCCATCAGCTGGCTCCCCCTAGAGGTTTGAGCAGGGGGACTCTGAAGAAGCGAGTCATTCCCACTGTCACACGCCCTGCGACGACGGGGACAAGGGAAGCTTTCCCGTTTCCGTTCCTGATTCCAGTCCCCAGTGCCCTTGTGGCATTTCAAAAACATGCATGTCGGCCATGCACAGTGGCTCACGCCTGTAATCACAGCACTTTGGGAGGCCGAGGTGGGTGGATTGTGAGGTCAGGAGATTGAGACCATCCTGGCTAACACAGTGAAACCCTGTCTCTACTAAAAATACTAAAAATTAGCCGGGCGAGGTGGCGGGCGCCTGTAGTCCCAGCTACTCGGGAGGCTGAGGCAGGAGAATGGCGTGAACCTGGGAGGCAGAGCTTGCAGTGAGCGGAGATTGCGCCACTGCACTCCAGCCTGGGTGACAGAGCGAGATTCCGTCTAAAAAAAAAAAAAAGAAAGAAAATTAGCCGGGCATGGCGCATGCCTGTAATCCCAGCTACTCGGGAGGCTGAGGCAGGAGAATTGCTTGAACCTGGGAGGCGGAGGTTGCAGTGAGCCGAGATCATGTCACTGCTCTCCAGCCTGGCAACAGAGCCAGACTCTGTCTCAACAACAACAACAAATAATACATAAAATAAAAAGCATGCATTCTTTTCAACGTAGAGTTATCTACACCACAAAAAATCCTGGGTTACATGAATTTTATAAATCAGGCAGGGGGAACCAGCCTCTAGCAACAAGACCACGGCAAACACTGCGGATGTAGATAGATGCAGAGCACAGTAGATTAGGGAGGCGGGATCCACTGCAGGGTTCTGTTGGGGACTGATAGAACAGTGCTTTACAAAACAAAGAGAAGCAGTTTGGAAGCCTGCAGGGCTCGCAGGAAACACCCGTCCTTATGAGCTGTTGCAAAAGCTGGCGACTTGCTGGTGTTTGAGCTGCTGATTTCATGGTTTTCATGGGGCTTCTTGTACCTCACCCTGCCTTTCCAGTGCACCCAGTGGAGACCAAGGGACAGTGGCCCTGGGGGCCAATGATTTGAGAAGGAGACACAGATCTCAGGCCAGCATGGCCAGGGGTCAGGGGTCAGGGGTCAGGGACCAGCTGGGCAGGAGCAGGGATATCCCTTCAGGACAATGGGGCTCATGGGATTGGGATCAGTGTGTGTGGTGTGTATGTCCCTGCCCAGATTGTTTATTCAACGTCCCCCTTAGCATCTCACCTCAGGGTCTAACAGGGACCCCAAACACAGTCTATCCCAAATTGAGCTATTTTTAGTTTCTTTCTTCTTTCCTTCTTCTTCTCTTTCTTCTTTCTTTCTTCCCTCCCTCCCTCCCTCCCTCCCTCCCTCCCTTCCTTCCTTCCTTCCTTCTTTCTCTTTCTTTTCTTCTGGGTTCAAGCGATTCTCCTGCCTCAGCCTCGCGAGTAGCTGGGACAACAGGTGCGTGACACCACACCCGGCTAATTTTGTATTTTTAGTAGAGACGGGTTTCACCATATTGGTCAGGTTGGTCTTGAACTCCTGACCTCAAGTGATCCACCTCCCTGGGCCTCCCAAAATGCTGGGATTATAGGCGTGAGCCAGGGCTTCTGGCCCTTTTAGTTCCTCTTTCTACATTGGGCGTTTAACCCACTCCTGCCCCTCTTCCCGGCTCAGTTAACCCTGCTCTCACTTTCTCAGCTGCATGCAAAGCTTCTTCAGGAAGCCTTACTTTCCTTGCCCACAGGCCCTCCCCTGCCAGTGCTGAGTTGATGGTTCAATAGAATGAGACCACCACTTCTCCTGCTGTCTTTCCCGGCTTTTCCCCGTCTCCCCTTTTCCCTAGTTTATAAGACAGGAGAAGGGGGAGAAAGCAAAAAGTTGGAAAGAAACAGAAGTAAGATAAATAGCTAGACGACCTTGGCACCACCACCTGGCCCTGGTGGTTAAAATAATAATGATAATATTAACCCCTGACCAAAACTACTAGTGTTATCTGTAAATTCCAGACATTGTATGAGAAAGCACTGTAAAACTTTTCGTTCTGTTAGCTGATGCATGTAGCCCCCCCGTCACATTTTCCACGCTTGCTTGATTTATCATGACCCTTTTACATGGATCCCTTAACGTTGTAAACCTTTAAAAACACTACGTATTTATTCTTCAGGGAGCTCGGTTCTTAAGACGCGAGTCTGCCGACGCTCCCGGCCGAATAAAAAACCTCTTCCCTCTTTAATCCGGTGTCTGAGGAGTTTTGTCTGCGGCTCATCCTGCTACAGTTCTTCCTACAAGATCTACTATCTACCTTTTCTTTTTTTTTCAAATTTATTTTTTATTGTTTGTAGAGACAGGGTCTCACTATGTTGCCCAGGCTGGTCTCAAACTCCTGGCCTCAAGCCATTCTCCTGTCTGTGTCTCCCTAAGTGCTAGGATGACAGTCGTGAGCCACTGCACCTAGCCCAAGATCTGCTTTTTTTTTAATTTTTATTTTTATTTTGAGACGGAGTCTTCACTCTTGTCACCCAGGATGGAGTGCAGTGGTGCAATCTCGGCTCACTGCAACCACCGCCTCCTGGGTTCAAGCGATTCTCCTGCCTCAGTCTCCCGAGTACCTGCAATTACAGGTGTCACCACCATGCCTGGCTATGTTTTTTGTTGTTGTTGTTGTTTTTGTATTTTTAGTAGAGATGGGGTTTCTCCATATTGGCCAGGCTGGTCTTGTACTCCTGACCTCAGAGGATCCACCCACCTCAGCCTCCCAAAGTGCTGGGGTTACAGGCGTGTGCCACTGCACCTGGCCATGATCTGCTTTTAATCTGACATCTTCTCACTGTTGTCACAGCCACCTCCAGTCCCAAACACCATCATCACCTCTCTTCTGGGACTTTGACACCAACATCCCCTGCCCACTCTCACCCCTAAAGGTTCATCCTCATACAGCAGCCTGAAGGTGACTTCAAAAAAATGTAAATCAGGCCGTGTGTCTCCTTGTTTAACACATCAACAATTCCCCATTTCACAGAGGAGAAAACTCCTCCAAACTCCTCCGGCCTTCCATGCCCTGGAGGTCCGCGGTGATCCAGCCCCTTCCTCCCTCTCTGGCCCCATCCTCTGCCTCCTCTGCTCTCACTCACTGGCCTGCTCCCTCTTCCCCAGCACATCCCTGCCATGCAATATGTGAGTGAGTGAGCCAGAGACAGGCAGAGAGGGAGCCTGTGGTGGAGGGAACGGCCGAAGCACGGAATGAGGCAGATAAACACAGGAAGACAGAGATCAGGGGAAGTGGAAACAGACAGCGGAGAAGCCAGGGAATTCTCTCCTAATTTGGGGAACCTCACTTTCTCCAGGGCTCCACCCCTTTTCTTTGTTGGAATTGGGCCTGGGACAGGTTGCTAGTGGGGTTGGGGCTGATGGAGGTGTGGGAGCCGGGAACTGAGTTCAGGACTGAGTTCTGGACCGGGCTGGAGATGGGCCAGGTAGGAACTGGGAATTTGTCCCTTCCCAGGAGTTGGCTCTCCTGGGCTCCTCGTTTTTGTGATTGGGGGTGGGGAGGGGACTGTCTAGAAGGGTTGGTGGTTCCCCTTTCTCTCACATCTTTTTTTGCTTCCTGCTCTTGAAGTTCCCAAAATTGTTAGTGTCTCCAAATTCCCAACCAGGAACTGATTCTTCTGCTCCCATCCTCCAGCCTGAGCCGCAGGAAGCTAGGGCCTTCCTCTGGGGCTCAGGTGCCAGGCTCTCCGGCCCGCCCATACTGACTCCTGTCACTGCCCAGGGGGATAAATGTAAGTCAGGTACCTGAAGCTCAGGGGGAGGGAAGCAGAGCTTTCTCTGCAGCAACTGGAGGAGGATAAAAGGAGTAAAGGAATTGATTTTCTTTTCTTTTCTTTTTTTTTGTTTTTGAGATGGAGTCTCGCTCTGTCGCTAGGCTGGAGTGCAATGGCGTGATCTCGGCTCACTGCAACCTCCGCCTCCGGGGTTCAAGCGATTCTCCTGCCTCAGCCTCGCAAGTAGATGGGATTAAAGCATGCATCACCACACCCAGCTAATTTTTGTATTTTTAGTAGAGATGTGATTTCATCATGTTGGCCAGGATGGTCTTGAGCTCCTGCCCTTGTGATCCACCCCCCTCGGCCTCCCAAAGTGCTGGGATTACAGGCGTGAGCCACTGCGCCCGGCCAGGAATTGATTTTCGTTGAGTACCTACCATGAGAGTGAAGGAACTGATTTTCACCGAGCACCTACAATGTGAGGGCTTTGCTTATAAAAAAAAAAAAAAAAAAGGCTCAGTGTTAGACACTTTGCCTTCCATTAACCCATTTAATTCCAACAAGAACAGAGTGAGACCGTTATTATGATATCCACTTCCAGCTGAAGAAACTGAAGATCAGAAAACTTGAGTCACTTGTCCAAGATTCCCTTATGGCTGGTAAGTGGCAGAACCGGAATTCAAGATCACGTTTGTTTGATTCCGAAGGCCCTGCCTGGCTTCCCACGGGGAGTCATTTTTACATGGATCAGACTCTGGTTTTTTTTTCTGGGTTGGTGCTGGGCACGGAGGTTGAGCGGTGAGTAAGGTAGTTCCTGAGGTCAGGGAGCTGGCAGTCCAGACAAGGAGAGAGGCACGAAGCAGGAGCCGAGGCCATCAGTGCCTTCATGCAACACAGATTCATGGGGACAGACCAAGCGCAGGTACCTTTCTAGGTGCTGGGGATTTAGGACTGAGTGAGCCTAAGTCCCTGCTGTCTCGGTGCCTGGCTGTATGTGCAGAAAGATAATAACCGAAAGACATAACATTCATCATCAAATGGCGATGAGTGCTGTGGAGAAAAAGAGAGCAGGGAAGAAAAAGGGGAAGGGTGTGGTGGGGGTACACACAGAGTCTCCTGATGTGGGGAGACGGGTGGGCGGGGTATGAAGCCCACCCTCTTGGCCTCTTGGCCTCTGGGCTTCTCAGACTGGTGCTGGGGGCCTGTCCATGTTTGCCCTGTTCACTTGCCTGGCGAAAGAGGAGTCCAGGGTGGCTCTGCTGCAGGTGGTCTTGGCATGGGTGGGGCGCTGTCTCCAGTGGCCTGCCTTGGACCTGCCCTTTGGCATGTGGACCCTAAAGTCAAGCAGAGCCTTTCATGTTCATGCTGGTATTTGCGTACTGAACGAACTGTTCATTACCATTTTGTTTCCTTAAAGAAATTAACAGCCAGTTTGTTAAAGTACATTTTAAACCTAATTTTCCTTAAACTTCTTGTAAGTTCAGCTTATAAACATAATTATTCTTTTTTGCTTGTTTGTTTTTTGAGACAGAGTCTCACTCTGTCACCCAGGCTGGAGTGCAATGGCATAACCTCGGCTCACTGCAATCTTCACCTCCTGGGTTCAAGCGATTCTCCTGCCTCAGCCTTCGGAGTAGCTGGGATTACAGGCACGCGCCACCACGCCTGGCTAATTTTTTGTATTTTTATTTTTTTAAATTTTATATATATATATTTTTTTTGAGACGGAGTCTCGCTCAGTCGCCCAGGCTGGAGTGCAGTAGTCGGATCTCAGCTCACTGCAACCTCTGCCTCCCGGGTTTACGCCATTCTCCTGCCTCAGCCTCCCGAGTAGCTGGGACTACAGGGCCCCGCCACCTCGCCAGGCTAGTTTTTTGTATTTTTTTAGTAGAGACGGGGTTTCACCGTGTTAGCCAGGATGGTCTCGATCTCCTGACCTTGTGATCCTCCTGTCTCAGCCTCCCAAAGTGCTGGGATTACAGGCTTGAGCCATCGTGCCCAGCCTATATTTTTATTAGAAACGGGGTTTCACCATGTTGGCCAGGCTGGTCTCGAACTCCTGACCTCAGGTGATCCGCTCATCTCGGCCTTCCAAAGTGCTGGGATTACAGGAGTGAGCCACCGCGCCTGGCCATAATCATTCTTTTAATAAATTGTGCTAAATAAGAGCCACCAACTTTACCTTCTCACTGAGTATTGCGCAATAGTGAAGGTCAAAGACACAAAACTCTCTTAAACAATCAGCTTCATTCACAATGCAGTTACGTGCCTGGAAACATTTTTAAACTGAGTTTTACACATTAGGTGTATTTTAAGGATTTGATTTTAACAATAAAAAACTCAGTAAATAAGGCAAATTAATATTCATAAGGAATCTCAAGGTCTCTTCAACATTCCAACATTGTTTACAAACCTAATGTAATTATGTCATACATTTCAACTGAAGAAGAAAGCACGAGTCTAAAATCAAGTACTTCATTTTATATTTTAATTTGCTATCACAGGCTAATTTCAAATCTTTTAGTATGCTGAATTTTCTTACACGTTATAATACCAAATATAGATTGTCTTAAATTTAGCACAAATGTATTAATACTAGATGTTAGCTTTACTTCGTTGCCTATATATTTAGTTTCAAACCTTCCTAGGTTTGGAATACACATTCTTGAAGGAAAAGCATTCACGTTCTGTGTCCCCTGGGGTTGCGGGGCTCTGCCTGGGGCTGCTTGCCGGACAGAGTTCTGACACTGCCCATTACTAGTATAATTTTCCTGGAGCCACAGAGAGAAGCTCTCTATCCCGTTCTAGTTGCTAAATCCATGCTCTCCAGATGGGATTGAACTCACAGCCCATATTTCTTGGGTTCTATATTTTTCCATATTCCATATATATTTTTTTGGTTGACTTGAATAGACGGGATACTGAACTACCACTGTGGTTGCAACTAAGTTATTTCACTTTCCTGCTGGGGTGAACACAGAATTCTTTACCATTTATTCAGTGTGAGCAGGATCCAACTCTACCAGGCATTTATGATTGGCTTGTGCGGATGACCTTATGGGGGAAATGCATTCTTTTCAGCTCCTACGGTGGTCTCCACCTGTCCACGTTCTGCGCCGGTTCCTTTGGCTCAAACTTTTTCCTTCTGGGGTAGCACGCGACTTTCCCTCGGATCACTCCCGCTTTGCCTTCACACCGCGAGGTTACGGGAACTCTTGAAGATCTTCCAGTCTTCCCAGAGACTGTGGGTTGCTGAGCAGGACACCCTTCTCCCTTAGCTAGGGTTGGCTCTTTCGGGCTTTATTTGAACAAGGTAATTCTGAGGTCCTGGGCCCTCAGAGAACTCCAGTTAGAACACAACATTCCCTTTACCTATTTCTTTTTTTTTTTTTTTTTAAGGAGTCTGGCTCTGTCGCCCAGGCTGGAGTGCAGTGGCACAATCTCAGCTCACTACAACCTCCGCCTCCTGGGTTCAAACCATTCTCGTGCCTCAGCCTCCCGAGTAGCTGAGACTACAAGCGTGCATCACCATGCCGGCTAATTTTTGTACTTTTAGTAGAGAAGGGGTTTCACCATGTTGACCAGGCTGGTCTCAAACTCCTGACCTCAAGTGATCCATCCACCTCGGCCTCCCAAAGTGCTGGGATTACAGGCGGGTGCCACCGCGCCCGGCCCCCTTTACCTATTTCTGAAATCCTTGCTAAGCTTCTGAGAGGGTCCTCCTCGAAGCCTTCACGTCATAGGAGCCTTGTGAGCTGCTCCTGCGCCCTGGGGTGGGAGAGGGGAGGACAAGGCACCTCCCACCTGTAGAAACTCTTCTCCAAATGCCTCCTTCTCTTCCTTCCAGCCCACTTTATGTTTTTGTTTTAGAATCTCATCCGCTGTTAAAAAGAACATCCACTTTTAGGGCGGGTGCGGTGGCTCACGCCTGTAATCCCAGCACTTTGGGAGGCTGAGGCGGGCGGATCACGAGGTCAGGAGATCGAGACCATCCTTGCTAACATGGTGAAACCCTGTCTCTACTAAAAACACACACAAAAAAGTTAGCCGGGCGTGGTGGCACGCGCCTGTAGTCCCAGCTACTCTGGAAGCTGAGGCAGGAGAATCACTTGAACCCGGGAGGTGGAGGTTGCAGTGAGCTGAGATCATGCCACTGCACTCCATCCTGGGTGAGAGAGTGAAACTCCATCCTAAAAAAAAAAAAATTAAGAACGTACACTTCTTCTGGAAAACAAAACCCGCTTTTTTCCATGGACACTTGGAGTGGAGACAAAAGTGACTCCATCTTGGCTGTTAATGCACCATATTGGCCGGGCGCGGTGGCTCACACCTGTGATCCCAGCACTTTGGGAGGCCGAGGCGGGCGGATCACGAGGTCAAGAGATCGAGACCATCCTAGTTAACATGGTGAAACCCCGTCTCTACTAAAAATATAAAAAATTAGTGGGGCGTGGTGGTGGGCACCTGTAGTCCCAGCTACTCAGGAGGCTGAGGCAGGAGAATCACTTGAAACCGGGAGGCGGAGCTTGCAGTGAGCTGAGATTGCGCCATTGCACTCCAGCCTGGGTGACAAGAGAGACTCTGTCTCAAAAAATTGTAGAGATGAAGGTCTTGCAGTGTTGCTCAGTCTGGTTTCAAACTCCTGGTCTCGGACGATCCTTCTGCCTCAGCCTCCTGAAGAGTGCTGGAATTACAGGTGTGAGCCACTGCGCCTGGCCAGTGTTCTATGATTTCTCTCTTTTTTTTTGAGATGGAGTCTTGCTCTGTCGCCAGGCTGGAGTGCAGTGGTGCCATCCTGGCTCACTGCAACCTCCACCTCCCGGGTTCAAGCAATTCCTCTGCCTCAGCGTCCCGAGTAACTGGGATTACAGGCATCTGCCATCACGCCCGGCTAAGTTTTTTTTTTTTTTTGTATTTTCAGTAGAGACAGGGGTTCACCATGTTGGCCAGGCTGGTCTCAAACTCCTGACCTCAGGTGATCCGCCCACCTCAACCTTCCAAAGTGTTGGGATTACAGGCGTGAGCCACGGCGCCCAGCCTGTTCTCTGGATTTATGTGGCAACATAGAGGAAGCTGGGACAGCGACTTGTCCTCTATGACGTGTTGCTCTTGTGGTTTGCAGCCAAGCTTGTAGCTCTTCTGCCTCCTTTAGGGCCAGTGTGCCCTGCTAAGGGGAGTCACAGTACTGCAGAGGCCTCAGCTGACTAGGGACCCGGCATCTGAGGCACTTCTTGCCGACCTCAATACCATTGAACCTGGCACTCCAAATAGCCCTGCCCCCCGCTCATGCCACC
Source organism: Macaca mulatta (assembly GCF_049350105.2). Lineage (NCBI taxonomy): Eukaryota > Metazoa > Chordata > Mammalia > Primates > Cercopithecidae > Macaca > Macaca mulatta. The sequence goes on along the minus strand of NC_133421.1, from coordinate 8,598,668 downwards.
TGAACAGGGTAGGGATACTTGTGGCATTCCCTGGGGCTCCTTCTGCCTCCCTCCACACCAGAGTCCTGGGCTGCTCTGCCCTTCACTCACGCTTATCCACACCACACCTTGCAGAGATGCATCAGAGTTTGTGGCATGTGAGGGAAATCTTTTCTTAATTTCCAATAGTTATATGAATATTTTCTCTATTGAATTATTACTACTGTCACTTCAGTAGGGAACATACTGGGAAGTTGTGTGGAGAGAATGTATTAGTCAGGGTTCTCTAGAGGGACATACTAATAGGATAGATGTATATATGAAAGGGAGTTTATTAAGGAGCATTGACTCACACTAACACAAAGAGAAGTCCACAATAGGCTATCTGCAAGCTGAGGAGCAAGGAAGCCAGTCCGAGTCCCCAAATCTCCAAAGCAGGGAAGCCAACAGGGCAGCCTTCAGTCTTTGGCCGAAGGCCTGAAAGCCCCTGGCAAACCACTGGTCCAAGAGTCCAAAAGCTGAAGACCTTGGAGTCCGATGTTCCAGGGGAGGAAGCGTCCAGCACGGGGGAAAGATGGAGGCCGGAAGACTCGGGCAGTTTAGTGCTTCCACGTTCCTCTGCCTGCATTATCCTAGCTGAGATGGGAGCTGATTACATGGTGCTCACCCGGGTTGAGGGCGGGCCTGCCTCTCCCAGTCCACTGACTCAGATGTTAATCTCTTTTGGCAACACCCTCACAGACACACCCAGAAACAATACTTTGCATCGTTCAATCCCAATCAAGTTGACACTCAATAGTAGCCATCACAGAGGAATACAGAGGCTCAGGTATTCATCCTGGACTGGACGCTTCCCTCCTTGTCTTCCTTCTGCCTGTCTGGCTGCACCTTCCCCTTCTCCTTTCCAGGTCCCTGTGGGTGTTTTTCAGGCTCTGTTCTAGACCCTTCTCTCTGCTTCCCTGGCTTTGATTGCCTTTGATGGTTCGCAGTCTCCAGCCCCCAAGTGTCTGATTCATCTGTGTCCAACTGCCTTCTAGCCAGCTCCACCCGAATGCACCACCAGCACAAGAAACCCATGTCCCAAACAAAACTCGGTGACTACTTGTCCTGCTGGCAACCAGCCCTCCCACGGGCTCCTTGTGTGATGAGTGGCTTCACCAGCCACCTGCTTGTTTCAACCCGAAAACTGGCTCTCCCCTCTCCTCTGCTTCCCGCAGCCGATGTTTACAATGGTTGCTGCTAAGTCTGTGCCTCTGCTGTAGTTGGGCTTCCTAGGGTTCTTGCTAACATCCTTTAGAATACAGGGATGGAGCTGAGTGCAGTGGCTCACACCTGTAATCCCAGAATTTTGGGGGCGGAGGCAGGTGGATCACCTGAGGTCAAGAGTTCTAGACCAGCCTGGCCAATGTGGTGAAACCCTCTCTCTACGAAAAATACAAAAATTAGCCAGGTGTGGTGGCAGGTGCCTGTAGCCCCAGCTACTTGGGAGGCTGAGGCAGGAGAATCGCTTGAATCTGGGAGGCGGAGGTTGCAGTCACCTGAGATCCTGCCACTGCACGCCAGCCTGGGCGACAGAGTGAGACTCCATCTCAAAAAAAAAAATAAATAAATACGAAATAATAATAATACAAGGGCAGGAAAGTACAATTACTGGTCAGCTTTCCTCAGACTAGATCCCTCCCAGTGCCAGGTGACCACTGCACAAAGTGGAGAGGGGATTTATTAATAGTCTACTGCTTATTTCCTGAGATGAGGATTAGCTCTTATGCCACTGCTGTCTTCCAAATGCAGTTATATCAGCATCTTTAGTTGAAAAACAAAAATGAAGCATGCACATGACATGTCTATGTAAATGTTACGTCCTGCAGAACCTAGTACTCTACTGTAATAACATTCCTCTTCTTGCATAGTTTCTTTTGCTTTTACTGGAGATATGCCAGTTATTCTAATCTTGCAATGTTTTCCTTAGGACAGTTTTCTATTTCTTAAAATAAAAACTCTAAAATAAGATTCTTCTTTCTCAGGAGGACTTCCGTTGTGGCATTCTTAGCCACAGTCAGTGTCTTGAGTGTTAACTTAATTCGAATTATTTGCTGTTATCCTAGCAGACTCACAACTCCTGGTTATTCCATCATGCCCACAGGAGAAGAGGGAAGGGCCAGTGCCCCTCTTCTGATTTTGAAACTGGCCCTATAGTTCCATAGACAGTTTTGGATAAACATGGAACTTGACCCTTCTGCTGCTAAAGCTTGAAACTCACATATATATATTATATACACATAATGTGTGCATATATGTGTATATATATATATGTGTATGTATATATACACACATATATATATTTATTTATTTATTTTTTGAAATGGAGTCTTGCTCTGTTGCCCAGGCTGCAGTGGTGTGGCGTGACCTTGGCTCACTGCAACCTCCGCCTCCTGGGTTCAAGCGATTCTCCTGCCTCAGCCTCCTAAATAGCTGGGATTACAGGTGTCTGCCACCATGCCCGGCTAATTTTTGTATTTTTAGTAGAGATGGGGTTTCACCCTGTTGGTCAGGCTGGTCTTGAACTCCTGACCTCATGATCCACCCACCTTGGCCTCCCAAAGTGCTGGGATTACAGGCATGAGCCACCGCACCCAAATGAAACTTATATTTGTTTGATCTGAGTTCCTTCCCCAGGAAAGTACCTTCAGTCCTCTCAAAAATGTAGAGGAGGTCAGGAGTTCAAGACCAGCCTGATCAACAAGGTAAAACCCCGTCTCTACTAAAAATACAAAAATTACCCAGGCATGGTGGTGGGCACCTGTAATCCCAGCTACTCAGGAGGCTGAGGCAGGAGAATTGCTTGAACCCAGGAGGCAGAGGTTGTGGTGAGCTGAGATCGCGCCACTGCACTCCAGCCTGGGTGACAGAGTGAGACTCCTTAAAAAAAAGTATGAAAGAACTGAAACTGACCAGATCATGCACCAAACACCTCTTTGCACCTCCCTAGTTCTTGTTTTCTTACACACTGTTAAATTTCTTCCCTGCTATATAACCCCTCGTTTTAGTCACTCCTGGAGAGGGATTTGAGAGAGTTCCCATTTCTTTGGCTGCAGCACCTGATTTAAAGCCTTCTTCCTTGGCACTACTCGTTATCTCAGTGATGGGCTTTCTTTGCGCAGCACAAGCCACAGGACTTTGACTGAACTCCTGATGTTTCGCTAACAATTTTTTTTTTTTTTTTTAGACCAAGTTTTGCTCTTCTTGCCCAAGCTGGAGTACAGTGGTGCAATCTTGGCTCACCGCAATCTCCTCCTCCAGGGTTCAAGTGATTCTCCTGGCTCAACTTCCTTAGTAGCTGGGATTATAGACACCCACCACCACACCCGGCTAATTTTGTAGTTTTAATAGAGACAGGGTTTCTCCCTGTTGGTCAGGCTGATCTTGAACACCCCACCTCAGGTGATCTGCCCACCTTGGCCTCCCAAAGTGCTGGGATTACAGGCGAGAGCCACCGTGCCCAGACCTTAAACCCATGTTCTTTATGGTGACTTGCATTTCCAAGGCCAGGTTCTGGAATTTCACCAGTTGGCATTATAAGAAAGAAAGTCAGCCTGTAGGCAAAAAATACAGAAAGAACTGACTAAGATTTTCTTTCCTAATAATGAAAAAGGCTTACACTGAGATGTTCTTCTATATGTATTGCTTTTGGATTATTTCCTCGCTTCCTGTGGTAATTCCTGACATGGGAGTAGGAGATAAATAGTCTGAGAACTGGAGTTTCTGACCGTTCTGTAGCCTACCTTCTCATACCATTGATCATTTGAGTCTTCAATTCTAGGTTGAAAAAAATTTTCCTTGGAAATTTGAAGGCATCATCCTGTTGTCTCTTCGTATTCAATGTAACAGCTGAAAAGTGAAATCCATTCTGATTCTTGTTTCTTTGTAGGTGATTTACTCCCACCCCTGGTAGTTTTTAGAGTTTTCTTTTTATCTCTGGTATTCTGAAATTTCGTGGTGACATGCTTTGGGTCATTTTTGAATGAATGTGCTTGGCTGGGCTATTACTAGAATACCTAAATCTGGAGACTTATCCTTTTTAATTCTAAGTACCATCCTTGTATTCTTTCTCTGATCTTTTTCTTCTTTTCTTCCTCTTATTTATCTTCTAGAGCTTCTATTAGTTGAATGCTGGCTCTTTAAACGTATTGTTTGTGTTATTTGCGGAGGTTTTATGGGGCTAATAAAAAAAGAACCCTTTCTTTTCCTCTTAAGTTTGAAATCAATTGAGAACCAAGACACAGTAGACAGATGAGGGGATATCAAGATGTCAGCATAATTACTGATCAGCAACAAGGAGGATTTGACTTCAAACCTTAGATCAAAAAACCTTGTAATTAGTTAATCCAAGAATTAAGCAGATGTATCCATCCAGTCACAGGCAGAGGAGGGCAAAGCAGGTGCAGCTCTGTGCTGCCTGGCAGAGAGGAGAATACAAGGTGTGCTTCTTGTGGGCAGGAAGATACCAAAGGGAGCCCCCCAAGGGGCGGAGCCAAGCATGCCAATCAGTCAGTTTCCTCCCCTGCGGAGGCGTGGGTTAAGAAGGGGAGTCTGGGCCCCGCGTGGTGGCTCTTGCCTGTAATCCCAGCACTTTGGGAGGCTGAGGCGGGTGGATCACCTGAGGTCAGGAGTTCGAGACTAGCCTGGCCAACATGGTGAAACCCCATCTCTGCTAAAAATACAAAAATTAGCTGGGTGTGGTGGTGAGTGCCTGTAATCCCAGCTACTCGGGAGGCTGAGGCAGGAGAATCACTTGAACCCGGGAGGCGGAGGTTGCAGTGAGCCAAGATTGTGCCACTGCACTCCAGCCTGGGCAACAAGGAGACTCTGTCTCAAAAAAAAAAAAAAAAAAAAAAAAAAAAAAAGAAATAAAAGAAAAGAAAGAAAGAAAGGGCGTCTGGACATTGTCTAGTTTGCCTAGTGGGAAATACATTCAGTAGCATGAGACCAGAGAAAAAATAATTTCTCCCAATTTAACTGTTTTATCATTAAAACAAACAAAAAAAACCCTCTATGTCTTTTTTTTTTCCTGGAAGATTTTCTAAGTTTTATATTTCAGAGCGTCTATTAAATTTTTTGGAGTTAACAATATGCATATTTTTCTATTTTCAAAAGGTCTTTTTTTTCTGAACAAGTAGAACTTACAGGAAATTCTGGCTTATCAACAAAGTGAATTCAGGAAAGCCAACAGAAAAACAGATAAAGGATATGAAAAGGCAGTGCATGCAAGAGGAAACCCAAATGATTAATAAATCGATGAAGAAATGTTCAAACTCACTGTTAGCCAGAAATGCAAAATAAAAGAACAAGGATATGGCATCAGCTTGGCAACAATTGGGATGTTAATAATATCAAGCGACAAAGCCAAAAAGAGAATCCTCATATACTGCTGGTGGGAGTGTGAACTGGCAGAGCCATTCTGGAAAACAGTCTGGCAGTCCTGAGTGGAGTTAGGTATGGCAATACTCTGTGACTGAGCAATGCCATTCTGGGATATAGTTTCCTTCCTCCCTCCCTTCCTTCCCTCCCTCCCTCCTCCCTTCCTTCTTTCCTTCCTTCCTTCCTTCCTTCCTTCCTTCCTTCCTTCCTTCCTTCCCTCCCTCCCTCCTCCCTTCCCCTTCCCCTTCTCCTTCCTTCCATCCCTCCCTCCTCCCTTCCCCTTCCCCTTCTCCTTCCTTCCTCCCTCCCTTCCTTCCCTCCCTCCTCCCTTCCCCTTCCTTCCTTCCTCCCTTCCTTCCCTCCCTCCTCCCTTCCCCTTCCTTCCTTCCTCCCTTCCTTCCCTCCCTCCTCCCTTCCCCTTCTCCTCCCTTCCTACCTTCCTTCCCTCCCTCCTCCCTTACCCTTCCCCTTCTCCCTCCTTCCTTCCTTCCCTCCCTCCTCTCTTCCCCTTCCCCTTCTCCTTCCTTCCTCCCTCCCTTCCTTCCCTCCCTCCTCTCTTCCCTCCCTCCTCCCTTCCCCTTCTCCTTCCTTCCTTCCTTCCTCCCTCCCTTCCTTCCCTCCCTCCTACCTTCCCCTTCCCCCTCCTTCCTTCCTTCCTTCCTCCCTCCCTCCCTTCCTTCCCTCCCTCCTCTCTTCCCCTTCCCCTTCCTCTTCTCCTTCCTTCCTTCCTTCCCCTTCCCCTTTTCTTTCCTTCCTTCCTTCCTCCCTCCCTTCCTTCCCTCCCTCCTCCCTTCCCCTTCCCCTTCACCTTCCTTCCTTCCTTCCCTCCTTCCCTCCCTCCTCCCTTCCCCTTCCCCTTCTCCTTTTCCTTCCTTCCTTCCTTCCTCCCTCCCTCCCTCCCTCCCTCTTTCCCTCTCTCCCTTACTCCTTTCCTTCCTCTTTTCTTTTCTTTTTTCTTTCATTCCTTTTTTTTTTTTTTTTTTGAGAAAGGGTCTGGCTGTTGCCCAGACTGGAATGCTGTGGTGTGGTCATGGTTCACTGCAGCCTTGAACTCCTGGCCTCAAGTGATCCTCCCAACTCCAGCTTCCCAAAGTGTTGGGATTACAGGTGTGAGCTGCCACACCTGGCCTGGATACAGTTTCAAGAGAAATTCTCACCTAGGTCCACAGGGGAACAGGATGAGGATATCAGTCATCATGTTAATTGTGAGAGTTAGTTGTTGGCAACAACCTGGGTTCATTATTAGGGGAAATAAACTGTGATAGATACACACCATTGAATACCGTGCAGCAATTCATAGCAACAAACCAGATATACAAATAGCAATGTAACAATACATTGTAACAAATAGCAATACAAATAGCTCTTAAAAATTTATTGTTGAGTGAGAAAGATCAGAAACAAATGAGATATATGAAAGTTCCATTAATGTAAATACAGAATAGATAGACATGCAAACTCCATCACGTATTTTATAAGGGTACCTACACATTTAGTAATACGTATTGTTTCAGCTATCTACCGATGCATAATAAACCACCCCAAAACTCCAGTGGCTTAAACCAAACTGTTTTTTCTTAAGATTCTCTGGGTCAGAAATTTGGGCAGTGCTAGGCTGGGCGGTCCACGGGGTATTGGCTGGAGTGAAACACTTAGTTACAATCAGCTGGTGACTGGGCTGCGCTGGAAACTCCCAGAAGGCTTTGCTCACGTCTGGGGCCTCAGTGCTCCTCTGTGTGGCCTTTTTCTCTCTCCATGTGCTGTCTTATCCCCCAGGACTCTCTCTGGCAGGATGGCTGGACTTCTCATAGCATGGTGGCTGACTTCCAAGATTGAAAACTGAAGCTACCAGGTTTCTTGAGGTCTAGGCCCAGAACCGGCAGAGTGTCATTTCTAGTGCTTTCTGTTGGTCAAGGCAAGTCACACGGCCAGCCCAGACTCAAGGGGAGGGGAAACACCACCCCTGGATGGGTGGTGTGACTTGCACCTGTGGTGAGGGGAGAAATTGATGGGCACCATCTTTGGGGACTGTCACACAGGGCACTCAGCCTTCTGGCTGCCTATAGAGGGTACAGAGTATAGAACTGGTGAGGGGAAATAGGATGGGGGCTAGGGAGGAATGAAACCGGACAAAGGTTTAGCTCAGACCCCTGAGGAAGACCTACTGTCAAGAAGTAAGGAATATGACCAATCTAACCTTTGTGTCTGAGGTATGAAGAAACCCCAAATCAAAATCAACCAAGTAAGACCAGGCACGGTGGCTCACGCCTATAATCCCAACACTTTGGGAGTCCGAGATGGGTGGATCACATGAGGTCAGGAATTCAAGACCAGCCTGGCCAACATGGTGAAAATACAAAAAATTAGCCGGGCATGGTGGTGCATGCTTGTAATCCCAGCTACTCAGGGGGCTGAAGCAGGAGAATCACTTGATCCCGGGAGGTGGAGGTTGCAGTGACCTGAGATCACACCATTGTATTCCAGCCTAGGTGACAAGAGTGAAACTCTGTCTCAAAAAAAAAAAAAAAACCAAATAAAATAGGATTCCATAACCCAAAACAGAAAACCCCTCCAACAACAAAGTAAGAAGACCATATGGAAACTTTAGAAATAGTCCAAGTACATGTTAACTTCTAAGTTAAAATGATTTTCAAATAGGGAGAAAGAGAAGGACACAGAGGACGAGTCCGGCTTTCTCTGTCCCTTCCCTCCCTGTAGTGCCGTGAGTGGGGGTGTAAGTGACAAGCCCTGAAATGTGGAATCGGTTCAGTCAAGAGGGGCGGCCAATGAGAATGGCCCCATCCCTGGTTGACAGGTGGCAAAGCTTGACATGTAGTAGACAATCCATCGGTTAAGCTCTTACCTGTATCTCAAGACTAAATCCACATACCCCTCAAGATGGGGGCTTCACAGCACTGTTGTTCAAACTTTGAGTTGTGACCCATTAATGAATTGGAAAACTCAACAGAAGGCAAGTAGTAAGGTACACGTTGCCATATCAAACTTTAGTGTCAACCGTGCATTTCCAAATGCATTATTTTATTCACTCATTCAGTAGATACTTGTTAAGCAGCTGCTATGTGGCAGGCACTGGGGATCCAGGAGAAAGTAACACACACAAATGTGCATGTGTGTGTGGGTGCTTGTGTGTGTACGTTCTGGATCGTAGCATGAAACTCGTCTCTCACTGTGGGTTGCAGTTGAAGGGCTGCCACTGCCTGGTGGCTGGGTGGGAATGTCAGGGTACTGGGGTGTGGCTACATCCTATGTGGGTCAGAAAGTTCCAAGAACAGAAAAGGCCTCTGTTTGAATTCCTTTTCGGCACCTGGGGACACATGGGCAGCTTCATAAGAGAAACCCTGCCTGTAGCCAGCAGCCCAAGTTTGGTGAGGGTCAGAATATCATGCACAAAAACTGTGTTTTCTTTCCCGAGCTATTGTTAGCACAAGTGCAGACAGTTAGTGAATCACGCTCCTTGGTTCATGGAAGCCAGTCTTCCTCGTAGGACCATGAAGACTCTCCTTTTTTTTTCTTTTCTTCTTTCTTTTTTTTTTTTCTTTCTCTTCTTTTTTTTTTGTTTTTTTTTGAGGTGGAGTTTCTTGTTGCGCAGGCTGGAGTGCAGTGGCGTGATCTCGGCTCACTGCAACCTCCACCTCCCAGGTTCAATCGATTCTCCTGCCTCAGCTTCCTGAGTAGCTGGGATTACAGGCGCCCGCCATCACGCCCGGCTAATTTTTGTATTTTAGTAGAGACAGGGGTTTCACCATGTTGGCCAGGATGGTCTCAAACTCCTGACCTCAGGTGATCCACCCGTCTCGGCCTCCCAAAATGCTGGGATTACAGGTGTGAGCCACCGTGCCCGGCCAGAGCTTTTGTTATATGTTATTTTCCCCTCTTTACTCCATTTTGCTTTCCCAGTTTCTCTACTCACCTGGGCCTCCACCTAGAGCAAGTTGCCTCGTCTCTCCAAGGCTCCGCTTCCTCCCTGTGCAATGGGAATAGCAGAAGTCCTGCCTCGTAGCAGGTGTTGTGCTGTGATAAATGAGGAGACACCTTGGAGAATTTAGGGCAGTGGCTGGGCCTAAGGACAGTGTCTGTGTTGCCTGGGCCGGGGCGGGGTCTGGGCCGGGCGGGGTTCTCTGAGGTTGGATTCCTCCTGCAAGGAGAGCTGTTTTTCTGCAAAGCCCCTTCCTCCTCCTGCTGCAGTTTCTGGATTTGAGGGACTTTACTCCCCAGGAGAGTGAAGCAAGTAGGGCCAGAGCTGAGAGTCCGGGGGCTGAGCCCACAGGAAGCTGGGGTCTGTGGCTCAGCCGCCGGATTGGGCAAGAGTAGAGAACCGGTCCCTCTGATCCTGGTCAGGGATATTTGGAGACACCCACAGTTCTGGGAAATTCAGAGGCAGGAAGTGAAAGGGGGAGGAAGAGAGGGAAACGGCAAACTGCACCCCAGCCGCTCCTGGCCTGGCACCCCTTCCAAATGGTGCAATGAATGGGGTGAGTGGCATGTGGAGTTGAGGGCAGCCCAAGGGATGCCCCGTCTCTGGGAATAAGAACAGAGATGGCCCCGTCCCCTGCCCCCACCCCACCAATGAATTACAGCTCTGTTTCCTCTTCTGTTTACTGTCCAAAGTCCCAGGCCAGGAGGTGCCAGGTTAGAACTTGGACACTCAGACCCTCTGGTGCAGGCCTTGCCTGGACCAGCTCCTCCGCCACTCGCCTCTCCTCTATGAGCTCCACCTGCCCCAGTTCTCCTGGCTTTAACCCCTCCTTGGCCAAGGCCGAGATTGCCTGCGGGAGCTGGGTGTCCGAGCTCCACACCTCTCACAGGTGACTGAGGCTGGGGAGGCAACTGGGACGAGGATGTTTGGGAACAAGGAGGCCTTGGTTCAGGGACGGGGAGGACCCCGTGGGAAACTGTGGGGTGGTCTGGTCCATGAGTGTGGAGAGGGGTCTCCTGGCCAGGTCAAGGCCCAAGAGGTCTCCTGAGAAGGGACAGGACCCAGTGGGATTTCAAACCTCAGTCCAAACCCCCTGCCAACCTCAGATCCAACGCAGGCCACCACCCCGACCCCCTCTGACCCTGCATCCACCCCGTAGTCAGCCTCCGCGTGAATCTGCACCTCTGCCCCCGCCCCAGCCCTCAGAGCGACCTCAGCCCAGCCCAGCTCCAGCTCCAGTCTGGGCCCCATCATGGCCAAGGACTTTCAAGATATCCAGCAGCTGAGCTCGGAGGAAAATGACCATCCCTTCCACCGAGGTGAGGGGCCAGGGCCTCGCGGGCTGAATCTCAGGAGAGGAAATCCATCTTTGAAAGGCAAGTGTGCAGTGTCTGTGGCTTCGCTCCCCTCCGTCTCAGCTCGCGATCGCTTTGTCTCTTTGAGGTGTCTGCCGCACCCACTCTGTGAACAGGGACTGAGGAGGGCCGGGCACCCCCGCTTGTCCCCTCACCTCACCTTCCTGTCTACCCCAGGACCTCAGGAAAGGCATGTGCCCAGAGGTGTGGGGAGATCTGGACAATAACTTCCTGCCCTTCTCCCAACCCAAGAACACGTGTGCCCCGTGTGTGCATGTGCATGTATGTGCATATGAGGAATGCAGATTCAGCTGGGACTCGTGTGTGTGTGACTGTTGTGTGTGTGAGTGTGTGTATGCGCGTGAGAGCATGCATATGTTGTGTGATGTGAGCATGTGTATGTTGTGTATGTGAGGTGTGTATGTTGTGTGTGAGAGCGTGTGTGTTGTGTGTGTATGTTGTGTATGTTGTGCGTGTATGTTGTGTGTATGTTGTGTGAGTGCATGTATGTTGTGTGTGTGTTGTGCGTGTGTGTGTTGTGTGTGTATGTTGTGTGAGTGTGTGTGTGTATGTTGTGCATATGAGTGTGTGCATGTTTGTGTGTGTGAGTGTATGTGTGCATGTGTATGTAGAGGTGGGGTGAGTTGGGGTGGGTGGGGGACATGAACACAGAGAGATCCTGGATAGGGAGATCCTCCCCCTATCTCCCAAGACCCTTCCCTGGATCCTTCTCTAATAAATCTTGACTGAAGGATCCAAGTTTTTTGGAAATTTGTTTTTTAGAGACAGGAGTGTAGTGGCAGGATCATAGCTCATTGCAACCTCGAACTCCTAGGCTCAAGCCATCCTCCCACCTCAGCCTCCCACGTAGTTAGGGCTTATAGGTGTGCACTGCTGTGCCCGGCAAATTAAAAAATTTTTTTGAGAGATGGGGTCTTGCTATGTTGCCCAGGCTGGTGGGAAAAGATTTTAAGGCGAGAGAGATCTGAGCAATTCTAGGCAGCAGGGCAAGAGCCAGGGATGGAGGAGTGTCAGGTGTGTGGGTGCTGGTGGTGGAGCCGGGTTCCATGGAGGCAGGGGGCCAGGGGGGCAAGGGCTTGGAGCTTAGGAAGGGGATTGGTTAGTTGGGCTGGGAGGAAGGTCTCCTCCTTCCTGAGGCTGGCTAGCCGAGGGAGGGCTGGTGCTGGGCAGGGCAAGGCATGGCACAGGAGGGACAAGTGGGCCCTCCGGGGAGCACTCAGGAACACCCGTAGCGTCTCCTCTCCCTGTAGTAGGCTGGCTGGACTTCTCAACAGGCGGTGGCCCCACAGGCAGAGGCCCTGTCTGCCTCACTCTCCTCTGCAACTCCAGTGCCCACACGGCGCGCGGCACATAGTGAACACTCAGAAAGAATATTGAATGCTGCTGAATCTTCTGAGGGTGAGAGAATTTAGAGTTTGAGCAGGAGGCTTGGAGAGAGGCCAGGATTTCTGAAATTAATGGGAGAGCGAGCTCACTTGAATGGACTGAGGGACACCAGTGAGGGGCCGTCTGAAGGGATGCAACCAAGTCACTGCGTTTCTCTCCAGCCGCCTGGGTGGTGGGGGCTGGGGCAGTGTCATCATGTGAGCTGACACTGATCGGTGGCTCGCCAGGGCGCATCTTCCACTCCTCCCAGCACTTGATTTTTTTCTGTTACCCCTTTTTCTTTTAAAGACTTCAATTATACATGTAGGAATGGTCCCGCAGCTCACCCATGCTCTATTTTTTTATTATTTTTTTCTCCCAGTGTTTCGTTTTATAGAGTTATAGATGTTCTTCAAGTTAACTAAATTTTCCCCTTCCCCTTCCCTTCCCCCTGCCCCTCCCCTCCCCCTACCCCTTTTCCCCTCTTCTCCCCTTCCCTCCCCTCCTCTCCTCTCCTTTGCTTTTTCTTCCTTCCCTCCCTTCTCTCTCTCTCTCTCTCTCTCTCATATCTCACTCTGTTGCCCAGGCTAGAGTGCAGCTGCTCGATCACAACTCACTGTGGCCTCGACTCCTGGGCTCAAACGATCCTTGCACTTCAGCCTCCCATGTAGCATGTGGGTTTCATGTGCCACCACACCTGGCTAATTGAAAATTTTTTTTTGTAGAGACGGTTTCGCCACATAAAGGGGTTTTGCCATGCTGCCCAGACTAGTCTTGAACTCCTGGGCTCAACTGATCCCCCCGCCTCGACCTCCCAAAGTGCTGGGATTACAGATGTGATCCACAGTGCCTGGCCCTAAATTTTTCTTACGCATTTCTCATCTTCCATTATTTCCGTCCAGTGTGTTTTTTCTTTTCTTTTTTTTTTTTTTTTTTTGAGATGGAGTCTCGTTCTGTCACCAGGCTGGAGTACAGTGGCGTGATCTCGGCTCACTGCAAGCTCCGCCTCCCGGGTTCACGCCATTCTTCTGCCTCAGCCTCCCGAGTAGCTGGGACTACAGGCACCCACCACCACGCCCGGCTAGTTTTTTGTATTTTTAGTAGAGACAGGGTTTCACCGTGTTAGCCAGGATGGTCTCGATCTCCTGACCTTGGGTTTCGCCTGCCTTGGCCTCCCAAAGTGCTGGAATTCCAGGCGTGAGCCACCGCGCCCGGCCAGTGTGTGTTTTCATTTCAGACATTGTAGTTTTCATCTCTAGAAATTCACCTGGGGACTTTTAAATATCCTCCACAATTCTTCTTAATTTTTTGAACATAATGGGGTATGGCTATAATACCTGTTTTACCATCCTTGTCTGCTAATTCTAGCATCCGTGTCAGTTCTGGATCTCTTTTGAAATTTACGAACATCCTTCTTATGCCTTGTGTTTTCCGGTTTCATTGTATGCCTTGAAATCTTTTATTGACTATCCAACATTGTCAATTTCACCTTGTTGGGTGCTGGATATTTGTGTATTCCTCTAAATGTTCTTGGGCTTTGTTCTGGGATGCGGTTAAGTAACTTAGAGTTAGTTTGATCGTCTAAACTCTTGTTTTGGTCTCCTCAGACTCTCAGCTCCGTCTCCTCAACATGCGGAGTCTCTTGGGCTCTGCCTGAATTCCCTTTCCTGGCCTGTAACCTGCAGACTCTCTCCAAGCAATAAGCTGGGGTGATCGGAGGGCTCATCTCGTTCGCTTCTTATCCCTCAGGGATCTTTACTCCTCCTTGCCTGATATCCAGAGTCTTGAAAGCTGTCATGTTCTATAGTTGTCTGTTTTTGTTTTGATTGTCTCTGGGGAGAGAAGAAATCTTCCCATCTTGGGCAGACCCCGTCTGTTAAGTTCAAACTTGCCTAAGAAGCACGTTACATAAATATATATATATATATATATATATATATATATATATATATATATATATATATTTTTTTTTTGAGATGGAGTCTCGCTCTGTCGCCCAGGCTGGGATGCAGCGGCCAGATCTCAGCTCACTGCAAGCTCCGCCTCCCGGGTTCACGCCATTCTCCTGCCTCAGCCTCCCAAGTAGCTGGGACTACAGGCGCCCGCCACCTCGCTCGGCTAGTTTTTTGTATTTTTTAGTAGAGACGGGGTTTCACTGCATTAGCCAGGATGGTCTCGATCTCCTGACCTCGTGATCTGCCCGTCTTGGCCTCCCAAAGTGGGATTACAGGCTTGAGCCACCGCGCCCAGCCCATGTTACGTATTTTAACTCATCTAATTATCCGAGCAATCCAATTGGGTAGCTAGGACTGTGATCTCCATTTTACACATGAGACAGCGGAAGCACGGAGAAACTGAATGCTCGTGCGTGATCTCAGAGCTACCTGGAGGCACAGCTGGGCTGCCTGTGGGCAGTCCGGTTTCAGCGTGGATGTACAGACACGTTGCTGGGCTGACCCAGCGTTACCCAGGGAGTTGGTAAGTCTGACTGGGAAGCAGGACAGGACCCTCTGAGTGGAGGGTGCTGAAAACAACAGTCAGGGACTCACCCGTGGAGGGTCAGCTTGGTGGGGAACACCGTGGTCCCGGGGCGCTTCTGGATGGAGAGGAATGCGAAGGCCTCGGAGGAAGTGATGGCGGCAGTGAGAGGGCGGGTGGGGCTGTGCTCAGAGCGGGAGTGGGCAGTGGAGGTGTCAGAGGCCTCCCTGGGTCGAATGGGGTCCTGAGTGTGGCTGCAGTCGGGGGAAGGTAGAAGTCATTGGTGTGCAAAAGATGAAGAGTTATGGAGAGTCACTTACAGGGGCAGTGTCTGACTCAGGACAGTGGCAGGAAGTGACCTGGGGAGGAAGATCTGGGCCCCTGCCTGAGCCCCCCAGGCTGTGGTCGTGCTGGGTGAGGGATGATAAGAATGAGAAGACAGGGAAGTCCACAGAGTCAGGGTCCAAGGCCAAGAAGGTGTTCTGTTTGCAGGTGGATGCTGCAAAGATGGGAGCTCAGGGCTGGGACAACTGGCGCTGCTCTGGGCCTGGAGGCAGCAGAGGGGGAGCCCAGCTCTGTGTGCAGGAAGACGTGGGTGTGTGAGTGTACGTGATGGGTGTGTCAGAAGGTGTTGGTGTGTGTATGTGTGTGGGAGGGTGTATGAATGTGTGCATTAGCATGTGCGTGCACATGTGAGAGTGGGTACAGCAGAGCATGGTCGTGAGTGTGTGCAAATGTGTGTTTTTGAGTGACGTGAGCAATGTGTGAGAGTGTGTGAGTGTGTGAGAGTTTGTGAGGGCATGTGAATGTATGTGTCAGTGCTGTCAGGGTGCAGATGGATCAAGGGGCGGGAGGGGTACCTGTGAGATGACCTCGGGCTGAGGGGAGCAAATTTAGTGTGGAATGAGCTTTCTAGGGGAGCGAGGGCGGAGGGCGCTGGGGAGGAGGCCTTGTGTGGTGGGGGATGAGGACAACAGGTGGGACCTGGAGGGTTGTGCTTGGAGAGTGGGCTATAGTGGAATGACCCAGACTTAAGGATCTCAATGGAATTTTGGAAGGGGAAGGATTGTTCCAGTATGGATTTTAGGAATAACACAGGGCCCAGCTGCTGGAGTCTCCAATCTGAGGGGACAGGGGCCTTAGAAGAGCTGAGACTAAGGTCCGAGATGATCTGGAGGCCTCTGCCACTGGCTGGATGGGAGGAAAACCATTCACAGGTTCCCCGTCTCAGGATGTGTGCCTAGGCAGGGCCGGGTCTGTCCCCCAGCCCCCTCTGTGTCTCCTGGTCCCCTAGCTCCAGGATCCGGGCTTTGCACACAGCTGATGTGAATATCCTGAGTCGTGTGCATGGGTGTGTGTGCACCAGGGTAGCTGCGTGTGTATATTTGTACATGGTAATATGGGTGCAAATGTGTAATGCTCAAATGCTGGGGTCAAAGCCTGCGATGACTCCCCCACGGCCCCAACCAATCCCTCCATCCAGGTTATGCCTCCTCAGGCTTCAGCACCCTGCCTTTACCCTCTGGCTCCTATGCCCCTCTCCCACAGGGCCACCTCCTGCCCAGCCCCTGGCACAGCGTCTCTGCTCCATGGTCCACTTCAGTCTGCTTGCCCTGAGCTTCAACATCCTGCTGCTCGTGGCCATCTGTGTGATCGGGTCCCAAAGTGAGGGTCACAGGGGCCAGCAGGGATGGGCAAGGGGTGGGGAAAGAGACACGGGCGGTGGCGGGCAGTGACGGGGTGACGGGAGGGGAAGGGATGGAGGCGGGACGGAGCACAAGCTGGGGCAAATGCGGGGCCATTGAGGGGCCGGTCACACAGACGGTGATGGGGACACAGCCCCTCCACCTCATCCTGTCCCCACTGCCTCCTGACAAGGTGCACAGCTGCAAGCAGAGCTGTGGAGCCTGAAGGAAGCTTTCAGCAACTTCTCCTCGAGCACGCTGATGGAGGTCCATGCTCTCGGCACCCACGGTGAGGCGCTGGATGGCTGGGCTCTCGTTTATCCACACAGGTTTGCTGGGCTCAATGCTGAGTCTGCAACAGGGCTTTGTAGGGGTGCAGGCTGGGCAAGGCGTCCAGGAGCCCTGGGGGATATATAGGAGGGAGGCAGGTGGGGACGGAGGAGGCTCGTGCCAGGTGGAGAGGTTGGATCTGCTACACCCGGAGGCGAGGAAGTCACCATGTCTTGGGCCTGTGAGCAAATCAAGTGTGGCAGGAGCCCATCGGAGCGGGAGGCCGATAAGGGTGGCCAGAGAGGTGGGGAGGGGCCGGGCCACGCAGGCGAGCCGTGCTGACAGAGCGAGGCTTTATTTTGAGAAAACGGGGACCGATTGGAGGGATTGAAGCAAGAGAGTGGCCTGAGCCACTGTGGCAGTGCAGGGAGCCTGGGTGGGGTCAAGGAGGCCAGCAGGTGGACGCCTGCAACGCCCAGGACAAGGCACTGGCCCCCTGGTGCCCCAGCAGCATGAAGATGGAGGGAGGCTCAGCACAGAAACAGCTGGCTTTCGGCTTTCAGGAGGCAGCGTGGGTGACAAGATCACATCCCTAGGAGACAAGTTGGAGAAACAGCAGCAGGACCTGAAAGCAGGTCAGAGAGCCTCCGGGGTGTGTGCACATGTGCGTGCATGTGTATGTGTGTGGTGTGTGTGTAGTGTGCACATATGTGTGTGTGCGTGTGTGCGCCTGCAAGTGTGTGTATCTGTCTCTCTCCGTATGTGTGGTGTGGTATGTCATGGATCTGTGTGTGGTGTGTAGTGTGGTGTATATGTGTGTGTTGTGTGTGTACGTGTGTGGTGGTGTGTGTGATGGGTCTGTGTGTGGTGTGTAGTGTGGTGTATATGTGTGTGTGTTGTGTGTACATGTGTGGTGTTGTGTGTGATGGGTCTGTGTGTGGTATGGTGTATGTGTGTATATATGTGATGTGTGATTGTCGCTTGGTGTGTTTGTGTGTGTGATGGGTCTGCGTGTGGTGTGGTGTATGTGTGTATATGTGTGTGTGATGGGTCTGTGTGTTGTAGTATCTGTAGTGTGTGTGTGGCGTGTCTCTGTCGATGTGGGGGTGTGTGTTGGTATGTGTCTATGTGCGTGTGGTGTGTGGTGTGGTATATATGTGTATGTATGTATGTGGTCTGGGTGGCATGTCTGAGTGTGTGTGTGACGGGTCTGTGTGTGTGGTCTATGTGTGGTATACATGTCTGTAGTATGTGGGTGTGTTTGTGGTATGGTGTGTGGTGTGGTCTATGTGTCTGGTGTGTGTGTGTGTATGTGGTCTGTGTGGTATACATGTCTGGTGTATGTGTGTGTGGTATGGTGTGTGGTGTGGTGTGTGTGTGTGATGTGTTTAGTGTGGTCTATGTGTTGTGTTGTGTGTGTGGTGTGTGTGGTGTGGTCTGTGCATGGTATACATGTCTGTGGTGTGTGTTTGTATGGTATGGTGTGTGGTGTGGTCTATGTGTCTGTGGTATGTGTGTGGTGTGTGTGGTGTGGTCTATGTGTGGTATACATCTGTGGTGTGTGTGTGGTATGGTGTGTGGTGTGGTCTATGTGTCTGTGGTATGTGTATGGTGTGGTCTATACGTGGTATACATGTCTGTGGTGTGTGTGTATGGTATGGTGTGTGGTGTGATCTGTCTGTGGTATGTGTATATGTGTGTGGTGTGGTGTGGTCTATGCATAGTATACATGTCTGTGGGGTGGGTGTGTGTGGTGTGGTCTATGTGTGTGTGGTATGAGTGTGCATGTGTGTGGTGTAGTGTATGGTGTGGTCTATACGTGGTGTACGTGTCTGTGGCTTGTGTTTGTGGGGTATGGTGTGTGGTGTGGTCTATGTGTCTGTAGTGTATGTGTGTGTGTGGTGTAGTGTGTGGTGTGTGGTGTGGTCTATGTGTGGTATGTGTCTGTGGTGTGTGTGTGTGTGGTATGCTGTGTGGTGTGGTCTATGCATGGTGTACGTGTCTGTGGGTGTATGTACTTCCCCAGCCACAGGCTGAAGCCTGGCAGGTGGGGACTGCGCCTGCCGGCCACACTTTCAGCCTATCTGTCCTAGATCATGACATCCTGCTCCTCCATCTGAAGCACTTCCCCGTGGACCTGCGCTTCGTGGCCTGCCAGATGGAGCTCCTCCACAGCAACGGTAGGGGTGGGGCCGTCTCCAGGCCCAGTGTGCCTGCCCCTCTGGCTGGATCTCATCCCCCTGCCCCCTGCCCCCTCAGGCTCCCAAAGGACCTGCTGCCCTGTCAACTGGGTGGAGCACCAAGGCAGCTGCTACTGGTTCTCTCGCTCCGGGAAGGCCTGGGCCGAGGCGGAGAAGTACTGCCAGCTGGAGAACTCACACCTGGTGGTCATCAACTCCTGGGAGGAGCAGGTGAGGCCACGCTTCCCACAGGCAGGAGGAAGCCCTTGGAAGGCAGGCTCTGGGAGGCTGGATCAGGCTTATTTTATCCTTTTTTTTTTTTTTTTTTTTTTGAGATGGAGTCTCACTCTGTCACCCAAACTGGAGTGCAGTGGTGCGATCTTGGCTCACTGCAACCTCTGCCTCCTGGATTCACACCATTCTTCTGCCTCAGCCTCCCAAGTAGCTGGGACTACAGGCGCCCGCCACCACACCCAGCTAATTTTTTGTATTTTTAGTAGAGACGGGGTTTCACCGTGTTAGCCAGGCTGGTCTCAATCTCCTGACCTCGTGATCCGCCCACCTTGGCCTCCCAAAGTGCTGGGATTACAGGCGTGAGCCACCGCGCCCGGCCTGTCCTTTGAATCTGAAAAAAGAGTCCAGAAGCAGAAGGAGAATTGTGGTGGAGCTCTGGCAGGTTCAGTGAAACAGCCATTGAATCTTTTTTTTTTTTTTTTTTTTAAATATGTTCAGCTTTCTGATCTAAAGCAGCCGTCGATTTTAAGAGGTGGGAGTTTGCAGCCTGGAGCTTGACAAAGAGACAGGAGCCAGGCAACCAGGTGATGTGGAGCAGGTCAGGAGACAGAATGTGAGACAGGATGACCGAAGGGGCCAGGACAGGGCGGAGAACACAGGGAAGGCAGTGAGAGTCCCTTCTTGCTATGCTGGCCTTCGGAGTGCTGGTCACGTGGATGAAGGGAACCCAGCAGGCAGGAACCCCGTGACTCACCTGCAGAGGGTGACCGGTTCCCTCCAAGGTGCTCTGTCTCCCCTTCCCATGGCTGCTGCCAGACAGCAAAGTTCCTGGAGAAGAATCAGCCCATTAGAATAGACAGGACAGTTTTGGAAAAGGAGGGTAATAATGGTAACATTTACTGAGCACTTACTATGTGCTTTCATCCTTTCACTTCTTCAAATGCCACCATCCCAGGGCACAGGCGCTCATATTTCTCCCAGTATGAGGGAAGGGAGGATGTCAGCACTAAAGGGACAGAGACGTTAAGTAACTTGTCACACAGCTAGCGAGAGATGGGGCCACAATTGAGACCCACACAGCTTCTTTAGCCAGTGTTTTCAACTGCTGCGTGCTGCCTTGGTACTGTGGGGTCTATGAGGGCCTTGTTCTGTATGAACTTGGAAGTTTTTTTTTGAGACGGAGTTTCACTCTTGTTGCCCAGGCTGGAGTGCAATGGCACCATCTCAGCTCATTGCAACCTCCGCCTCCTGGGTTTAAGTGATACTCCTGCCTCAGCCTCCTGAGTAGCTGGGATTACAGGTTCATGCCACCGTGCCCAGCTAATTTTTGTATGTTTAGTAGAGACAGGGTTTCACCATTTTGGCCAGGCTGGTCTTGAACTCCTGACCTCAAGTGATCGGCCCACCTGAGTCTCCTAAAGTGCTGGGATTCCAGGCGTGAGCTACTGTGCTTGGCGTGAACTTGGAAGTATTTTAATGCCACAGTAGTTAAGCCATGTGATACAGGGGCCAGAATGTATGTATTGTTTGCATGACATCAGGCTCTGTTAGTGCTTGACAGCATAGAGTGAGTACAAACATATTTTGCTTTACTGGTCAGGTTGAACTTGCCAGCATTTAATCAGGTTTGACCTATAAAAATGTCAGTTTCATGCAGTTCAACCTAAGATCTCAGTGCTCTGTGATTTGGCACACAGTAAGCTCATGGTCACTACAACTTCGTGGCGGATGATGCTTTCGTCATTATGAAGCCACCATGTGGCCCACTTAATGCTTTTTGCCTTGAATTTATCTGATATATAAATACCACAGTCCTTGATTTTTTTTCACTTGCACTTGCTTGCTGTATCTCTGTCCATCCTTTCGTTTCTTACCTTTTCGAATCTCTGTTTTAAATTAATGATTCTCAGTCTTGACTGTACATTGTAATTTCTTCAAGAGTTAAAAAAAATATCGACTCCTGGATCTCGCCCTTAAAAATGCTGATTTAGGCCGGGTGCAGTGGATCACGCCTGTAATCCCAGCACTTTGGGAGGCCGAGGCAGGCGGATCATGAAGTCAGGAGTTCGAGACCAGCTTGGCCAAAATGATGAAACCCCGTCTCTACTAAATATACAAAAATTAGCTGGGCATGGTGGTGGGTGCCTGTAATCCCAGCTACTTGGGAGGCTGAGGCAGGAGAATCACTTGAACCTGGGAGGCAGAGGTTGCAGTGAGCTGAGATTGCGCCATTATACTCCAGCCCGGGCGACAGTGTGAGACTCAGACTCAAAAAAAAAAAAAAAAAAAAAAAAAAAGCTGATTTAAATTAATCTTGGCTTCATCCTGGATCATTCCCTGAAGGGTACCATGGGGCAGCTAAGCTTAAGGTATTTCTCCTGTATAGGTTTTTTTGTTCTGTTTGTTTTTGAGACAAGATCTGGCTCTATTGCCCAGGTTGGAGTGCAGTGACATGATCTCAGCTCACTGTAACCTGTGCCTCCCAGGCTCAAGGGATTCTCCCACCTCAGCCTCCTGAGTAGCTGGGACTGCAGGTGCACACCACCACACCTGGGTAGTTATTTGTATTTTTAGTGGAGACGGTGTTTCGTCATGTTGCCCAGGCTGGTTTTGAACCCCTGGCCTCAAGCGATTCGCCTGCCTGGGCCTCCCAAAGTGTTGGGATTACAGGTGTCTGAGCCACTGTAATCCAAAAACTGTGCCTGGCAGGTTTTGTTTTTGATGTTTAAAATCTAATAAGTACCTTTTCTTTCAATAGGTGAATGTCTCATTTATATTTTAATAGCTATGTTTAATTCTAGTCCTTTCTTTTTTCTGCTTTACATGCTTTTTGCTGTGTGAGAGGTGTTCTTTTTGTTTTCTCCTTTATGGTATTTTGGAAGCTATGTAGTTTATTTAGAGTTATTCCAGTGATTGCTTGTATAACTTTAATAGGCTGAAAATTATTGGCTTTGAAAACTAAAAGTTTGTATAACTTCCATAGGAAAGGTGAGGAGACCAGGACACCTCTTATTCCCATGTGTCTGTGTCTTTCCTTTCCTAGGTTGCTTAAGTGTTTTATCTGAAAAAAAATTTTTTTTTTTTTTTTTTTTTTTTTTTGAGACTGAGTCTTGCTCTCTCGCCCAGGCTGGAGTGCAATGGTGCAATCTTGGCTTACTGCAACCTCCGCCTCCCAGGTTCAAGCAGTTCTCCTGCCTCAGCCTCCCAAGTAGCTGGGGTTACAGGCATGCGCCGACACACCTGGCTAATTTTGTATTTTTAGTAGAAATGGGTTTTCTCCATGTTGGTCAGACTGGTCTCAATTCCCGACCTCAGGTGATTCACCTGCCTCTGCCTCCCAAAGTGCTGGGATTACAGGCGTGAGCCACCATGCCTGGGCTTTTTTATTTTTTAATGTAGCTCAAACTTTTCAGTTCCTTTCCTTATCATGTTCTCTCTCTCTTTTTTTTTTTTTTTTTTTTGAGACGGAGTCTCACGCTGTTGCCCAGGCTGGAGTGCAGTGGCGCGATCTCGGCTCACTGCAAGCTCCGCCTCCCGGGTTCCCGCCATTCTCCTGCCTCAGCCTCCTGAGTAGCTGGGACTACAGGCGCCCGCCACCACGCCCGGCTAATTTTTTGTATTTTTAGTAGAGACGGGGTTTCACTGTGGTCTCGATCTCCTGACCTTGTGATCCGCCCGCCTCGGCCTCCCAAAGTGCTGGGATTACAGGCTTGAGCCACCGCGCCCGGCCTCTCTCTCTTTTTTTTTTTTTTTGATATCTTCTTTCATGTTTTATGTCATTCTTTTTTTTTTTTTGAGACGGAGTCTCACTCTGTTGCCCAGGCTGGAGTGCAGTGGCCGGATCTCAGCTCACTGCAAGCTCCGCCTCCCGGGTTTACGCCATTCTCCTGCCTCAGCCTCCCGAGTAGCTGGGACTACAGGCGCCCGCCACCTCGCCCGGCTAGTTTTTTGTATTTTTTAGTAGAGACGGGATTTCACCATGTTAGCCAGGATGGTCTCGATCTCCTGACCTCATGATCCGCCCGTCTTGGCCTCCCAAAGTGCTGGGATTACAGGCTTGAGCCACCACGCCCGGCCTTATGTCATTGTTTTTAAAATTTTTCGAGTATGTAAAGAAACTGTTCTCCAACATCCCCTCATATTCTGAAACAAGGCTTCTTTTCAAAGTCTATTTTTCACCTCTCTTTTTGATATCACAATTCTTTTTTCCTCTACCTCATCTTCCTCTTTCTTTTTGGGGGCATAAGTTTCGTGTTGATTTTCTCTGTTACTTTTATGAATGGGCACAATGCTTTCTTTCCTATGGTTCACCCAGGAAAAGGGGAATGAATTATCCTGGACCGTCTTCTCTGATCATCTGGCACGATCTGATTCCTTCTCTCAGTCTTTAACACAGAGGGCCGAGTGCTGCTAATTTGTAATCTCTGCTCAGTTGTTCCGTTACTTTTTTTTTTTTGAGATGGAGTCTCGCTCTGTCACCCAGGCTGGAGTGCAGTGACACCATCTCCGCTCACTGCAAGCTCCGCCTCCCGGATTCACGCCATTCTCCTGCCTCAGCCTCCCGAGTAGCTGGGACTACAGGCGCCCGCCACCTCGCCCGGATAATTTTTTGTATTTTTAGTAGAGATGGGGTTTCACCGTGTTAACCAGGATGGTCTCGATCTCCTGACCTCATGATCCGCCCGCCTCGGCCTCCCAAAGTGCTGGGATTCCAGGCGTGAGCCACCGTGTCAGGCCAGTTGTTCCGTTGCTGGTGGTGATGGGAGGGAGGGCTGGCAGCAGGTAGCAGCACATAGTGTGTCTCCAGGCACTTTCTCTCCAACTCCGTTGAGTCCTCTGAATTTGGGGAGCAGCCTCACCTGCCTCAGGACTGCCCCTTCACGCATGGGACATTTTCCTGTTTGTGGGATTCCAGGATTTAGGGATGCCACAGTTTCTGGTGCTCAATCAGATGAGGTGAATAACTGCAACCTTAGTTGTTTTTCTAGAGGGTGGGAGTAGAATTAGGCAATTGTCCTTCCAATACTACTGGGGCCCCTTCACAGGCTGTCAGAGGGAATTGTTAACTGTGCACATTGCTCAACGGATCCATCCCTCCGCTTCCTCCACAAAATCAGGTGACCACACCTTCCCCTCCTACCCTACTGAACCGCAGGACTTAGGTCCCCAGGAACAGCTGTATGTGTAAGAGAAAGCCAGTTGGAGGGGCTGCCATGCTGGGAGTGTGGGTGTGTGTGAGTCCCGGGGAGCTGTCTGCAGGCTCGAAGGCCACGTTCACCCAAGCCCCTGTCAACTGGCTGACTGGGCTGCTTCCTCACACCCCAGGCGTCTCCCTATTTTCCCCCATTGTCAGACTCCGTGTAGCTAGATCATAATGGGGTCTGAGCTTAGAAGCTCCTGGGCCTGACACATCTCATAGAAGCTACCATAGAAGTGAGAGCTGCCAGGGGCCGAGGTACTTGAGAGGCGAGTGAAGCTGAGATCATTAGTGGGTCTGGGGTCTGGGGGGCAGTAAGAGCAGGGACCAGGTCGGGATCCCAGGAGTTCGAAGCTGTGGGCAGAAGACAGGGAGAGAACTGGAGCTTGGGTAGAGCCATAAGCCGGGAATGAAGGGGGACACTGGGCCAGGGCTGTGAACAGGGGACGGTGGCCACTAACTCAGGTACAGGATTGGCTCTCTGTCTCTGCAACTCCCTGCAAAGTGTGGTCACTGCAGTGCCCATCTTAGAGGGCTTCGAAGGATTAAATGAGATCGTCTTTGCACAGACAGCACAACGTCTAGCCCAGCAAATGTGCACTGAACAATAGCTAGAGTGACAGAAGGAAAAGCTAGGAAGCAGCCTTGTTGGGAGCTGATGCTTCAGCCTGGGGGCAGATCAGGCTGGGGAAGGCTGAGGGGGGGCCACAGTTCCATGCCTGCGTGGAGGGAGGATAAAGGCCAAAGAGACTGTAGACATCCTTCTTGCCTGTGTTTCCAGAAATTCATTGTACAACACACGAACCCCTTCAATACCTGGATAGGTCTCACGGACAGTGATGGCTCCTGGAAATGGGTGGACGGCACAGACTATAGGCACAACTACAAGTAAGTGGCTTCTTCCCTCATCTCCTTGTTAGATTTCTCTGGGGACAGCCCCCTTGGCCTTTCATGCCAAGCCACCCTGACTCATCCCTCAGGTACCAAATTCCCCAGTCCTCTCCTCCCCAGACTCCCAACCCCTCCAAAGCTGCGCTTTTCTGGGCTGGGGGTGAGGGTTGCTGGGACTGGGGATAGGAAGCATCTTTCTCTGCAGTTGGGTTCTCCTCAGACTGGGTCGCAGGGCACACCCCAGCTCTACTCTCAGCCTTCAAGGAGAATGGTCGTGAAGAGGATGATGGGTAAGTCGCTTTCTTACCACCGTGGCAGAGTCTGAGTTTTCTCTTGCCTCCTTAGGAACTGGGCTGTCACTCAGCCAGATGATTGGCACGGGCATGAGCTGGGCGGAAGTGAAGACTGTGTTGAAGTCCGGCCGGATGGCCGCTGGAACGATGATTTCTGCCTGCAGGTGCACCGCTGGGTGTGTGAGAAGAGGCGGAATGCCACCGGCGAGGCAGCCTGACCCCAGCACACCTCTGTCTAACCCATACCCCACACCTGCCCAGCTCTGGCTTCTCTGTTGAGGATTTTGAGGAAAGGAAGAAACATTAAGACAGGGGTATGGGGAAGAGCTGAGTAAAGAGAGAAAGGAGGTAGTTTAAGAGTCCCTGACCCTGGAGGGCTGAGATCCCACCTCCTTCTGTAATTCATTGTAATTATTATAATTGTCAGCCTCTTCAATGGAGTAGGAAAGAAGAAACAAATGCTTGAATCTCTTTGTGGCCTGGTTATTGGGAACTGAGAAACACAGCATGCAAAGAGGAGGGAGAGGGGAGAGTATGGAAGAGGCAAGGTGTGTGTCCCAGACAGCTGCCCCTTGGTCCCTAATCCCGAGGGACATTGGTCAGGGAAACGGGAAAGGGGCTTGGAACAGATGGGCTTAGTGGCTGGCACCGGTGGGAAAGGGGTCAGCTGGGCTGTGGCTGGAGGGTCCGCCTGGCTCCCAGGGCTCCCAAAGGAAGCATCTTTCTCTGCCGTTGGGTTCTCCCCAGACTGGGTCGCAGGGCACACCCCAGCTCCACTCTCAGCCTTCAAGGAAGATGGTCATGAAGAGGAGGATGGGTAAGTCGCTTTCTTACCACCACAGCTCTCTCTCTTTTTCCCCAAGCAGATCTAGACATATCTCCAACACAGGGTGTCCCCAACAGTCTCCACAGTGGACAAAATTCCCGCTCCAAGAACATTCTGAAACTGACCTTAAAAAGATTGTTCATCCTTTATTAATTAATTAATTATGGAGTCTTGCTCTGTTGCCCAGACTGGAATGCAGTGGTGCGGTCGCCGCTCACTGCAACCTCCACCTCCTGGGTTCAGGTGATTTTTCTGCCTCAGCCTCCCGAGTAGCTGGGATTACAGGCGTGCGCCACCATGCCCAGCTAATTTTTGTATTTTTAGTAGAAACAGGGTTTCGCTATGTTGGCCAGGCTGATCTCGAACTCCTGACCTCAGGTGATCTGCCCGCCTCTGCCTCCCAAAGTGCTGAGATTACAGGCATGAGCCACCGGGCCTGGCCCCATATTTTTTAATTTTTAAATTATAGAAGTAATACATTCTATTAGTAAAAAATGTTTTAAATCACACACACACACACACACACACACACACACACACACACACACACGAGTGTCCTCTCAGTCCTCCCTCATCTCCCCAGAGTCAGCTCTTTCCTATGTCCCCTGCCAGAGCCCTTCCTGTGTGCATGAGTAGATGCAATATTATGTCACTACATAGTGCCTGTTGCGCTTCGCAGTGTCTGGTGGATATTAATCTAATCTATGCCATTACCTGGCAGGTTTTACCTCCTTGGATTTAGCAGCTGTAGAGAATTCCAAGTAGGGATGTAGGATACATTATGTCATCATTCCCTGCGGGGGCAAGTAGTTACCACTTTTGTTTCTTTGTTTTCACATAGAATGTTTCCAAGTAATTTTTTGCTCATAACCTTGTGATAGGTCAAGTTTTCAGTTGCAACATTTTCTAGGATTGCCCCTTCAAAATGTACAGGATTGGGATTAAATTTAAAAAATCGTAGGCCGGGTGTGGTGGCTCATGCCTGTAATCCCAGCACTTTGGGAGGCGGAGGCGGGCGGATCATGAGGTCAGAAGATCAAGACCACGGTGAAACCCCGTCTCTACTAAAAATACAAAAAATTAGCCTGGCATGGTGGCAGGCGCCTGCAGTCCCAGCTACTCGGGAGGCTGAGGCAGCAGAATGGTGTGGACCCGGGAGGCGGAGCTTGCAGTGAGCCAAGATCGCGCCCCTTCACTCCAGCCTGGGCGACAGAGCGAGACTCTGCCTCAAAAAAAAAAAAAAAAAAAAAAAAATCGTGAAAATAGGCTGGGCGCAGTGGCTCACGCCTGTAATCTTAGCATTTTGAGAGGCTGAGGTGGTGGATCGCCTGAGCGCGTGCGCACACACACACACACACACACACACCCCAGCTGGAGGTGGTGGTTCATGCCTGCAGTCCCAGCTGCTTGGGAGGCTGAGATGGGGGGATAGTTTGAGCCCGGGAAATTGAAGTTGCAGTAAGATATGACTGCGCCACTACACTGCAGCCTGGGTAAGAGAGCGAGATCCTTTCTCAAAAAATAAATTATGGAAGTAATAAAACTCTAAAGTTTTCTAGGACTAGAATTTTTATAGAAAATTAGAAGTTTTATAAAATCTATAAAACTAGAAGTATAAAGTCTGTAAGACTAGAAGTTTTATAGGGCTATAGGTTACTTGACCTGCCCCCTTTAGCTCCTCTTACTGCCTGGAGAAACTGCTTTCAGTGGTTCTAGCTGTTTCTTTAGTACTGACATCTGCAGTTCTAAGTAAGACACACGAACTGATATTTCATCTTTGTATCAATTGTAGACATTATTTAGTCGCCATCATGTAAACGAGGTAAAATCTTCCCAGGTAGTCTACAGTTTGTATTTAAATACTACTTTAAAATTTGTATCAGTTGTATCTGTGTCAATATTGTTACTGCTGAATCAACTACTATAATCTGATTACACTTCCTTTCTTGCACAACTCTCCTTTCTTCTGAAATTTATCAGTGTTCCATTTAAAAACTTTGCCTCATATTCTTTGAACTTATTGCTGAGTCTTCCTGAACTATAAAAAGCTTGACAATATGATTTTTCCAGATGTGCAAACCAGTCATATAATCAGTATTTTAGTTGTATTTGATGTACTTTTTCCTAGAGCCAGAGAAGTGATTCCAAGTTTTATGGGGCCTGAGGTGTACACAATTTTGGGGAGCCCTCTGTAAGAACAATTACAAAATTATGCATATAAAATTAAGCATAAAAATTACCATTTATTTAAATTTAAAAAATCACAAATTTCAAAAGCAGAAAGCTACCAGAAACATCACAGAATCTAGAAAATGCTATTTTATATATACATATATATAAATTGTGTGTGTACATATACATATATATGTGTATAAACACACACACATCTATACATATATTTTTGAGACAAAGTCTCGCTCTGTCGCCCAGGCTGGAGTGCAGTGGCATGATCATGGCTCTCCGCAGCCTCAAACACCTGGGCTCAAGTGATCCTTCCACTTCAGCCTCCCAAGTAGCTGGGACTATAGGTGCATCCCACCACGCCTGGCTAGTTTTTACATTTTTTTATAATGACAAGGTCTCACTAAACTGGGTTCAAGACCAGAAGGCCTTCTGGTTCAAGACCAGTTTGAGCCTCCTGGTCTCAAACTCCTGCGCTCAAGTGATCCACCTGCCTCAGCCTCCCAAAGTGCTGGGTTTCCAGGTGTTGTTACAGGTAGATAGGCATGAGCAGGCAGGAGGGGGCTTTCCCACCCACTAGGAATGTTGGGTGATGGTTCGGCAATGATCACATCGCCTCTCTAAAAGTGATAAATTGGTAGCTGGTGTCAGGGAGAGGCCATTTCCTGAGGGACAACACCTGTTGCACTGAAGTGTCGACTGAATGCAGATTCCAGGGAGAAGCAACTTCCCGGGCACCCACGTTAAGAGACAAAATGAGCTGGGCGCGGTGGCTCACGCCTGTAATCCCAGCACTTTGGGAGGCCAAGGCAGGCGGATCACGAGGTTAGGAGTTCGAGACCAGCCTGGTCAATATGGGGAAAACCCCTGTCTCTACTAAAAATAAAAAAATTAGGCCGGGCGCGGTGGCTCACGCCTGTAATCCCAGGATTTTCGGAGGCTGAGGCAGGCGGATCACAAGGTCAGGAGATTGAGACCATCCTGGCTAACATGGTGAAATCCCGTCTTTACTAAAAATACAAAAATTAGCCAGGCGTGGTGGCGGGCACCTGTAGTCCCAGCTACTCGGGAGGCTGAGGCAGGACAATGGCGTGAACCCGGGAGGCGGAGCTTGCAGTGAGCCAAGATCACACCACTGCACTCCAGCCTGGGCAACAGAGTGAGACTCCGTCTCAAAAAAAAAAAAAAAAAAAAATTTAGCCAGGTGTGGTGGGTGCCTGTAGTCCCAGCTACTCGGGAGTCTGAGGCAGGAGACTTGCTTGAACCTGGGAGGCGGAGGTTGCAGTGAGCTGAGATGGCACCACTGCACTCCAGCCTGGGCGACAGAGCGAGACTGTCTCAAAAAAAGAAAAAAAGGAAAATAAAAGAAACAAAATGGCAGAGTATGACCTTCTGGGGGCACGCCACTGGAAAAGGGAGGAAAGCCTCAGATGGGTGTATGTACAATTTCCTAGACTCGCTGCACATGCTCACCTCCCAAGGGTAAGGTGGGCAGCCAGCCTGTGGGAAGAATCATGGGAAAGGGGCCAGCCTGGAGTCCTCGGATCAAGGTTAAACGTCGAGCTTGTCCTTCAAGTAGCCTGCTTGGGTCTCTTCCAAATGTACTTTCCTTTCCTTTCTTTCTTGTTCTAGGGCCTTTTAAAATAAACTTCCACTCCTTCTCTGAAACTTGCCTTGGTCTCTCCTTCTGCCTTATGCCCCTCAGTCAAATTCTTTCTTCTGAGGAGGCAAGAAATGAGGTTGCTACAGACCTGTAAGGATCACCACCGGTAACTCGGATACTTTCCATAGGTGACAGTGTGAGCCACTGCGCCAGTCCTATAATATTTTAATAATTAATCTTTCAAAATTCCTGTAAAACGCATTTTTGCCTCTTTTTTTCCCTGCATACTCACTGTTTACTTCTGCATATTACAAAGTCGTTTGCTTTTTCTTTTCTTTTCTTTCTTTTCTTTTTTCCTTTTTTTTTTAAGACAGACTCTTACCCTGTTGCCCAGACTGGAGTGCAATGGTGTGATCTCGGCTCACTGCAACCTCTGCCTCCTGAGTTCAAGTGATTCTCCTGCCTCAGCTTCCTGAGTAGCTGGGATTACAGGCGCCCACCACCATGCCTGGCCAATTTTGTATTTTTAGTAGAGACAGAGTTTCACCATGTTGCCCAGGCTGGCCTCAAACTCCTCACCTCAGGTGATCTGCCTGCCTCGGCCTCCCAAAGTGCTGGGATTGCAGGCATGAGCCACGATGCCCGGCCTGGAATTGGCTTTTTTTTTTTAGACAGGGAGTCTCGCTCTGTCGCCAGGCTTGAGTACAGTGGCACTCTCTCTGCTCACTGCAACCTCCGCCTCCCGGGTTCAAGCAATTTTCTGCCTCAGCCTCCTGAATAGCTGGGATTACAGGCACCCACCACCACACCCAGCTAATTTTTGTATTTTTAGTAGAGACGGGGTTTCACTATCTTGCCCAGGCTGGTCTTGAACTCCTGAGCTCGTGATCCACCTGCCTAGGCCTCCCAAAGTGCTGGGATTACAGGCGTGAGCCACCATGCCTGGCCATGGAATTGACTTTTTAAACTCAACGTAATTCCCCGGAGATTCTTACAAGTTGTTGCACGTGTCAATGGTTCGTTTCTTTCTGTTGCTGAGCGCTGTTCTGTGGTATCGATGGATGTGCCACAGTTCGTTTAGCCATTTACTCATTGAAGGACATCTGGGCTGTTTCCGGTCTTTGGCTGTTGCAAATACGGCTGCTGTGAATATTCACGTGAAGTTTTTGTGTGAACACACATTTTTATTTCTCTGAGAGAAATGCCCAAGAGTGCAATTTCTGGGTCATGTAGTGGGTGCATGTTTACTTTTAAAAGAAACTGCCAAACTGTTTTCACAGAGCGGTTGTACCATTTGATATTCCCACCAGCAATGTATAAATGATCCGGTGTGCCCACTTCCTCACCTGCATCTGGTTGTCAGTATTTGAAAGTTTTGGCTCTTTGGATAGATATAAAGCGATACGTTACTGTGGTTCTAATTTGCGTTTCTGTGGCAGCTAATGAGGTGGTACCTTCATTCATGTGCTTATTTTCCATCTGCATATCCTCTTTGGTAAAATGTCTCTTCATGTCTTCTGTCCATTTTCTTTTCTTTTCTTTTCTTTTTCTTTTTGGGAGAAAGTCTTGCTTTGTCACCCAGGCTGGAGTGCAGTGGTGCGATCTCAGCTACCACAACCTCCACCTCCCAGGGTCAAGTGATTCTCCTGCCTCAGCCTCCTGAGTAGCTGGGATTACAGGTGCCTGCCACCATGCCCGGCTCATTTTTGTATTTTAGTACAGACAGGGTTTTGCTATGTTGGCCAGGCTGGTCTTGAACTCCTGACCTTAGGTGATCCGCCTGCCTTGACCTCCCAAAGTGCTGGGATTACAGGCATGAGTCACTGTGCCCAGCTTTCTGCCCATTTTCTAATTGAGATTGTTTGTTTTTTTACTGTCAAGTTTTGATAATTCATTATATATTCTAGGTACTAACCCTCTGTTGGATATGTGGTTTGCAAATATTTTCTCCAAGTCTGTAGCTTGTCATGTTATCCTCTTAACAAAAACCCATTTCCAAAAAGACTAATATGGTAAATAATATCTTGGTAAGCCCAATTAAGGAACCGAGAAAAGTGACATGACCACAAGAAATAGGGAGGTTAAATGACACTTTTCCTGTTTTTATAGAAATGTGGCTAGATTCCCAAAGCCAAGAGTGATTGCTGGTAAGTGGCCATTTAAAACAGAGATAAGCTGGATGCATCGAGGCAGGACTAATTAAGAGACGCAAGATAATCACCACCACTCTTCCCAGGCTATGAAAAGATGAATGGGGATTTAAGGAGATTGTTTCAAGGGAATTCATTTTTTTTAACTTTTGTTTGTTTTGTGAGACGGAGTCTTGCTCTGTCACCCAGGCTGGAGTACAGTAGCGCGATCTCAGCTCACTGCAACCTCCACCTCTCAAGTTCAAGTGATTCTCCTGCCTCAGTCTCCCAGGTAGCTGGTATTACAGGCACCCGCCATCATGCCTGGCTCCTTTTTGTGTTTTTAGTAGAGACAGGGTTTCACCATGTTGGCCTGGCTGATCTCAAACTCCTGACCTCAAGTGATCCACCCGCCTCAGCCTCCCAAAGTGCTGGGATTACAGGCGTGAGCCACTGTGCCAGGCTTCAAGGGAATTCTTCGATGTAGCCAGGGAATCAACAGTTTTTCCCTCCACAGGAAGGGGAATGCTTCTTTATACCTTTATCAGTGAGATAATAGAGTCCCAAGGGAACTGTTTGTAGAGATAGTGGTTGTCTCCCAGGGGATAAGACGAGCATCTCCCTACCAGGCCTGATGGTAGCCTTATAAGATGCAGACACCACTGGGACCACTGTGGAATGCTATCTGAGAGGGGCAAGAAGAGTTTTAGTGGAGGCTATGGCTGTGTCCTCAGGAGTTTTGTGGCAGTTGTGAAGGAACAGACTCATCTCTGCTTCTTGACAGGAGAAGTCTGAAGGCAAATACCCGGGCTGGAGCCGCCCCGTCCACCAGTTGATCAGGCTACACTTGGTAGTCGGCAGCATAAGAACGTCAGAGAACCTGTGAGCCGAGGCAACTCCATGGATGTCAGGCTTGAGCCAACTAGGAAGGACCCTGCCCAAGAGGACTGCATGGCAGAGCGAGGCTGAAAGAGGTGGTGGGTGTACAGTTTCCATCTGGGCAGGAACTGGTGGTGAACGGCTGTGTCACAGAAGATCTGTCGGGGGTCTCTGGGCACCCCCGATAGACCTCATGAAAGGCCAGTGTTGGATGCTTGCTGTGAAGACCTCCTTGACTGCTACACTAGCACAGATGACAGGCCTGGTTTCCTTGCATTCTTCTCTCCCTTGCCCCAGCCCTTAAGGAGTACTGAGAAGAGGAAAAGAAAGAGAAAGGAGGAACAGAACAGCCCGAGACTCCAGTCCTGGCTTCTCTTGGGCAGTCCCCGAGATGATTCTTGTGAAAGCGATTCATTAGAAAGTGATCTTAGGAGAACCGGACAGGAGAACGGGGAAGCAGCAAGAGGAAGGGAAGGAAGGCAAGCGTGCCTGCCATAGAAGCTCGCTGTGAGAGGTGGGTTCTTGTGAAAGGAATTAATCAGGAAGTGCTTGAAGGCAAGTCTTGCCTTGGTGGTGGTGGTGGTGGTGGTGTAACTATGCCTCAATCCCGCTGGGGAGCATTGGAAACAGTGTAGGTCACATCTCAGAGCCGCCCCCATTAGGAACGGGGAGCTGTAGTGCTCGCACCTCAGGCAACAGTCACAGGCTGACATCGGTTCCGAGACTTCCTGCCTCTGTAGCTGCATGAGGGCGGCCCTCCGACAGACAGACAGCGGTGCTGAGTGTTAAGAATAAAATCAGCCGGGCACAGTGACTCACGCCTCTAATCCCAGCACTTTGGGAGGTCGAGGCAGGCAGATCACGAGGTCAGGAGATCGAGACCATCCTGGCTAACACGGTGAAACCCCGTCTCTACTAAAAATACAAAAATATTAGCCGGGCATGGTGGCAGGTGCCTGTAGTCCCAGCTACTCGGGAGGCTGAAGCAGGAGAATGGCGTGAACCCGGGAGGTGGAGCTTGCAGTGAACCGAGATCGTGCCACTGCACTCCAGCCTGGGCGACAGAGTGAGGCTCCGTCTCAAAAAAAAAAAAAAAAAG
Source organism: Macaca mulatta (assembly GCF_049350105.2). NCBI lineage: Eukaryota > Metazoa > Chordata > Mammalia > Primates > Cercopithecidae > Macaca > Macaca mulatta. The sequence continues at coordinate 8,564,648 of NC_133421.1, read as the reverse complement.
TTTGCTTTAGTCTGGGCTGGATTTTTGAGACCTGAAATTAAAACTGTTTTCAATAGCTGAATGTATAGGAAGAAAAATCCAAAAAAAAGTCTATTGAATAACAATGAATGATATATTAGTACATGATGCCCTTTATCAGATTGGGGAACTTTCCTTCTATTCCTAGTGTACTAAGAGTATTTTAAAAAATCAAAAATGGGTATTGAATTTTGTCTAATGCCTTCTCTGCATGAGTTGATACAATTTTATGACTTTTCTTCTTAGATTGTTAATATGCTGGATTACATTATTGATTTCTGAATATTGAACCAGCCTTTCAGGCCTTAGATAAGCCCTACTTAATTATAGTGTATTATCCTTTTATGTATTGCTAGGTTCCAATTGCTAATATTTTGTTGAGACTTTTATGTCTATGTTCATGACAGATATTGGTCTGTAGTTTTCTTTTCTTTTATTACCTTTGTCTGCTTTCAGGATCAGAGCAAATGTGAGCCTAATCAAATGAGTTAGGAAGTGGTCCCTCTTCTATTTTCTGGAAGAGATTGCATAGAATTGGTGTTACTTCATCTTTAAATGTGTGGTAGAATTCGCTAGTTAAGCCATCTGGGCTGGTGATTTCTGTTTTGGAAGGTTTTAAACTATGGATTCAATTTCTTTCCTTTTTTTTTTTTTTTTTGTGAGACAGTGCCTCTGTCACCTCGACTGGAGGTCAGTGGTGCAATGATGGCTCACTGCAGCCTCGACTTTCTGCAGTGAGTGTACAGCTGGTGGGTGTACAGCTGTGGTCACCTTCCCACCTCAGCCTCCAGAGTAGCTGGGCCCACAGGTGCACCCCGCCACACCTGGCTAATTTTTGTATTTTCTTTTTTTGTAGTGATGGAGTTTTGCCATGTTGCCCAGACTGGTCTCAAACTCCTGAGTTCAAGTGATCCTCCTGCCTGGGCCTCCCAAAGTGCTGGGATTACAGGTGTGAGCCATTGTGCCTGGCTAAAATCAATTTCTTTATAGTTCTAGAACTGTTCAGTTTATTTACTTATTTATTTATTTTTTATTTGAGATGGAGTCTAGCTCTGTTGCCCAGGCTGGAGTGCAGTGGCACAATCTCGGCTCACTGCAACCTCCGCCTCTCGGGTTCAAGCGATTCCCCTGCCTCAGCCTCCTGAGTAGCTGGGATTACAGGTGCCCACCACCATGCCCAGCTAATTTTTTTGTATTTTTAGTAGAGATGAGGTTTTACCATATTAGCCAGGATGGTCTCGATCTCCAGACCTTGTGATCCTCCCACCTTGCCCTCCCAAAGTGCTGGGATTACAGGCATGAGCCACCGTGCTCAGCCCTATTCAGTATATTTATTTAATCGTGGGTAAATTTTGGTAGTTAGTGGTTTTTGAGGCATTGTTCCGTTTTGTTTAAACTATTGAAATTTTGTGCATAATCATAATGGTCCTTTATTATCCTTGTAATCTCTTCAGGGTCTGTAGTGAAATCCCCTTTTTTATTCTTGATAATAGTATTTTGTGGTGTCTGCTTTTTTCCCTCTTCATCAGTTTTGCTAGAGGTTTATCCATTGTATTGATTTTTCAAGTAACCAGATTTTGGTTTCATTGATTTTCTTTTTTTTTTTTTTTTTTTTTTTTTTTTTTTTTTTTTTTTTTTGAGACGGAGTCTCGCTCTGTAGCCCAGGCTGGAGTGCAGTGGCCGGATCTCAGCTCACTGCAAGCTCCGCCTCCCGGGTTCACGCCATTCTCCGGCCTCAGCCTCCAGAGTAGCTGGGACTACAGGCGCCCGCCACCTCGCCCGGCTAGTTTTTTGTATTTCTTTAGTAGAGACGGGGTTTCACCGTGTTCGCCAGGATGGTCTCGATCTCCTGACCTCGTGATCCGCCCGTCTCGGCCTCCCAAAGTGCTGGGATTACAGGCTTGAGCCACCGCGCCCGGCGGTTTCATTGATTTTCTCTACCGTTTTTCTGTTTTCAGCTTCATTGATATCTGCTCTGATCTTTGCTATTTCCTTTCTTTTGCTTGTTTGGAGTTTGTTGTGTGTTTCTTTTTCTTTTTCTTTCTTTTTTTTTTTTTTTTGAGACGGAGTCTCACACTGTATTCTAGCCTGGGTGACTAAGTAAGACAGTCTCAGAAAAAAAAAAAAAAATCGTTTCTTATTGGGCAACAGGTCCCTGAGGCTCTACTATTTTTTTTCCTATTTTTTTTTTCTCTCTCTGTTGCTCAGCTTGGGTAATGTCTATTGATATAGCCTCAAATTCACTGACTCCTTTGTTATTCCATTCTGCTCTAGGTTCAACCATTGAGTTTTTTGTTTCAATTATTGTACCTTTCAATTTCAACATTTTTATTTTTTAATTTTTAAAATTCTATTTATTTAATTTTTTTGAGACAGGGTCTTGCTATGTTGCACAGGCTAGAGTACAGTGGTGTGATCATGGCTCACTGCAGCCTTGACCTCCTGGCCTCAAGCAATACTCCCACTATAGCCTTCTCGATAGCTGGGACTACAGGTGCATGTCATCATGCCCAGCTAATTTTTAATTTTTTTTTTTTTTTGTAGAGACAGTCTCACTATGTTGCCCAGGCTGGTCTTGAACTCATGGGCTCAAGTGACTCTCCTGCCTTGGGCTCCAAAAGTGCTGGGATTACAGGCATGAGCCACTGCACCTGGACAGTTTTAATATTTTTATTTGGTTCTTCTTTGTAGTCTCCATTTCTTTACCAAGGCTTTCTATTTTAACATTTGTTTCAAGAGTGTTATCAATTGCTCACTCAAGCATTCTTATAATAACTGATTTAAAGTCTGTCAGAGAATTTCCACATCGTTGTCATCTTGGCATTGCCTTTTACCATCAGGTCAAACTTTTAGTTGTTCTTTATATATCAAATGATTTTGGATTGTATTCCGGACATTTTATTTTATTTTATTTTTCAGATAGAGTCTTGCCCTGTCACCCAGGCTGGAGTGCAATGGTGTGATCTTGGCTCATTGCAACCTTGATTATAGGCACATGCCACCATGCTCAGCTAATTTTTGTGTTTTTAGTAGAGATGAGGGTTTCACCATGCTGGCCAGGCTGGTCTTGAACTCCTGACCTCAGGTGATCCACCCACCTCAGCCTCTCAAAGTGCTGGGATTACAGGCATGAACCACTGGGCCCGGCCTATTCTGAACATTTTAAATGTTAAGTTATGATGTTCTAGGTCTTGTTTAAATTCTGTAGAGACTGTTGATATTTTTGTTTAGCAGGCAATTGACCTGGTTAGGTTGAGGCTGTATGTTCCAACACACCTCTGTAGGGTATGGTTCCAACGTCAGTTCAGTTCTAAAGCCTTTTGATATCTTATGTTCTCTTCTGTTTTTTTTTTTTTAGAACTCTTTAGGTCTGTCATGGCTGTGTGCCACTCAGTAGTTAGTGTGTGGCATAAGCTGTAGTTAATTCATTAGTTTAGATCTCAAAGTCTTCAGGATGCTAATTAGGATGAGATCCTTACAGGCACGGCTCAGTGGTCAGCCCTAGAGCTCATCAACAGCTTGATGGTGTAGCTTTCCCAAGCATACATATCTTCATGATCTCCCTGGTACCCTCTGGTTTCCTGCAGTTCTTCTTTTTGGCTCTACCGTGAGAAACTCAAAGGTCTAAATGGAGGAAGGGCACAGAGGAAAAACAAACAATAACAGTACAAAGGCATTCTCAGTTTATTAGAACTGCAGCTCCCTTAGACAGAGAGGAAGGTTCTTCTCCCTTAGAATTTTGGCCTCTGCTGGCCCTAGTTTTCCCACTGCTGCCATTGCTGCCATGAGATTGACCATGGACATGGGCACAAGAAAAGAAAGGGGGAGGCCGGGCGCGGTGGCTCACACCTGTAATCCCAATACTTTGGGAGGCCGAGGTGGGCGGATCACAAGGTCAGGAGATCCAGACCATCCTGGCCAACATGGTGAAACCCTGTCTCTACTAAAAATAGAAAAATTAGCCAGTGTGGTGGCGGGTGCCTGTAGTCCCAGCTACTCAGGAGGCTGAGGCAGGAGAATCGCTTGAACCTGGGAGGAGGGGGTTGCAGTGAGCCAAGACCCTGCCACTGCACTTGAGCCTGGACAGAGCAAGACTCTGTCTCAAAAAAAAAAAAAAAAAGAAAGAAAGAAAAAGAAAAGAAAGGGGTGGAAAAACCCCAAAGGAGATTTCTGTATTTCCTGTGAGTGTTAGGAGTTCCTCAGGCCAGGCCTAGAATGGGTTTCCTGGAGCTCCCTCTATCCATGCCTCAGTGTTCATTTCCAGAATTTTGGCCATGCTGAACTCAGGTTGGGGAACCATAGAAGAAAAAATGGTAAACTCGCTGCCAATTCAGTGGTACTTCAAATTCTGGTGTTTTTCTGCAACAGACATGTTACAATTCAGTTTTCAGTGTTTTCAATAAGCTGATGCATACGTTCTACCCACATTTTAGAGTTGTGTTCAATGGGAGAGAAAGGATGGAATGTGTTTCCATCATTTTACCTGGAACTGGAAGCCCTCGATAAATGTTTAAAGCTCAAAATAATACATTTTCTATGATCAAAATGGAATTAAATATTAAATATATTAAATCAATAACAAAAAAGTGGAAAAAAATTCCAAATATTTTGGAATTAAACAATACACCTCTAAATCACCTGTGGATCAAAAAAGAAACCATAAGGTAAATTAGAAAATATTTTTGGCCAGGCGCGGTGGCTCACGCCTGTAATCCCAGCACTTTGGGAGGCCAAGGCGGGCAGATCACGAGGTCAGGAGATCGAGACCATCCTGGCTAACACGGTGAAACCCCGTCTCTACTAAAAATACAAAAAATTAGCCGGGCCTGGTGGCGGGCGCCTGTAGTCCCACCTACTTGGGAGGCTGAGGCAGGAGAATGGCGTAAACCCGGGAGGCGGAGCTTGCAGTGAGCAGAGGTCGTGCCACTGCACTCCAGCCTGGGCGACAGAGCAAGACTCCATCTCAAAAAAAAAAAAAAAAAAAGAAAATAAAATATTTTCAACTGAGTGAAAATGAGAAGATGCTACATCCAAACAGGGCTTAGATGAAATTGTACAACATTCAATGCTTAAACTAGAAAAAGAAAAAGGGTCAAAAATCAAAGAATCTGAGCTTTTACCTGAAGAGACCACGAAAAGATGTTTATATCCAACGTACAAAAATGAAGAAAATAAGAGCAGAAGTCAATGAAATAAACAAACAAACAAAAATAAGGAAAATTAATGATACCAGAAACTGTTTCTGAAAAGATCGATAAAATTGATAAAATTGATAGAAAAAAGTGTGAAGACATAAGTTGCCAGTGTTGGCCGGACACAGTGCTCATGCCTGTAATCTCAGCACTTTGGGAGGCCAAGGTGGGCAGATCACTTAAAGTTGGGAGTTTGAGACCAGCCTGGCCAACATAGTAAAACCCCATTTCTACTAAAAATACGAAAATTAGCTGGGCAGGGTGGCGCACGCCTGTAATCCCAGCTGCCTGGAAGGCTGAGGCACAAGAATCTCTTGAATCTGGTAGGCAGAGGCTGCATGAACCGAGATCATGTCACTGCACTCCAGCCTGGGCAACAGAGTGAGACTCTGTCTCAAAAACAAAGAAACAAACCCCCAAATTGCCAGTGTTAGGAATTAAAGAAAATATAAATACATATCCTACATACATCAAAAGGATAATATGAACAAGTTTTTGCCAACAAATTTGCCCATAAATAGAATAAAATGGACAAATTACTTGAAAGATACACATTATCAAAACTAAAAACGCATTAGGAAATCTGAACACTTACCTGAATTCAAATAAATTCACAATTTAAAATCTTTCAACAAAGAAAATATCCAGTTTCAGATGACTTCTCTGATGAATTCTATCAACTATATAGGTAGAAATAGTTAATTAAATGGAGAAAAGTATTTTCAATAAGTGGTGCTGGAATAACTGTATATATATGAAAAAATATAATTCTTAATGATCATAGACACACATCAAAGCTGAAACTATAAAAATTATCAAAGAAAACACAGGCTGGGCATGATGGCTCACACCTGTAATCCCAGCACCTTGGGAGGCTGAGGTGGGAGGATTGCTTGAGGCCAGGAGTTTGAGACCAGGCTGGGTAACAATCGTGAGGTCTGTTCTCTACACAATAAAATATTTAACTGGTGTGGTGGTGCATGCCTGTAGTCCTATCTACTCAGGAGGCTGAGGTGGGAGAATCGCTTGAATCCAGGAGGGGCTGATTCTCTTAGATTTTTAAAGTAGACAATCATGTCATTTACCAATAATGACAGTTTTCTTTTGCTTTCAACCTTCACATGTTCCAATCACTTGTCTTTCTGTATGGTCTGGAAGAATCTCATGGAGAACTGGTGGCACGAGCGTGCTTTCTCTTGTTCCTAGCTTGAAAAAAAAATAAAAATAAAAAAAAAAAAATTCCTGACCAGTAGAGGTTCTAGGAGAGGGTAAGAATTCACAGAAAATGTGGTGGAAGAGGGAAATGATTATTGTCAACTGTGAAAGGGGTCTCAGGAACAGAAGCGTTTAGGAAAAGACAAGAAGATTGCTTGCCAGGACCTGACAAAGAAATCCAAACTAAGACCACAACAGGCATTGGAAGGGAATTTCTGCAAGATTACCTTTGCAAGCAAGTTTTTATCAGTCAAAACCCAGTGCTTTTCTCACATGATTTTCATACGCACAAAAGGTCATGACATACCCAGGCGTCAGCACTGCAAACATCAGGGATAGACTTGTTTTTCCTAGGGAGTCAGCAATTTATAGAAAATGCTCAATGTTTAATTTATTTTGGGGACTAGGAGAACTATTTTTTTCATGAAACCCGCAAGCAATTTATCGGCGAAGTTCTGTCTGCTCCACCTTCACCATATATCCAGAATCACAACACTTTTGACCACCTCATTTCTCACCTGGATATGACAGCAGCTTCTTACCTAGCCCCCCGTTTCCAGCTTGTTCTTCTTCATATCAAATTCATAACACAAAAGACACACTGTTACAGTTAACATATAGGTCAAGTTATGTCATTCCTCTGCTCCAACCCCTTCAAAGTCTGCATCTCTGACTCAGAGTAAAAACAAATCCTTAATAACAGCCAACAAGGCCCACATTTTCCCCCATCGCTTGTCTACTCTTCTCCTCCCTGACTCACTTCTCTATAAAATCTCTGGCAACTCTGTCAAATGGATGATCCTCATATGCACCAGACGTTCTCCTACCTCAGGGCCTTTACACCTGCTCTGCCCTCTCCCTGGATCACTCTTCCTGCCAGAGCCCCTTGTGACTTGCTTCTTTGCCTCCTTCAAACTTTGCTCAGATATTGCCTTCCCAGTGAGGCCTTTCTTGACACTCTGGTGTGGTTTGGATCTGTGTCCCTGCCCAAATCTCATCTTGAATTGTGATCCCCAGTGTTGGAGGTGGGGCCTGGTAGGAGGTAATTGGATTATGGGGTGGATTTCTCATGAATGGTTTAGCATCATCTCCTTGGTGCTGTTCTCATGACAGTGAGGGAGTTCTCGCGAGATCTGGTCATTTAAAATCTGATCCCCTGGCTTTCTCTTGCTCCTGTTCTTACCATGTGAGGCACCTGCTCCCCCTTCACCTTCCACCATAATCGTCAAGTTTCCTGAGTACTCCCCAGAAACTGAGCAGAGGCTTCCTGCACAGCCTGCAGAACTACGAGGCAATTAATCCCCTTTCCTTGATAAATTACCAAGTCTCAGGTATTTATTTAGAGCAATGTGAGAATGGCCCTATTCTTGAGGGACATTAAAAATTGACCCTATCTCATATCCCTGCTCTTTTCCCACAAAGCACTGTTGCCATGTGACATACGGGTATTTTACTCATTTATTTTGTTGATTGGTCACCCACTAGAAGGCACACTCTATGAAGGCAGGCCGTGTTTGTCTGCTCACTTTTAAACTCCTGAACTCTGCCTCTTAGGAAGGAAAGTGCTTGGCATACCATAGACTCTCAATAAGTACTCAAATGGATGAATACATACATGTAAGAGTGAATGGACATGTGTTTATTGCAGCACTGTTTACAATAGTAAAGACTTGGAACCAACTCAAATGCCCATCAATGATAGCCTGGATAAGGAAATTGTGGCACATGTACACCTTGGAATACTATGCAGCCATAAAAAAGAATGAGTTCATGTCCTTTGTAGGGACATGGATGAAGCTGGAAACCATCATTCTCAGCAAACTAACACTGGAACAGAAAACCAAATACCGCATGTTCTCACTCATAGTGGGAGTTGAACAATGAGAACACATGGACACAGGGAGGGGAACATCACACACCGGGGCCTGTTGGGGGGTCGGAGGAAAGGGGAGGGAGAGCATTAGGACAAATGCCTAATGCATGTGGGCCTTAAAATCTAGGTGATGGGTTGATAGGTGCAGCAAACCACCATGGCACATGTATATCTGTGTAACAAACCTGCACGTTCAGCCATGTATCCCAGAACTTAAAAAAAAAAAAGCTTCAAACCCGCTGAAACAGACTGAAAAAAAAGTGAGTGAATGGAGAAATATCATAATACCACGTTCTTTTCATGGAAGATTCATCTATGTCAAAATGTTGATTATCTCCAAATTAATACGTGAATACACTGCAAGACTGTGGTAAACACACAGAGAGCTACCCAGGTCCCCCTTCTAGGAAGGATGTGGTGACCCACCGTGGGGAGTGTAACCTGCAGACAGCTGCTTCCCGAGGTCACACCCATGTCAGGGTTGACTGCCAGTGACTGAAGAAGGTGGTGCTCTACAGGACCCTGTGGCAGTCCAATGCTGGACAGCTCCCAGGGCTGGCATTGTTTGAACCCAGAGCTCCCTGTTGGTTTGGTTGAAACACTCCAAAGTGCTGTGCTTCTCCCTCTGCCCAGCACCGTTTCATCCACTTTCCTGTTCGAAGTGCTAATCCCTCATAAATAGCTTGCACCCCAAATTCAGCCTCAACCTTGGCTTCCAAAAACATAACCTGCAACATATACTAATTAAAATACCAAATACAAAATAAAAACAAAACCAGAAACAGCCTGGTCGGGCGTGGTGGCTCACGCCTGAAATCCCAGCACTTTGGGAGGCTGAGGTGGGCGGGTCATCTGAGATCAGGTGTTAGAGACCAGCCTGGCCAACATGGTGAAACGCCATCTCTACTAAAAATACAAAAATTAGCTGAGTATGGTGGTGGACACCTGTAATCTCGGCTACTCAGGAGGCTGAGGCAGAAGAATCGCTTGAACCCAGGAGATGATGGAGGTTGCAGTGAGCCGAGATTGTGCCACTGCACTCCAGCCTGGGTGACAGAGTGAGACTCTGTCTCAAAAAAAAAAAAAAAAAAAAAAAGAAAAGAAAAGAAAAGAAAAAGACACAATTTAAATTTCTGGTTTCTGTCAATAGAGAAATGCTAAATAAATAAATTATGATGCCTATGATGAAATGAGGTGCAGGTAGATCAAGTACATTTTATAAACTGATGTGGAGAAATGTTCCTCATAGATTGTTAACTCCAAAAAAAAAAAAAAAAAAAGCACATAGCAGAACACAACCCCACGTACATAGAAAATATAACCTAAAATGTATTTCTTCTCCTCCTTCTCCACCTTGTAAGATACTCAGTTTCCTTCCTACTCAAAGGGATGTGTGCATGGACTCAGGGCAGCTCCCTTAGGGGCTGGGCAGGGATCAAGGGATGAAATGGAATCCTGTTCATGAAGACAGCGCCTGTGCTGAGAGCCAGAGCAGGGTGCCAAACTTTCTCCTTACAAGCTGTGTGTGATCTTGGGCTCTGAGCCTTAGCCCGTCATCCAAAATGCCTCCCCCGGTGCTTGCGGGGAATGTCTGTGGAAGGTAAGTGTCTGGCATAATCCCATCACAGATTAGATACTCAATAAAAGTTTGCTGTTTTCCTTGGCTTCTCCCTTCCTATTCTGGCCAAGAAGTTCTATTCTCTGTCACCCCCTTCCCTCCTTCAGAGTGGAGTGAGACGAGTGAGGCCAGAGCTGAGCCGCTGAATGACTGGGACCTAGAGGATGCTGATGCCAGGGACTCAGGCCAGCATTGAGCCAAAGCACAGACTGGGCTTCTCTAGGATCAGAGGTGCGATGATGGAGACACAGCAATTCTGGGAAATGTAGAGGCAGGAAGTGAAAGGAAGTGTAGGGTAGAGGAGCAACAGCAGATTGTGTACCTCTATCCAGTCCTGCTCCCAGATGGTAAAAATGAGGAAACTCCAAAAAGAGAAAAGGAAGTAGGCATGGCCTGGAGGAGGAGAGCAGAGCTGGCTTCAGACCCAACTCTCTCCACCCACACACGGTCTCTGTGTGTTCCAATCCCCGTTCATTCTCATTTACTGTCGAAAGTTGAGGAGATGGGGTGTCCCAGATGATAGGGCTCCTGGGATTTCAGACTGAAGACCAGCAGGACTCCAGTCACCTCTACCCCAGCTCTCCAGGACACAGCGCTTCCAACTCTGAGTGACGTCCCAACTCTGGTCCTTGCTTCACAACCAACGTGAGAATCACACCCTCCAGACCTCCCACAGGTAATGGTGCTGTGGGTGCCGGTGAGACCCAGGGGACAGGGGATGTCAGAGGAAGCAGGGCGAGGGGGACTTTGGGTCTTGGGTGGGACTAAATGAAAATAGATATAAGGTGGCAGTGTGGGATTTAATTACTATGTGAAGATTTGAGACTCTACGCCCTTCACTGGATTCTAGATTGGGTTACAGCAGCCACAATCCCCTGTCATAAACTACGACTCTGGGAGGCTGAGGTGGGAGAATCGCGTGAACCCGGAGGCGGAGGATGCAGTGAGCCGAGACGGCCTCATTGCACTTTAGCCTGGGTGACAAGAGTGAAATTCTGTCTCAATAAATAAATAAATAAAACTAAAATTAAACTAAGACTCAAACTCAGCCTCATGGCGGGCCAATTTCAAGCTTTATCTTCAGCCCCAGCCCAGCCATGCCCTAACCCCAATACAAACACTGGCTCCTACTTTATTATTATTATTTTTTGAGATTGAGTCTTACTGTGTCGCCCAGGCTGGAGTGCAGTGGCACTATCTCCGCTCACTGCAACCTCAGCCTCCTGGATTCAAGCAATTCTCCTGCCTCAGCCTCCCGAGTAGCTGGGATTACAGGTGTGCACCACACACCCGGCTCATTTTTGTATTTTTAGTAGAGATGGGGTTTCACCATGTTGGCCATGCTGGTCTCAAACTCCTGACCTAAAGTAATGTGTCTGCCTTGGTCTCACAAAGTGCTGGGATTACAGGCATGAGCCACCACACCTGTTGCCCCCGACCCAGCTCCTACTTTAACCCCAACTCCATATTCAACTTGAATCTTAACACCAACCCAAAGCCAAAATTGAACCTCAATTCTATTCTATTTCCAAATTCAGCACCAAACTTAACCCCAATTCCATCCATGGCTCCAACTTGCGTACCGATCCCAATCCTAGCATGAGACACAATCGCCAGTCCTGCCTGATTACTGGCCCACTGGGCAGTCCTAGCAATGCATTTAGCTCCAACGTTACCCTCCAGTTTCACTCCCAAACTCATCTCGACCCCAATTCTATCTCAACTGCAAACCCAGGCCCATTTCCGTCTTAGCCTTAACCCTGGGCCCATTCTCAACCTGAACCTCATCTCCCAACTCAACTTCAGCCCTGCCCTTGGCTCCAACCTAGTCCCAACCTCCTATGCCCCAGCTTTGCCCCAGCCTGGGCACCGGCCCTGCCTCCGTTTCAGGTGACAACCTCAGAGCCGTGCTGGCCCAAGCTTGACAATGACATATGAAAACTTCCAAGACTTGGAGAGTGAGGAGAAAGTCCAAGGGGTTAGAAATGGTAAGAGGAAAGGGGAAACTCTCCTAAAATGCTCTCTTTATACGTTTAGAAGGATTTCTCCTGTCATTTCTGTACCTCCACCACGTGTGCGGATGGGTCCCCACTCTGAGGAGGTCAGGCCCCAGCCTCCGATGGGCCTAGTGTGAAGTGGATGCAACGTCCCCAGAAAGACTGGGACAGGGAGGATCACAGTGGACCCAGCTTCTGATGCCCTGTGGGGTGGGGACGAGAGCTGCACATTGGTGGAGGGGAAGATAAGTAGTTGGGTTTGGAAGGAAACTCATTTGTGAACCTGACTGTCCAGCAGGTAGGTGAGCACAAGCCCATGAAGGGCCTGGCTGCCCCCAGCTCTCCCTGTATCCTCCTGCCCTTGCCCCCAGCTCTGACCATGGGACCCCTCATATCGCCATCGTCCCCCATCTGTGTGTGTGCACGTGGGTCCCCACGGGTGTGAGGGGCCTGTGTGACTGAGGACTTGTGCTGGTCCCTGAAGTCAAAGGCCTGGGCATCCCCCATCCGAAAATCCTCCTTGTCCAACCCTCCCCTGGTGTCCCTTGTGCCCAGCCCTCCTCACTAGACAGCTCCCTGGGCCCTCTCCTTCTCCCATCTCCATCATGTCTGGACCCTCCTCATCCTGACACCCTCTCCTCTTGCAGGGCTGCCTCCTCCCCAGTCCCTCCTGCAGCGTCTCCGCTCTGGGCCCGGCCTCCTCCTGCTGTCCCTGGGCCTTGGTCTCCTGCTGCTGGTCATCATCTGTGTGGTTGGATCCCAAAGTGAGGGTCACAGGGGTGGACAGGGAAGAGATAAATAATGGGGTAGAATATAAATAATGGGGTGCTACAGTAGGGCAGAGGTGAGGCCTGCAGTAAGAGCAATGCAGGACACAGTGTTGGGGGCAGCTGTGGAGATGACAATGGGGCATGGTGAGGACAATGCTACCAACTGTCATGGGGGTCACAACAGGTCCACTGAAGCACTGATGGGGGCACTGATGGAGTGATTGATGGGAACGGTGGGGGACACTGATGGAATGATTGATGGGAATGGTTGGGGGGCACTGATGGAGTGATTGATGGGAATGGTGGGGGGCACTGATGGAGTGATTGATGGGAATGGTGGCGGCACTGATGGAATGATTGATGGGAATGGTGGGGGCACTGATGGAATGATTGATGGGAATGGTGGTGGAGGCACTGATGGAGTGATTGATGGGAATGGTGGAGGGCACTGATGGAATGATTGATGGGAATGGTGGCGGCACTGATGGAATGATTGATGGGAATGGTGGGGGCACTGATGGAGTGATTGATGGGAATGGTGGTGGAGGCACTGATGGAGTGATTGATGGGAATGGTGGGGGCACTGATGGAATGATTGATGGGAATTGTTGGGGGGCACTGATGGAGTGATTGATGGGAATGGTGGGGGGCACTGATGGAATGATTGATGGGAATGGTGGGGGCACTGATGGAGTGATTGATGGGAATGGTGGTGGAGGCACTGATGGAGTGATTGACGGGAATGGTGGGGGCACTGATGGAATGATTGATGGGAATTGTTGGGGGGCACTGATGGAGTGATTGATGGGAATGGTGGGGGGCACTGATGGAATGATTGATGGGAATGGTGGTGGAGACACTGATGGAGTGATTGATGGGAATGGTGGTGGGGGGCACTGATGCAGTGATTGATGGGAGCGGTCATGGGGGCACTGATGTAGTGACTGATGGGAAGGTCAGGGGCACTGATGTAGTGACTGATGGGAATGGTGATGGGGGCACTGATGGAGTGATTGATGGGAATGGTGGGGGCACTGATGGAGTGATTGATGGGAATGGTGGTGGGGAGCACTGATGCAGTGATTGATGGGAATGGTCATGGGGGCACTGATGGGGTGACTGATGGGAAGGTCCGGGGCACTGATGTAGTGACTGATGGGAATGGTGATGGGGGCACTGATGGAGTGATTGATGGGAATGGTTGGGGGGCACTGATGGAGTGATTGATGGGAATGGTGGTGGAGGCACTGATGGAATGATTGATGGGAATGGTGGTGGAGGCACTGATGGAGTGATTGACGGGAACAGTGGTGAGGGCACTGATGAAGAGAGTTGATGGACCCATAAATAGGATGGCTGCTGGCTCTGTCACTGATTAGTTGGGTTATGTACTCAAATTACTTCACCTCTCTGAGTCTTAGTTTCCTCGTTGGCAATATTGGACAATAATAGTGCCTGCCCCACTGGATTGCCGTGAGGACCTAATGAGGCAATGCTTATGGAGGGCCCGGGGCGGTGCTGGCACAGAGGACCCGATGAATCCCAGCTCTGACCTTCCCATCCACCTGTTTAGATTCCAAATTTCAGAGGGACCTGGTGACCCTGAGAACAGATTTTAGCAACTTCACCTCAAACACTGTGGCTGAGATCCAGGCACTGACTTCCCAGGGTGAGCCTGGCTTGGATGGGGCTCTGGGCTGGGGCCAGGCCAGGGAGGAGGAAGTTGACCCCTAAGTGAAGTCTCCATGCCCTCCAGGCAGCAGCGTGGAAGAAATGATAGCGTCTCTGAAAGCTGAGGTGGAGGTTATCAAGCAGGAACAGCAGGCAGGTGAGAGACCCTCCAAGTATGGGTCTGGGAGGCTAGGCTCTCAGACGCAGGTGGGGGTGGGAACAGGCTCCTGGTGCTGACCTGCCCTCCCCTTCACCAGCAGCTTGAAAGGCAGCATGCAGGCCGGGTGTGGTGGCTCACGCCTGTAATCCCAGCACTTTGGGAGGCCGAGGTTTTCGGATCACGAGGTCAGGAGTTCGAGACCAGCCTGATCAACATGGTGAAACCCCATCTGTACTAAAAAAAAATACAAAAAAATAGCTGGGTGTGGTGGTGGGCACCTGTAATCCCAGCTACTCGGGAGGTTGAGGCAGGAGAATTGCTTGAAACTGGGAGATGGAGGTTGTGGTGAGCCGAGATTGCGTCATTGCCCTCCAGGCTGGGCAACAAGAGTGAAACTCCATCTCAAAAAAAAAAAAAAAAAAAAAAAAGTGGCATGCTTTCTCTGGAGAGCAGGCTGGAGAAACAGGAGTGGAGGAATCCAAAGCGGATTTGTATCTGATGGCTGTATCTGGCCATGATATAGGGGGTGGGTGGGGACAGGAAGGAAAGTTCCTGGGCTTGGCCCTGTGCAGGGACATCTGAGCTCCAGGAACACACTAAGCAGAAGCACACCTAGGCCACTGTCCCCACTGCCCATGTGTGTGTGTCCCAGTTCATTCTGAAATGCTCCTGCGAGTCCAGCGGCTGATGCAAGACCTGAATAAACTGACCTGTCAGGTGGCTACTCTCAAGAACAATGGTGAGGAAGGTGTGGGGAGTACCCGGCCCTGCTTTTCTGCCCACGGCCCAATGGGCAGAGCCTCGACCTCTCCACTCTATTTCTTCCCACTCAGCCTCTACTGAAAGGACCTGCTGCCCCATCAACTGGGTGGAGCACCAAGACAGCTGCTACTGGTTCTCTCGCTCTGGGATGCCCTGGGCTGAGGCTGAGAAGCACTGCCAGCTGGAGAACGCCCACCTGGTGGTCATCAACTCCAGGGAGGAGCAGGTGAGGGATTCTGGTACTCAGTTCCTAAGACAAGTCCCATTTAGGGAAATAGTTCTTAATCTTGGCCTCACATTAGAATCATCTGGGAGCTTCCAGAATGACTGTCATCTGTGCCACACCCTCAGCGATTTAATAGGCCTGAGCATCCAGAGAAACATCCCCAAACTCCTCAGCTGATTTAACGAAGATCTAAAGTTGAGAATCTGCTTTAAGGAGTTGGCTGGGATGGGGAGAAGTCACCACTGCCCTTCTGTCAACCCAGAATTTTGTCCAGGAACATCTAAGCTTCGCATACACCTGGATGGGCCTCAGTGACCGTGAAGGAGCCTGGAAGTGGGTGGATGGAACAGACTATGAGACCGGCTTCCAGTGAGTGCACTCTGGCTTTCTGTGCCAATGTCCTTCATCAGCGCTGCTCCCCAGGGATTTGACTGCCAGCCTCTCCTCCCCTAAACTGAATTCCACTCCACCTACCCTTCCTAGCTTGCTGTTGTCTTCTCCTCTCAGGAACTGGAAGCCAGGCCAGCCAGACGACTGGCAGGGGCACGGGCTGGGCGGAGGCGAGGACTGTGCCCACTTCCACCCAGACGGCAGGTGGAATGACGACGTCTGCCAGAGGCCCTACTACTGGGTCTGCGAGGCTGGTCTGACCCAGGCCAGTCAGGAGAGTCACTGAGCTGCCTTTGGTGGGACACCTGGCTGCAGAAATGGCGGTGGGGAGGAGGACTCTACCCAGAACCTCCTCTCAAGACCGCTCTGGCAGAGGAATAAGCCCTGGGAGATTGGGAGCACTGCCAACATTTTGAATGTTTTTTCTCCTTAACTTTAAAAAGATGGTATAGAGTTCTTAAACTTTTATTTTTTTTCCAACTTTTGAAAGTCAACTTCATGAAGGTATAATTTTTACATAATAAAAATGCACTCATTTAAAGAGTAGAGATGACTTTGACAAATATGCATGCCTAGGTGACTACTGCTCCGATCGCAATAGATAACACTGCCATCGCCCCCACCCTCATGCCTCTAGGCAGTCCAACCACTTCCCTGTTTCCAGGCAACTAGTGGTCTACTTTTTTCCCACTATTAACTGGCCTTGCCTCTTCTAGAGCTTCTAGAACTTCATATAAGTGAAATCATACACTCTCATGTATATACTTCATATAAGTGAATACATACTCTTGTGAGAACTTACGTACTTTGTGTTGCTTGATTTTTGGCAATTTAAAAATGGCAGAGTGGAGAAGCCAGGTGAAGCCTTTGAAAGTCCTATGCAATTGAGAAAATAGCATTTTTTTCTTATATAGATTTGAGTTCAAATATTTTCTGTCACTTAAAGATGGTATAAACGTAGGATGATTAGGAAAAGCCATTGTTTAATTTCTCTGAAGATCCCAGAGTTATTGGGAGAGGTAGATAAGATCCCCAGGTGTATTGGTTAGCAGTTGGTGTGTAACAAACCACCCCAAAGCTCAGGGCTTATGCAATAAGCATTGATTATAGCTCATGAGGCTATAGGTCCAGTCTGGTCAGGTTTGGGTCATCTTAGCTGGGCTTGTTCATGCGTCTGTGGTCAGCTGGTGGGTTGGCTTGGGGTTGGCTGGTCTAGGGTAGCCTTGCTCCCATGTCTCATATTTGGCTGGCTCTGGGCTGGGACAATGGGGATGACTGGGTCACATTAGCCTAGCCTGGCCTTGTTCACAGAATGGCTGGGTAGGGGTCCAAGAGAGAAATTGGAAGAGTGCAAGGACTTCAGAGCCTTGTTTGGAACTGAACCATCACTTCTTCTGCATCCTATTGGCCAAAGCAGATTCCAAGGCTGCTCAGGTTCAAGTATCAGAGAAATAGGTCCCACCTTTTAGTGGGGGGTGGGGAGGATCTACAAAATCATTCATATTGTATAGAGAATGGATATAGAGAGGGGTGGAGATTTCTATTTTTTCAATCAATCTGGCGTATACCAGGGGAAGCATCTCAGCTATTTTAATTTTTTTCTTTTTCTCTTTTTTTTTTTTTTTTTTTTTGAGACAGAATTTCCCTCTTGTTGCCCAGGCTGGAGTGCAATGGTGTGATCTCAGCTCACCGCAACCTCCGCCTCCTGGGTTCAAGCGATTCTCCTGCCTCAGCCTCCCGAGTAGCCGGGGTTACAGGAGCCCACCACCATGCCCGGCTACTTTTGTGCTTTTAGTAGAGACGGGGTTTCTCCATGTTGATGAGGCTGGTCTCAAACTTCCAGTCTCAGGTGATAGGCCCGTCTCGGCCTCCCAAAGTGCTGGGATTACAGGCGTGAGCCACTGCACCTGGCTGCATCTCAGCTGTTAAGAACCAACTTTTTAAGTTCATTAAGCGAGGGCAGGACCCATTCATTGCTGTATTACTGTACCCAGAAATCTCCCTGATATATGGGAATGTCTCAGTTAGCTGTCAGGATTTTCTGATGGGTTGTCTGAGGGGTTTGGGAGAATGAGAAAGTCAAGGATAATTCCAGGTTTGGGGCTTGAAAACCTAGAAGGATGGAGTCCCAGTTAATTAAGATGGGGAAGACTGTGTGAGAAGCTGGTTTTGTGGGTGGGATGAGGAGATAAGAAGCTTTGTTTTGAACATGTTGAGTTTGAGGAGGCTGTTAGACTTCCAAATGGAGTTTATTCTTTTTTATTTTTCTGTGTACCATAGTAGACATTTACAATTTTATTCAAATGTTTTTTAAAATCAGTTCCAGCAAGATACAGGTGTCAAAACCAAAGGATTTCTTTCTCTTTCTCTCTCTCTCTACATATGTATAGAGAGATAGGTTCTCCTGTCACCCCGGCTAGAATGCAGTGGTGCGATCAGAGCTCGCTGCAGCCTTAAACTCCTGGGTTTAAGCAATCCTCTCTGCTCAGCCTCCTGAGTAGCTGGGACTATAAGTGTGTGTCCCCATGCCTGGCTAAGTTTATTTTTTTGTAGAGATAGAGTCTCACTATGTTGCCCAGGGTGGTTTTGAACTCTTGGGCTCAAGCGATTGTCCTGCCTAGGCCTCCCAAACTGCTGGGATTACAGGTATGAGCCGCAGTGCTTGGCCACAAGAGGGTTTATTGAAAAGAGTTTAATGACATTTACAGAGTGTGAGCAGGGTTCAGGAAGCCAACAAAAGTTGAAGTCCCTGTGGCTAAGAACAGCAGAGGCATCACCACTCTGAGGCCTGAAGGCACAGATCACCCACCCAAGCAGCTGTGTGCCTCTCTCCTCGGGTCTGAAAGATTTTGGATCATGGAAGAGAAGCCACCCCGCAGGAGCGTTAGATCCCAGTTCTACCAGTGCCACAGAATGCAGAGGGCAGCAGGAGAACCAATACAAGGCAGTTCCCTCCAGAATTTCCTGACCTGGTAACTGTGCTAGATAAGAAAAGCCAACAGTTCCATTCTCTAGTTTTATACAGGTAACTGGACTGGGGAGGCAGGGAGGGCATTAGGGAAAATACGGAGAGGACGACTTTGTGTTATAGGTGGAAATAACTGGGAAGATGGATCACAGATTGAACTAGTCATTGGAGGAGATTGAAACGATCTCTCCACTGACTTCCAGATTGGGTTGGACAGCCCCAAACCAAACCAATCCCAGTTCTAGCCCCAATTTCAGTCCCAATGTCAGCTCTAAATTCATCCCTAAATTCAATCTCTGTCCCCACTGCAGCTCCAGCCTAGCTGTACTACACCCCCACGCTGTGCCCCACGTGTTTCCAATCTTGGCCCCAAACTCAGACCCAACCCCAGAGGAAACTTGTCTATAATCTTAGCCTGAGACCCAGTCTGATTTTTAGCCCCAAGTACATCAATGCCATCCTCACCCCAGATACAACCCCAATTGTGATCCCTGTTTCAACCTCACCTGCAAACCCAGCCCCATCCACACTCCTAGTCCTCACGCCTGGCTCAGCCTCTATCAGATCCTCCTTTCCTACCTCGAAACCAGCTCCACACCCACTTTCAGCCCTTATTTCAGGCTCCCCCTTGCAGTACTTTCTCTGCCTCCGTCTCAGCTCCCACAGCCACAGAGACCACTTGGGCCAAGATATCAATGAAGTGTGAAGACCTCAAG
Source organism: Macaca mulatta (assembly GCF_049350105.2). Lineage (NCBI taxonomy): Eukaryota > Metazoa > Chordata > Mammalia > Primates > Cercopithecidae > Macaca > Macaca mulatta. Next base: position 8,545,072 of record NC_133421.1, on the reverse strand, counting down.
TGCTTAGAGAGTGAGAAGGAACATGATCTTAGAAAAGGTAAGACAGGCCAGGCGCGGTGGCTCATGCCTGTAATCCCAGCACTTTGGGAAGCCAAGGTGGGTGGATCACCTGAGGTCAGGAGTTCGAGACCAGCCTGGCAAACATGGCGAAACCCCGTCTCTACTACAAATACAAAATTGGGCTGGGTGCAGTGGCTCACGCCTGTAATCCCAGCACTATGAGTGGCCGAGGCGGCTGGATCGCGAAGTCAAGAGATCAAGACCATCCTGGTCAACATGGTGAAACCCTGTCTCTACTTAAAAATACAAAAATTAGCCGGGGTGATGGTACTCGCCTGTAGTCCCAGCTACTCATTAGGCTGAGGCAGGAGAATCGCTTGAACCCGGGAGGTGGAGGTTGCAGTGAGCTGAGATCACGCCACTACACTCCAGTCTGGCAATAGAGTGAGACTCTGTCTCAAGAAAAAAAAAGAAAAAGAAAAGGTAAGACAAACAGAAGGCCCCAGAGACAGGCCCGCCCCTCAAAGTTTGCAGAGGCCTGGACTAGTTCCTCTTGAGCCAACTTCCCTTTGCTCCCCTCCCCCAGCTCAGTCTTGCACCTTGAGGAGCCTGGGGGACACGTGAGGACACCTTCAGCATGGTCCACACCCTCCATTCACCCCCAAACCCCTGCTCATGGCTACCGCTTGGGCCTCAGGGTGTGCACACCAGCAGCAGGGTCTGCCACCCAGGGGACGGGCCCAGGGAAGACAGGTATACAGCTGCCTGGGTGGATGATATGGGCTCCCAGGTACCCAGGGAATGGCCTAGAAGGGCAGGCATGGCTTGGGGTGAGCACATCACCTTGGCCCTGGAGATTCCCCATCCCACAGGGAGGGATGGAGTCAGAGGAGGGCCAGTGAGGGCCCTCTAACGTGTGAAGCCCAGGAGGTCTCTAGTCCAAGGATGGTTCCTCTCAGACAGTGCCCCTTTCTCCCTTCCTCCCTTCCTCCCTTCCTCCCTTTCTCCCTTCCTCTTCCTTTCTCTCCTTTTCTTTTTTTGAGATGGAGTTTTTCTCTTGTTGCCCAGGCTGGAATGCAATGGCATGATCTCGGCTCACTGCAGCCTCCACCTCCTGGGTTCAAGTGATTCTCCTGCCTCAGCCTCCTGAGTAGCTGAGATTACAGGTATGCACCACCATGCCTGGCTAATTTTATATTTTTGGTAGAGACAGGGTTTCTCCATGTTGGTCAGGCTGGTCTCAAACTCCCAACCTCAGGTGATCCACCTGCCTCAGTCTCCCACAGTGCAGGGATTACAGGCGTGAGCCACCGCGCCCGGCCAACAGCGCCTCCTTCTATCTGCAAGGAGGGGTTCTCATGTCTCCCCTGTGCTGTAGCTCCAGGGCTCCTGGTTCTGGTCATTTCTGTGACTCCAGTATGGACTGTGCGATCCCCCTCTCTGAGGGTTCAGGGCCTGGCCTCTGTGGTCCTCGTCTTCAGGGGAGTTAGGGTCCTCAGTGGCACAGGGACAGGGAGCAGGAAAAACATGGGTTATTTAGGAAAGGAGATCATAATTTAACCTGCTTTCACAGATGAGCATGAGCCTATGAAGGGCCTGGCTGCCCCCAGTTCTCCCTGTGTCCTTATGCCCCTTCCCCCAGCTCTGACCATGGGACCTCACATATCACCATTATCCCCCCAGCTGTGTGTGTGTTTGGGGGTTCCCACGGCTGTGAGGGGCCTGTGTGACTGAGGACTTGTGCTGGTCCCTGAGGTCAAAGGCCTGGCCATCCCCCACCCTGAAATCCTTCCCATCCCGCCCTTTCCTGGTGTCCCCTATGCTCAGCCCTCCTCTCTAGACAGCTCCCTGGACCCTCTCCTCTTCCCATCTCTGTCATGTCCTGGACCCTCCTCATCCTGACACCCCCTCCTCTTGAGGGCCGCCTCCTCCCCAGTCCGTCCTGCAGCATCTCCACTCTGGGCCCTGCCTCCTCCTACTGTCCCTGGACTTCGGCTTCCTACTTCTGTTTGTCATCTGTGTGGTCAGATCCCAAAATGAGGGTCACAGGTGGACAGAGAAGACAGAAATAAGGGGGTGCAGTGGTGTGGTGGTAATGGTGAGGTACAGGTTTAGTAATGGATGGTCAGAGAAAAAGTCTTTTTTTTTTTGCAAGAAAAAAATCTTGCAAAAGTGTTGGAGCAATGGTGGGGCAGTGATGTTGTTTGAATCTATCCCTGCTCAAACCTCATGTTCAGTTGCAATCCCCAATGCTGGAGGCCTGCTGGGAGGTAACTGGATCATGGGAGCAGTTTCTCATGGTTTAACACCATCCCCCTTGGTACTTCTGTCATGGTAGTGAGTTCACGTGAGATCTAGTTGTCTAAAACTATGTAGCACCTCCCTGCTCTCTTTTCCTCCTGCTTTGGCCATGTAAGATGCCATACTTCCCCTTTACCTTCTGCCGTGATTGTAAGTTTCCTGAGGTCTCTCGAGAAGCCAAGCAGATGCCACCATCCTCACTGTATAGCCCGCAGAACTGTGAACCAATTAAACCTCTTTTCTGTATAAATTACCCAGTCTCAGGTATTTCTTTATAGTAGTGTGAGAACAAACTAATAAAGAAGATTGGTACCAAGACGTGGGGCATTGCCATAAAGATACCTGAAAATGTGGAAGCGACTTTGGAACTTGGTAATGGGCAGAGGTTAGAAAAGTGTGGAGGGCTCAGAAGAAGACAGGAAGATGAGGGGAAGTTTGGAACTTTTTAGAGACTTGTTGAGTGGTTGTGACCCAAATGATGGTAGTGATATGGACAGAGATGGCCAGACCGATGAGATCTCAGATGGAGATGAGAAACTTATTGTGAACAGGAGCAAAGGTACTTTTTTTATACCTCGGCAAAAACTTTGGTTGGATTGTGCCCATGCCCTAGGGATCTATGGAACTTCGAACTTGCGAGAGATGATTTAAGGTATCTGGTAGAAGAAATTTCTAGGCAGCAGTGTTGAAGATGTGACCTGGGTGCTTCTAACAGCACATATTCATATGCATGAGCAAAGAAATGATCTAAAACTAGCACTTACATTTAAAAGGGAAGCAGAGCATAAAAGTTTGGAAAATTTGCAGCTCTGCCACGTTGTAGAAAAGAAAAGCCCATTTTCAGAGGACGAATTCAAGCAGGTCACAGAAATTTGCATAACTGAAAGGAAGGCAAGTGCTAATAGTGAAGACAATGGGGAAAAACCTCGAAGGCATTTTAGAGACCTTCATGGCAGCCCATCCTATCACACGTCTGGAGGCCTAGGAGGGAAGAATGGTTTCCTGGGCCAGGCCCAGGGCCCTACTGTCTTGCACAGCCTTGAGACAATGGTCTCTGCATCTAGCTTCAGATGTGGGTAAAAGGGGCCCAGGTACAGCTTGGGCTACTGCTTCAGAGGGTGAAAGTCATAAGTCTTGGTGGCTTCCATGTGGTGTTAAGCTTGCAGGTGCACAGAATACAAGAGTTCAGGCTAGGGAGTCTCCACCTAGATTTCAGAGAATATATGGAAAACCTTGGATGTTCAGGTAGAAGCCTGCTGCAGGGGTGGAGCCCTTATAGAGAACTTGTCCTAGAGCAGTGCAGAGGGGAAAAGTGGGGCTGAAACCCCCACACAAAGTCCCCACTGGGCCGCTGCCTAGTAAAGCTGTGAGAAGAGGGCCACCATCCTCCAGACTCCAGAATGGTAGCTCCACTAGCAGCTTGCACCCTGTGCCTGGAAAAGCTACAGGCACTCAACACCAGCCCATGAGAGTGGTTGCAGGGGCTGAACCCTGCAAAGCCACAGGGGTGGAACTGCCCAAGACCTTGGGAGGCCACCCCTCACAGCAGTGTGCCCTGGATGTGAGGCATGGAGTCAAAGGAGATTACTGTGAAGCTTTAAGATTTAATGATTGCCCTGCTGGGTTTCAGACTTGCATGCATCCTATAGCCCCTTTATTTTGGCTGATTTCTCCCTTTTGGAATGGGAATATTTATCCAATGCATATATCCCCATTGTATCTTGGGAATAACTAACTTGTTTTTGATTTTTGCAGGCTCACAGGTGTAAGGTACTAGCCTTGTCTCAGATGAGATTTTGGGCTGTGGACTTTTGAGTTAGTATTGGAATGAGTTAAGACTTTGGAGGACTATTGGGAAAGCATGCTTATATTTTGAAATGTGAGAAGGACATGAGATTGGGAGGGGCCAGGGGTGGAATAATATGGTTTGGATCTATGTCCCCACCCAAATCTCATATTCGATTGTAATTCCCAGTGTTGGAGGTGAGGCCTAGTGGGAGGTGATTGGATCATGGAGGCAGTTTCTCATGGTTTAACACCATTCTCCTTGGTGCTGCTGTCATGATAGTGTGTGAACCAATTAAACCTCTTTTCTGTATAAAAGTGTGTAGTACCTCCCCCTACTTTTTCTTTTCTTTTTTTTTTTTTTTTCAAGACGGAGTCTTGTCCTGTTACCCAGGCTGGAGTGCAATGGTGTGATCTTGGCTGACTGTAACCTTTGCCTCCAAGGTTCAAGCGACTCTCCTGCCTCAGCCTCCCAAGTAGCTGGGATTACAGGTGCTTACCACCGTGCCCAGCTAACTTTTTTGTATCTTTAGTAGAGACAAGGTTTCACCATGTTGGCCAGGCTGGTCTGGAACTCCTGACCTCGTGATCCACCTGCCTCGGCCTCCCAAAGTGCTGGGATTACAGGCGTGAGCCATTGCACCTGGCCGGTACCTCCCCCCAGTTTCTTTCTCCTGCTTCAGCCATGTAAGATGCCTTCCTTTCCCTTTGCCTTCTGCCATGATTGTGAGTTTCCTGAGGCCTCCCAGAAGCTAAGCAGGTGCCACCATGCTTCCTGTACAGCCTGCAGAACCATGAGCCAATTAAACCTCTTTTCTTTATAAATTGCCCAGTCTTAGGTATTTCTTTATAGCAGTTCAAGAATGAACTAATATAGGCAATTATGGCAGAGTGTTTGGGGACAGTGATGAGGGCAGCTTTGGGTCAGTTGTGTGGCAACTGTGGGACAGACATGAGGGAAGTGTTGGACTGTGATGATGACGGTGATGGATCCATGAGGAGGCACTAGGTGTTTTGTAGTCAAACACACCAGAGCCTTGAAACCCAGCTCTTTCTTACTAGTTGTACAACATGGACAGATCATGTTACCTCTCTGAGCCTTAGTTTCATCCTCTATAACATCAGGACTATGATAGTGCCTGCCCCACTGGGTGACTGTGAGGACTGAAGGAGACACTGTGTGTGAGTGCCCTGCTCAGTGCTGGCACAGAGGCCACCTGATGAGTCTCAGCTCTGATCACCCCAAACACATTCCCACCTGATCAGGTTCTCCACATAGCTGGACCTGAAGGCCCTGAAAACTTTTCAGCCCTTTCACGTTAAGCAATGTGGGTGAGGTTCTTCCACTGAATTCCCAGGGTGAGCCTGGCTTGGAGTGAGGCTGGTGGGGAGTGGGGGGAACTGACTCTTGGGGACTGAGTTCCCCTATCTTTCAGGTGGAAGCTTGCGAAAAAAGGTTGACTGCTCTGGAAGTCAAGGTACAGAAACATGATCGGGAACAGCAAGCAGGTGAGAGACCCCCAAGGAGTGTGGCTGGAAGTGTCTGTTGGGCTCTCAGGACAAAGGCAGGGGTGGGAGCAACCTTGCGAGTACTGAGCCACCCTTCCCTCCAGCCTGCAATGTGAGTGACACTACATGGTACAGTGTGGAAAACAAGCTGGAGAAGCAGGCACAGGAACTCAGCAGGTTTGAGACCACCCTGTGATGTTGTGTGTGGAGGGTTTGAGAGCTGCTAGGGCCAGGCCAGGGCACTGTTGCCCAGGGATTAGGGGTGTCTGACCTCCTGGGACTTTTGCTGTCCCTCGCTGCCTACTGTGTATGTCCCCAGGATGGATGACCATGTTCCCCCAAGTCCCGCAGCTGGTGACTGACCTGTAATGTCCTGATCTGTAACATGGCTGCCCTTGAGAGCCCCAGTAAGGAGGGCTCCATGCCCAGCCTTCATCCTGCCATGTTGCCCTCCCCTATGGGATCCTGACCTCTGTCCATCAGGCTCCATGGGAACCTGCTGCCCCAGGAGCTGGTTAGAGCCCAAAGACAGCTGCCACCAGCCATCCCACTTTTAGGCATTTTGGCCCGAGGCTGAGAACACTCCACCAGCTGGAGAACCCCCACCCGATTGCTGTCCACTCCAGGAAGAGCTGATGAGGTTCCCAGCCTAGGAGCACCTACTTCTGGGGTGGAGGGAAGTCGACACTGCCCACGTGTGTCTCAGGTATTTGTCCAGACCTTCAAAGGCAGCATATATGTCAGGATGGGCCTCCGTGAACATGTGGGAGCTTGGGAATGAGGGACAGCTCAGATGATGGGACACATTTCGGGTGACTGCATCATCCTCCCGTGGCTGGCACTGTCTGCTCGGCTCTGCCTTCATGGTCCGCGTTCGTCCCCTCTGTCCCTGACCTGTATGCTGCTCCACTGGCCTTCATGATCATCTTGGTAGTCCTCATCTTCCCCCGGTTTAGAATCTACTCATCCTTCAAATGAGCGAGGCACAGAAAGACAAACACCTCATGATCTTACTTATATGTGGAATCTACAAAAGTCAAATTTGGCCTGTTGTGGTGGCTCAAGCCTGTAATCCCAACACTTTGGGAGGCTGAGGTGGGCGGATCACGAGGTCAGGAGTTCGAGACCAGCCTGTCCAACATGGTGAGACCCTGTCTCTACTAAAAATACGAAAATTAGCCAGGTGTGGTGGCGTGTGCCTGTAGTCCCAGCTACTCAGGAGGCTGAGGCAGAAGAATTGCTTGAATCTGGGAGGCGGAGGTTGTAGTGAGCTGAGATCGTGCCAGTGCATTCCAGCCTCTGGGCAACAGAGCGAGACTCTATCTAAAAAAAAAAAAAAAAAAGTCAAATTCATAGAAATCGAGAGTAGAATGGTGGTTACCAGAGGCTAGGGGCAAGCAGGCAAGCAAGGGAGTGAGAGTGGGAGACACACGTCAAAGGGTACAAGGTTCCAGTTAGACAGGAGGAATAAGCTTTCCAGATTGATTATGTAGCATGGTGACTAAAGTTAGTAACAATGATGTAAATTTCAAAACTGCTAAGAGAATAGATTTTAAATATTTGCACCACCACAAAAAAATGTATCTGAGGTGATGGATATGTTAATTCGCTTTATTTAATCATCCCATAACTACACATATATTAAAACATCACACTGTACCTCACAAATACATAAATAATTATTTGCCAATTTAAAAAATAAAAGGGCTGGGCGTGGTAGCTCACGCCTGTAATCCCAGCACTCTGGGAGGCTGAGGCGGGCGGATCACGAGGTCTGGAGTTTGAGACCAGGCTGACCAACATGGTGAAACCCCGTCTCTACTAAAAATTCAAAAATTAGCTGGGCATGGTGGTGCACGCCTGTAATCTCAAGCTACTCAGGAGGCAGAGGCAGAAGAATCGCTTGAAACCGAGAGGCGGAGGTTGCAGTGAGCAGAGATCGCATCATTGCACTCCAGCCTGGGCGGGCGACAGAGCGAGATTCCGTCTCAAAAAAATAAATAAATAAAATAAAAGAATTAAATGGCCAGGCATGGTGGCTTATGCCTGTAATCCCAGCACTTTGGGGAGCTGAGGTGGAAAGATCAGTTAAGCTCAAGACCAGCCTGGGCAACATAGTGAGACCCCATCTCTATTTCTACTTAAAATAAATAAATAATACAATTAAATGTTTAAAAAGGTAAAAATCTCTTCATCCTTCAGATCTCAGTTTAAACATTACTTCTTTCATGGCCAGGCACAGTGGCTCACGTCTGTACTTCCAGCACCTTGGGAGGTCGAGGTGGGCAAATTGCTTGGGCCCAAGAGTTCGAGACCAGCCTTGGGCAATATGGCGAAACTCCATCTGTACAAAAAATACAAAAACTAGCCAGGTGTGGTGGCTCATGACTGTAGTCCCAGCTACTTGGGAGGCTGAGGTGGGAGGATCGCTTGAGCTCTGGAGGTGGAGGTTGCAGTGAGCCAAGACTGGGCCATTGCACTCCAGCCTGGATGACACAGCAAGACGCTGTTCCAAACAAAACAGAACAGAATGACTTCTTTCAGGGCGGGCTGCTCCATTCCCTGTAGAAAAAGGAACTTCCTGCAGTTCTAAGTCCCTCTGTAACTTGGGACTCCTTCCTCTGTGCTCCCATCCCCTGGCCATCACTAGTCCAGATGTCTGTCCTACCTTATGGACAGAGCCCAGGACGGGGAACCATAGCTGCCCCTCCACTGATGCAATCTCAGCTCCTGGTGCTGGGAGGTGGGTGGAGGGAAGGAGGTTCCCAAGGATCAGACAAGGTGTTCCACAGCCCCAGGGCTCACACGGGAATTTTGCTTAGTTCTCTCTACCAGACCCTGGCAATGCTGTGGTGCACACGTTATCACCAACAGCAGAAAACCACGTGGCCGACTCTGAATCACCAGTCACTGCTAGATTTCCTGTCCTTTTTGGCCTCCATCGATTCTGGATTCTTTCCCTTCCCTTTTCTCCCTGCTTTTCTTGGGGATGATGTATCTCTTTGGAGTGGGGCCTTCTCCTCACAGGGTCTGCTTCTCCTTCTCTCTCTTCCTCCCCTGAGCTGTCCACACTTCTTTCTGTTCTGCAGGCTCCTGGTAGCACAGGTCACCCTGCATGCCCCCTGCCCCATGGACCATGCCTCTGTGTCTGCTGGCTCAACCTTACCTCTTCCACAAACCTCTGAGGATGCAGGAATCTTTAGATAACTCTCTTGCTGCTCTTTGGGGTGATGGGAGATGCAGAGTTTTTCTTCGGCTCCCTTTGCCCACACACCAGCTGTCATCCCTGCCTTCTGTCACCGGTGCCTGCTGCTGCAAGGGCGTCTCCCTGATGTCTTTTGCCTGCCCTTCACCTGAGAAGCAAAGCACAACCCTTTCTGCTCTGTTCAACCCCAACCCCATGCACATTCAATCATCCTTGTTCCCAGAAGTTCGACCCTATCAGTGGGCAGAGCTCTGATCCCTTTTACAATGAACCACGCCAATGACTCACTTTCTGGTCCTCCTGTCTCTTTCCCCCGTGGAACTGTATCTCATTCTGCAATGCAGTGAGGCTAGCCCTGGATTATTGTCTCGTCTCTGGACTCAGCCTTAGGCAGTCACCTCTATGATCTGCATCCTGGAAACGTTGGCTGTTGGTGTTGAAAGTCAAACCTTCGAAATTCAAAAAATCTCTTCTCTCCTCTATGGCCTGACTCTTGCCATCTAGAATCACATTTTGGCTTTCAGAAGTTCGCTTTTGTTAGAGGTTTGAAAATCCATTCAGAAATGCAGCTGACTTATATTGTCTATTGTTCATACCCACCCCCGGTTTAGGGCTATGACTAAGGAGAGCTGTCACTGAGGCCCGAGTGGTGGGGCAGGATAATGGTTACACAGGGGTTTGATGCTGGTGACAAGGAGGCCTCATTGGCTGCTCCGAATATTATCTACTGCAGGCCTTTCATTTCATGTCTTTCTGCACTGCTTGGATTTTCTACCTGCATAAATTGTATGATTTAAATTAAAAGCCAACAAATGAATGAGTTAAGATCATGCTATAATGGTCACCCCCACAGTGAAAACAGAACCAAACAATTCAGCCTGGTTGGGAGAGGAGGATGTCAGGCGGGTTGCAGGCACCAGGAAGGGGCAGAAAGGGGAGGCTGTCACAGCTCTGAGAAGCTGGAATGCTTGGAGTGGGATTAGGTTAAATTAGGGCATTCAGGTGGTGACAGGCTCCATACATTAAGCATACTCAGAAAGTGGGGCAGGGACCGGGAGGAAGTTCAGCTGATCGGGCACAGCTGATGCAACAAAACAGTATTATTTTATTTTTATTTGTTTTGAGACAGAGTTCTGCTCTTGTTGCCCAGGCTGGAGTGCAATGGCATGATCTTGGCTCACTGCAACCTCTGCCTCCTGGGTTCAATAGGTTCTCCTGCTTTAACCTACCAAGTATATTTTATTTTTTTGAGATGGAGTATGGCTCTGTCACCCAGGCCGGAGTGCAGTGGCACAGTCTTGGTTCACCGCAACCGCTGCCTCCTGGGTTCAAGTGATTCTCCTGCCTCAGCCTCCCGAGTAGCTGAGATTACAGGTGCCCGCCACCATGCCCAGCTAATTTTTGTATTTTTAGTAGAGACAGGGTTTCACCATGTTGGCCAGGCTGGTCTCGAACTCCTGACCTCAAGTGATTGGCCCGCCTTGGCCTCCCAAAGTGCTGGGATTATGGGTGTGAACCACCGTGCCTGGCCAAAATAGTGTTGTTTAAAAGCTACATTTTCACATATTAAAACAACTACCACCACCCTGAATGTTCCTCTGTCTGGCAAGAACACGTTTTTTTCCCTTTGAGACAGGCTCTCCTCACTCTGTCACCTAGGCTGGAGTGCAGTGGCACTGTCACAGCTCACTGTGGCCTTGAACTCCTGGGTTCAAGGGATCCTCCTGCCTCAGCCTCCCGAGTAGCGAGGACCACAAGTGTCTACCAGCATGCCCAGATAATTTAAAAAAGTTTTTGTAGAGATGGGGTCTTGCTATGTTGTCCAGGCGGATGGCAAGGATGCATTTTGAAAGAAGACTGTTCTTTAATTTTGGGAAACTTCTCATGCTGGCTCTTGGATTATGCAAACACATTTCTGTTATTCAAAGTTATACAAGACCCTCTTCTGAAAAAGGACTTTGGTTAGAAGGAGATAAAACTGCTCTTTGGTGATCATATACATTTTCTAGGTTGCTCCTGGAGACAAGGAGTTTTAGGTAAGGAGGGGATGAGACTGTGGAAGAGATGTGTGATGCTTGTTTGGTTGGACTGGTTTGAACTCCTATAATAGCAGAGTCCTATATCAGAAGGACTTTTGGGACCGGGTGCATGGCTCACGCCTGTAATCCCAGCATTTTGGGAGGCCGAGACGGGAGGATCACTTGAGGTCAGGAGTTGAAGACTAGCCTGGCCAACATGGTAAAACCCCGTCTCTACTAAAAATACAAAAATTAGCTGAGTGTGGTGGCGTGCACCTGTAAACCCAGCTACTCAGGAGGCTGAGGCAGGAGAATTGCTTGAACCCGGGAGGCAGAAGTTGCAGTGAGCCGAGATCGCACCATTGTGCTCCAGCCTGGGTGACAGAGCGAGACACTGTCTCAAAAAAAAAAAAAAAAAAAAAAAAAAGAAAAAAAAAAAGGACTTTTGGGTCATAAACTACAGAAAATCTTTGGATTTAGGTAATGCAGAGACTATTTATTATACAAGGGCGTCTCACACCACCTGTTATGTGTTGAATTGTGTCCTCCAAAAGAAAGGTTGAAGTTCTAACCCCCGGTATCCCAGAAGGTGGTCTTACTTGGAAATAGGGTTGTTACAGATGTAAGATTAGGTCATGTCAGAGTAGGGCATGTCCTTAATCCAATATGGCTGGTGTCCTTACAAGAAGAGAAAAGACACAGACACACAATGTAAGAAAGCCATGGGCCGGGCATGGTGACTCACACCTGTAATCCCAGCACTTTGGGAGGCCGAGGCAGGTGGATCGCTTGAGGTCAGGAGTTCGAGACCAGCCTGGCCAACATGGTGAAACCCTGCCTCTACTAAAAATAAAAAATTTGCCAGGCATGGGTTAGCGGGCTAACTAACTTTTGTACTAAAAATACAAAAATTAGCGGGTGCCTGTAATCTCGGCTACTCGGGAGGCTGAGGCAGGAGAATCACTTGAACCCAGGAGGCGGAGGTTGCAGTGAGCTGAGTTCACGCCATTGCACTCCAGTCTCTGTGATAGAGTGAGACTCCTTCTCAAAAAAAAAAAAAAAAAAAAAAAGGGCTGTAGAAGAGGAGCTGTGCTTGTTACCTTCCTGTCGTGGGTGTTTCCTTGTGAGGGCAGGAGATTTGGAACAGTGGCAGCTGTCTCATGACTCTGAAGGGAAAGCTGAGTCAAGTCTGTTTAGCGGCTGTAGCAAGGTGAACGTGAACATGGTGTGACCCTTGGGGGAAGGCAGAAGGCTGGGAGTTTAACTGTCCACGTAGTGGGTCCACCACAAGCTTAATGCCTGGCACAGAGTAAACTGACCTGCACGTCCTGCCTGTCATTTGGAATGAAAAGATACACTTATCTTACAGTTAACCTACTTCCAGGTTTGGGAAAAAAAGAATGGCAAGGGTTAACAGAATCTGAAGCGAATGCATGAATCATGCTGGAAAGGTAGACAGATGCTTCTAGTAGTGCCCCTGGAATTCTTAGGCTTTGAAATGTCAGAATGAGTCATAACTGGTCATGTTTTATAAGTGGAAAAGCAATCTCATTGTGTATTATTCGTGTGGTACATGATTACTTCATGGGGGTGGACAGAAACAGTCTATTGCCATTTGATAGAATGGTTTCAGAATGAGAAAAGAAAACCGTGAAATAAATCGGAATGAGCAGTGAGCACCGCTCCCGTCAGTTTTCCACAGGCTGATTTGCACCATCTAAGAATGAGAGAGCAAGATAGCTATACCTTCTATACACTCAGGCATAGCTACTACCACCTAAAATCAGCCAATTCAGAAGTTCACACATATGGCCGGGTGCGGTGGCTCACGTCTGTAATCCCGGCACTTTGGGAGGCTGAGGTGGGTGCATCACCTGAGGTCAAGAGTTCGAGACCAGCCTGACCAACATGGTGGAACTCCGTCTCTACTAAAAAGTACACCAAAAAAAAAAAAAAAAAAAAAAAATTAGCCAGGCGTGGTGGCAGGCACCTGTAATCCCAACTACTCTGGAGGCTAAGGCAGGAGAATCGCCTGAATGCGGGAGGCGGAGGTTGCAGTGAGCCAAGATTGTGCCATTGTACTCCAGCCTGGGTGACAAGAGTGAAACTCCATCTCAAAATAAATAAATAAATAAAGTAAAATAAAGAAGTTAACACATAAAACTCTCCACTTTTTTTTTTTTTTGAGATGGAGTCTCGCTGTGTTGCCCAGGCTGTAGTGCAGTGGCACGATCTCAGCTCACTGCAAGCACCGCCTCCCAGGTTCACGCCATTCTCCTGCCTCAGCCTCCCAAGTAGCTGGGACTACAGGCACCCGCCACCACGCCTGGCTAATTTTTTGTATTTTTAATAGAGACGGGGTTTCACTGTATTAGTCAGAATGGTCTTGATCTCCTGACCTTGTGATCCACCCGCCTCGGCCTCCCAAAGTGCTGGGATTACAGGCGTGAGCCACCGTACCCGACCAGCCCTCTACTTTTATACCTTGACCGTGATGAACTGAGACTAGGAATGGAGTAATTCTGTTCTGGAAGCTCACAAGGAACAGAATGAGGCGAGACTGGCTTGGATGTCTGTAGAAAAACTGTATAGATGGCAGTTGCAAAAACCATAAAGCCATTGTTCCCATACATCAGCAAAACTGTTTGTTGAGCTACCATCCTCAGTGGGTTCTGTTGCTCTATCAGAGGGACGTGAGTGAATAGGAAGTAACTTCATTTGCCATTATACTCTCCTGCCCTCTGACCACTCACATTAACCCAGAGATCTTTACCAGTTCCAAACATCCAATCAGAGCCAATACTGAGGCAGAGGCAGGTCTCTACTTCTCGACGTAAGGAACTGGAATCACCCCTTTCTTGCCTTTGCTGTCCTCTGTGTTCCATGACTGCTCTTCAGGCTTTTATAGATTCTCAGGATATCCCCCTTCTTAAAGGGAAAATCTTCTCCGTCACTCTCGTTAAAGGCAAAGAGGGATTGAGTCATACGTACTCTGCCTCCTCCTGCCTGAGAATCAGCCCCATTTCCTTGCCGAAACTAGAAGCCGGTTCTGTCAACACTGTGGGATCCACACTGAGCAGGAAGACCAGTTAGAATGGAGCAGTAGTCATCGAGGCTGGGGAAGAGAGACACACGTTCATTCGTTGCTGCTACACCGATGCCCGTGCCAGATATGATAGAATGCCAGGTTCTTCACACACAGTGTAGGTGTTTCTTCTTGCTCCTTGGGCGGTATATGTTTAGTGGGGGAGGGAGGAATTGGTGGTAAAAATCAGAACAAATCATATTACTAGTAATAAACAGAAAAACCTCACCAGATTCCCAAGAAGAGTCCCCTTCGAGTAATCTTTGGTTTTACAACCTCCCCAAGTCCCTTCAGGCACCAACAGGCAGTTCTAGATGGTTTAGTCAACACTCTTGGGCAGGGCGCGGTGGTTCACGCCTGTAATCCCAGCACTTTGGGAGGTCAAGGAGGGTGGATCACCTGAGGTCAGGAGTTCGAGACTCCTGTGCACTTTTTCATATCCCTAGCATTTCTGTAAGGACGGGGAATGCTTTCAGCCCTGAGCCCTACAACCTGCATACTCAGGGAATAAATATACTCTCCTCAAGGAGAACAGGAAAATAAACCCAGAAACCACACGCCATGCAAGAACAGGGGGGCTTTATGAGTCATGGAGCTCAGGTCTCAGCCCACCCTGCTGCTCACTGTGTTTAGCGCTCACTGGCCACTGTCCTGAAACATCAACTACTGGGGCTGTGGCATCAACTTCCTATCTCCCAGATCCCTGGGCCCATGGAAGGGGGGAAGCTGATGACCCATGAATCAGGGTGCTCGCTGGGCGCGGTGGCTCACGCCTGTAATCCCAGCACTTTGGGAGGCTGAGGCAGGTGGATCACCTGAGCTCAGGAGTTCACGACCAGCCTGGGCAACAAGGGGAAACCCCGTCTCTACTAAAATACAAAAAATTAGCCGGGCATGGCGGCATGTGCCTGTAATCCCAGCTACTCGGGAGGCTCAGGCAGGAGAATCGCTTGAACCCGGGAGGCGGAGGTTGCAGTGCATGGAGATTGCGCCACCGCACTCCAGCCTGGGTGACAGAAGGAGACTCCATCTCAAAAAAATAAATAAATAAAAAAATAAGGGTGCTCTTTCTATGCACCCAGTTGATGAGATGCCTGAGGCCCCGTCTCACCTCTCTGTAGGCCTGTGCAGGTGTGACTTCCCTCCAGGTGAGACCCTGACACCCTCCCTCACAAATGCATTTTAAACCGGAATCGGTCTCATTGCAAGGGACTCCTGACTATGAACAGAGGAGAGAGAGATAGGATGAAAGCTTGAGATGGAGGTAGACAAAGCTGGGTACAGCTCTTTGAATGGGATAGAGGGAAGGAACCCTAAGGAAGAGAGGCTGCCCAGCACTTAAAATGTTTGGACAGTAGGGGAGAGGCAGGAGAAGGCTCTGCAGAGGAAATGGCATGGAGACGTGGACAGGGGTAAAGGAGATTCATGGCCAACAAGAAGTACAGAAAGGAGCACACTGGGAGGGACAAGATCCACCCTGTGCAAGGACAGGAAGAGGTTTGTGTGGCATCCACTGCAGCCAGTCGCAGCCTCTTCAGTGTCTGGGCCCTCCTATGGCTTTGGGACTTTCTCAGGACTTAGCCCCCGCGCAACTCCTCCCAGTGTTCACAAAGGCATTTCTGCCTTGAGCCAAGAAAACAGGCACCATTTGCTTTCTTGGCCCCCAAAACTCCGCCTTGCAAATGTTAGATTCTCCAAGATGTGTAATTTACATCCCTGCAGAAAACCTGTTATCTGACTTCCTGTCCCCTCCCGCCTTGGCTTCTGGTCCTGGTTGACATTCCCTGGGGAGGTAGCGACTCTGGCCAGGCAGGGCTGCTGCAGCCCTAAGGGCTGATGTGGGCGTTGTTATCATGTCCACTAAGAGCCTGTGTCCTTCAAGTCAGATGCCCAGGTCTCAGGTTGGGGCTGGGAAGGCAGACAAAGGGAGCTACTCAGCTACTCAGGTAGCTGAGAGGTTGGTATAGCAGCAGGGAGATGACAAATATCACCCTGTGGCCCCTTCTGGTCTGACTGCCCCTCACAAATCCAGACAGGAGGGGCACAGTGACTTGGAGTAGAATTGGACTGGTGTAGAGATGAAGGGGTGGCTACCCGTGGCTAGAAAATGTGATGAAATGAAATGGACGGGAACCTACATTTGTAGGATGCCTGCCCTGTGCCTGGAGTGGTGCTGGGTCCTTTCCAAGCTTTAATTCACTGAAATCTCACCAACCATCCTTTGAAGCATTGCCCCCTTTTTATAGATGCCTGGAAATGGTGGGAGTTGGAACTCAGGAACTGTGCTTTTAATAACTCACCAGGTCTAGCCTGGCACGGTGGCTCATGCCTGTAATCCCAGCACTTTGGGAGGCCGAGTTGGGGGGATGAGGTGAGGAGTTCAAGACCAGCCTGGCCAACATGGTGAAACCTCGTCTTTACTAAAAATACAAAAATTAGCCGGGCGTGGTGGCTGGCACCTGTAATCCCAGCTACTCAGGAGGCTGAGGCAGGAGAATTGCTTGAACCTGGGAGGTGGAGGTTGCAGTGAGCCGAGATGGCGCCACTGTACTCCAGCCTGGGCAACAGAGGAGACTCCGTCTCAGAAAAAAAAGAAAAAAAGTCACCAGGTCTAACTGTAATCTCATTCCTATTCTAATAATTCATTTTAGTTGGGCTTACACAGTTTTTTTCTTTTTTTCTTTTTTTTTTTTGAGACGGAGTCTCGTTTAGTCGCCCAGGCTGGAGTGCAGTGGCATGATCTCGGCTCACTGCAAGCTCCGCCTCCCGGGTTCGTGCCATTCTCCTGCCTCGGCCTCCCAAGTAGCTGGGACTACAGGTGCCCACCGCCACGTCCAGCTAATTTTTTGCATTTTTAGTAGAGACGGGGTTTCACTGTGTTAGCCAGGATGGTCTCGATCTCCTGACCTCGTGATCCGCCCACCTTGGCCTCCCAAAGTGCTGGGATTACAGGCATGAGCCACTGCGCCCAGCCGGGCTTACACAGTTTTAAGATATTTTTGGCCCTCTTGCATCTGAAGCCTTTCCTTTCAGAAATTTTCCACCTTATTATTAATTTTTTTTTGTTTTTTTTTTTGAGATGGAGTCTCACTCTATCATCCAGGCTGGAGTGCAGTGGTACCATCATTAGCTCACTGCAACCTCTGCCTCCCTGGTTCAAGCGATTCTCCCACCTCAGTCTCCCCAAGTAGCTGGGATTACAGGTGCATGCCACCACATCCGGATAATTTTTATATTTTTAGTAGAGACGGGGTTTTGCCATGTTGGCCAGGCTGGTCTCAAACTCCTGACCTCAGGTGATCCACCTGCCTCGGCCTCCCAAAGTGCTGGGATTACAGGTGTGAGCCACTGTGCCTGGGCCCACCTTATTATTTTTGAAGGGAGGCAGAATCCATCTGCCTGTAGACACTGACAGCACCAGGTTCTCACTCTTCCTGCCACCCCTTCCAGCTAGGATGAGAGCATGTGGCCTAGGTTCTGGTGGTCAGGATCACTGGATGTGGATTTGAGGGCACAGAAGCAGAGAAAATTTCTGAGGCTCCGCAGAGGTTTCCAGGCCCAGTGGTCACAGAGGGCTGCCAGCAGCGACATCTAGTGTCCTGTGGTGACAACAGTGGCTTTGGCAACCCATTAGGCTTGTGGCCGTCTGTGCTCCTGCCAATCTTGGCTCCGTAGGTTTCTTGGTGATTTTGTGAACTATGCAGTATCCTGTAATAAATCATTTCTTTCTGTAAATAAGTCAGAGTTAGTGCCCATGGCTTACGACTCACAACTTTGATATAGATGTTGGCCAAAGTCCCAGACTGTTTTTTTGTTTTTGTTTTTTTTTTGAGACAGAGTCTCACTCTGTCGCCCAGGCTGGATTGCAGTGGCGCGATCTCGGCTCACTGCAAGCTCCGCCTCCCAGGTTCACGCTATTCTCCTGGCTCAGCCTCCCCAGCAGCTCGGACTGCAGGCACCCACCACCATGCCCGGCTAATTTTTTTGTATTTTTTTTTGTTTGTTTTTTTGCTTTTTTTTTTTTTTTTTGAGACGAAGTCTCGCTCTATTGCCCAGGCTGGAGTGCAGTGGCCGGATCTCAGCTCACTGCAAGCTCCGCCTCCTGGGTTCAAGCCATTCTCCTGCCTCAGCCTCCCGAGTAGCTAGGACTACAGGCGCCCGCCACCTCTCCTGGCTAGCTTTTTGTATTTTTTTTTTTTAGTAGAGACGGGGTTTCACTGTGTTAGCCAGGATGGTCTCGATCTCCTGACCTTGTGATCCGCCCGTCTCGGCCTCCCAAAGTGCTGGAATTACAGGCTTAAGCCACCGCGCCCAGCCTAATTTTTTTTGTATTTTTAGTAGAGATAAGGTTTCACCGTGTTAGCCAGGATGGTCTCGATCTCCTGACCTTGTGATCCGCCCGTCTCGGCCTCCCAAAGTGCTGGGATTAGAGGCGTGAGCCACCATGCCTGGCCTAGACTGTTAATAGAATATGCCAGGTAAGACACATTTAGGCCGGGTGCGGTGGCTCACGCCTGTAATCCCAGCACTTTGGGAGGCTGAGGTGGGAGGACCACCTGAGGTCAGGAGTTCGAGACCAGCCTGGCCAACATGGTGAAACCCCGTCTCTACTAAAAGTACAAAAATTAGCCGGGCATGGTGCACAGTGAGCAGCTGCCCAAGAAGGATATTATCAAGTTTCTGCAGGAACACGGTTCAGATTCGTTTCTTGCAAAACATAAATTATTAGGAAACATTAAACATGTGGCCGAGACAGCTAACAAGGACCACTTGGTTACAGCCTATAACCATCTTTTTGAAACTAAGCATTTTAAGGGTACTGAAAGTATAAGTAAAGTGAGCAAGTTAAAAAATGTGAAGCTTAATGAAGATAAACCCAAAGACACCAAGTCTGAAGAGACCCTGGATAAGGGTCCACCAAAATATACTAAATCTGTTCTGAAAAAGGGAGATAAAACCAACTTTCCCAAAAGGCGAGATGTTGTTCACTGCTGGTATACAGGAACACTACAAGATGGGACTGTTTTTGATACTAATATTCAAACAAGTGCAAAGAAGAAGAAAAATGCCAAGCCTTTAAGTTTTAAGGTCAGAGTAGGCAAAGTTGTCAGAGGATGGGGTGAAGCCCTCTTGACTATGAGTAAAGGAGAAAAGGCTGGACTGGAGATTGAACCAGAATGGGCTTATGGAAAGAAAGGACAGCCTGATGCCAAAATTCCACCAAATGCAAAACCCATTTTTGAAGTGGAATTAGTGGATATTGATTGAAATAGTTCAGCTCTAACGATATTAGTAACTATGATAAAACTTGGCCTTGAAGAAACTTACATAATAGAACTTGTTACTATTGTAAAGGAAGAGTCAACTGGAAAATTCGAGGAGTTAATAAAATTTGTTGACTTGATCCCAGCTTTTGAGAGATGGAATCCCTTATGAATCCGTGAAGTCTAAACTACTTTCCTACAGCTGTGTAAAATACTGGTCAAGGAGAACTTTTTCCTTTTACCTCATGTTGTAAACTAAGTGGCTCAATAAAAATTTATCCACTGTCAAAAAAAAAAAAAAAAAATAGGCCAGGCACGGTGGCTCACGCCTGTAATCCCAGCACTTTAGGAGGCTGAGGCGGGCGGATCATGAGGTCAGGAGATCGAGACCATCCTGGCTAACACGGTGAAACCCCGTCTCTACTAAAAATACAAAAAATTAGCCGGGCGTGGTTGTGGGGGCCTGTAGTCCCAGCTACTTGAGAGACTGAGGCAGGAGAACGGCGTGAACCCGGGAGGTGGAGGTTGTAGTGAGCCGAGATCGTGCCACTGTACTCGGCGACAGAGTGAGACTCTGTCTTAAAAAAAAGAAAAAGTAGAATGAAAAATTCTACATGAATTTTTAACATAAAACAAGATATTTCCAAGAAATTTCCCACATGCAAAAGGCAAACTCTCCTTGCCCCTCTGATTGTGGCATGACTCGCCTCTCCTCTGTATTCAGTTTCCATTATTAGTGAGTGCTACTTCAGTGGACATTTTGGAGTAGTATCAGCCTCTGGAGGAATATCTGAATTCCTTAGCCTGGACTTCAAGGCCTTTCAGACGGGGCCCGCTGCCCAGCAGCGTAATCCTACATTATCCTCCTACACATGCTCGGTTCTCCACACAGCAGCTATTTATAGCTCCCCAAACAATAAACAATGTGCCAAGTTGGTTCATGCCTTTGTGATTTTCCACAAGCCGCTCCCTTTGCCTGGAATGCCCCTGCCCACAGATCCATCTGGCAAACTCCTACTCATCCTTCAAGACCCAGCACAAGGGGCTTCTCTTCTGTGAAGCCTCCCAGCAGTCCTAAGAGGAATGAGTCAGTTTTTCCCATGCACCACTCTACGGTGTATGCGTCCCTGTCCTCGTGCTGAGAATTCTTTTCTTCATACGATGATCCTCCGATCTGATTGTGGGACTGGGAGGGGAGAGACTCTATCTTATTCACATTTGTATCCCAAACGCTAAGCATGGCACCTGGCACATGGTAGCTGTCTATAAATATTTTGTATGAAGGACTGAATGACTAAAACTTATTCTGACTTTTTCTTTTCTTTTGTTTTTATTTATTTATTATTCTTATTTATTTATTTTATTATTTTTATTTTTTTATTTTTGAGACGGAGTTTCACTCTTGTTGCCCAGGCTGGAGTGCAATGGCGCAATCTCGGCTCACGGCAACCTCTGCCTCCCAGGTTCAAGCGATTCTCCTGCCTCAACCTCCCGAGTAGCTGGGATTACAGGTGCCCGCCACCACGCCTGGCTAATTTTGGATTTTTAGTAGAGACAGGGTTTCTCCATGTTGGTCAGGCTGGTCTTGAACTCCTGACCTCAGGTAATCCACCTGCCTTGGCCTCCCAAAGTGCTGGGATTACAGGTGTGAGACATCGCGCCTGGCCTTATTTAATTTTTTTGAGACGGATTCTTGCTCTTGTTGCCCAGGCTGGAGTGCAGTGGCATGATCTCAGCTCACTGCAACCTCCCCTCCTGTGTTCAAGTGATTCTCCTGCCTCAGCCTCCCAAGTAGCTGGGATTATAGGCATGCGCCACCACATCCGGCTAATTTTTATATTTTTAGTATAGACAGAGTTTCACCATGTTGGTTGGCTAGGCTGGTTTCAAACTCCTTACCTCAAGTAATCCATTTGCCTGGGCCTCCCAAAGTGTTGGGATTATGGGTGTGAGCCACTGCACCTGGCCTTCTCTTTTGTTTTTAGAGTTAAGACAGGGAGACCACCATTTTTGCACAAACTTTGGAAAATGCTAAGGGAAAAGAAAGGAAAAAAAAAAAAGAAAAGCAGAAATTTCCACTGAATCTCTTTATAGCCATTCACATTTTATAACCCATGTGGCGCTACTGAGAACTTACCAGGGCAATGTGCTGCATTGACCTTGAGGCATTAGCAGGAGTAGCCAGGTGGGGAAGGGCTGCGGTGCTGTTGGGTCCAGCCAGGTTCCTCAACTCACAGCAATAGCGGCAATGGAGGCCGGGTGCAGTGGCTCATACCTGTAATTCCAGCACTTTGGGAGGCCAAGGTGAGTGGATTACTTAAGATCAGGAGATCAAAACCAGCCTGGCAAACATAGTGGAACCCCGTCTCTACTAAAAATACAAAAAAGTTAGCTGAATGTGGTGGCGGGCACCTGTAATCTCAGCTACTTGGGAGGCTGAGGCTGGAGAATCACTTGAACCTGGGAGGCAGAGGTTGCAGTGAGCCTAGATTGTGCTACTGCATTCCAGCCTGGGCAACAGAGTGAGACTCTGTCTCAAAAAAAAAAAAAAAAAAAAAGAGGCCAGGCGTGGTGGCTCATGCCTGTAATCCCAGCACTTTGGAAGGCTGAGGCGGGCAGATCACAAGGTCAGGAGATCAAGACCATCCTGGCTAACATGGTGAAACCCCATCTCTACTAAAAAAATACAAAAAATTAGCTGGGCATGGTGGTGGGCGCCTGTAGTCCCAGCTACTTAGGAGGCTGAGGCAGGAGAATGGCATGAACCCGAGAGGCAGAGCTTGCAGTGAGCAGAAATCAGGCCACTGCACTCCAGCTTGGGTGACAGAGCAAGACTCCATCTCAAAAAAAAAAAAAAAAAGAAAAAAGAAAATAGCGACAATGAGCTCTAACACATGTCATATTTGGGCACCGTTCTACATTACTTACTTATATATGTATTCACAGTGACTCATTTAATTCTTATAACAACCCATCAGGTAGCTACTGTTATTATCCCCATTGTAGAAATGAGGAAACTGAGGCACAGAGAGATTGAGTCACACTTGCTCATGATCATATAGTTACTAAGTAGTAGAATGTGGGCGAAAGATTACCTAGGTGCTGAGGCAAGAGACTGAAGGCACAAACTGTTTCAGTATAATAAAGAAAATAGTTAGAATAAAAAGTCATAATACAAATTAGATATAGAGATGATCATGGACAATTATCAGTCATTATTATAAACATTATTAATCATTAGCTTTTAATATTACTCTTTGTTGCATTACTAATATAACCTAGGAATAACCGGCGGGTGTAGGGTCAGGTGCTAAAGGGACATTGTGAGAAGTGACCTAGAAGGCAAGAGGTGAGCCTTCTGTCACGCCCACATAAGGGCTGCTTGAGGGCTCCTTGGTCAAGCAGAGACGCCAGTGTCTGGGAAGACACCCATTACTTAGCAGACGGTGAAAGGGAGTGTCCTTTCCTTGCAGGAGTCAGAGAACACTCTGCTCCACCAGCTTCTTGTGGAAGGCTGGATATTATCCAGGCCTGCCCGCAGTCATCCGGAGGCCTAAACCCTTCCCTGTGGTGCTGTGCTTCAATGGTCACCGCTCCTTGTCCGCTTTCATGTTCCTCCTGTACTCCTGGTTCCTCTTTGAAGTTCGTAGTAGATAGAGGTAGAAATAGTGAAAGTCTTAAAGTCTTTGATCTTTCTTATCAGTGCATAGAAGAAAACGCTGACGTATGTTGCCTTCTCCATCTCTACTTCGGCTACCTAAAAGGGAAGGGACCCTTGTCCTGTGATCATGTGACTTGCTTCACCTTGTCAATCACTTAGAAGATCCATGCCCCTTACCCTGCTCCCTTATCTTGTATGCAATAAATATCAGCACGCCCAGCCGGTCTGGGTCACTACTGATCTCCATGTCTTGATGGTAGTGGTCCCCAGGGCCCAGCTGTCTTTTCTTCTATCTCTTTGTCTTGTGTATTTATTACAGTCTCATCTCCGCACACGGGGAGAACACCCCCTAAGCCCCGTAGGGCTGGATCCTACAGTAGAGCTGGAATTCAACCCCAGGAAATCTAACTTGGGAGTCTATTCTCCTAATCTCTGTGCTATTTTATTCCGTCAGCAAAAGATGACAAGTTTTGCTAAGAATATAGGGAGCCTGAGGTAGAAGAGGAATGTACCCTTGCACAGCCCCAGTCCCAGGCTCTAGGATACCCTTCTGGCTTCGTAAGCATCCTGCGAAGGTGCTCAGCATCACTTAGCACAACTCCCAGACGCAGAGGGCCCGGTCTTCGCTCTGAGTGCCCTGCATTTCTGCCTCACCATGGGGAGACGGTGATTCGTTTAGCTTGGAGCAGAGTCTTCAGCAGCCTTCTCAGGAGGCAGGATCCCTGCCCTCCCCGGTGGCTGAGGACCTGCTTTCACAACAGCACTCCGGGCTGGGAAACCGGTGGGGCCACTTTCCTAAGGTGTGTCTGTCACCTTAGACCTTCATGAACAGGACGTTTCAAGCAGAGAGCATGACATTTGCAAAAATTGAGGAGTGAGGAAAAGCTAGGCATGTCCATGGAGCAGAGAAGATAGTGGCTGATGGGAGGCTGCAAAAGGGAGGGAGGAGAGACGGTTTGGAACGGTAACCTAGGTCTACCTTTGATTCTTGTAAAAGGCCTGTACAGAGTACAGAAATGTAATTTTTTCCCTCTTTAGGCAGTGGAGAGCCGTTGAAGGTCATGCTGTGTTTTTCATGTTTACAGTTGCGCTCCTTAAGAAGCGTTTTTCTTGTCTTTACAGGCAGATTCTTTCCCAACAATTAGGAAACACTGCCATCATGTGGCTCGGTGGATGCATGATCCCAACTTAGGTTGCTGAATGTTCTATCCTATGTTTAATAATTAAACCAAAGAACACACCTGGGAATTCAAACAGCTGAGGTAAAGAATGTCAACCTGTCAAAAAGGACATTTTCTATAAAGTGTTTCAAAAAATCAATACCTGGGTTCCATGACCTGATTTCTTACTTTGCTTTCAAAATTCTAACCTGGCCAGGCATGGTAGACTGTAATCTCAGCACTTTGGGAGACCAAGGTGGAAGGATTGCTGAAGTCCAGGAGCTTGAGACCAGCCTGTGCAACATACTGTGACCCCCTCTCTACAAAAAATGAACAAATTTAGCCAGGCATGGTGGCGTGGAGCCTGTAGTCCCAGCTACTCGGGAGGCTGAGTTGGAGGATCGCTTGAGCCTGGGAGGTCGAGGCTGCAGGGAGCCATAACGGCACCACTACACTTCAGCCTGGACCAGACCCTGTCTCTGTAAATACATACATACATACATACATACATACATACGTAAAAAATAAAATTCTAACCTAAGTGTTTAGAGATTCTGATCTCAAGAATCCTTTCTATTCCCAGTGACCCCTTATTTTAGAATCCTGTGTTTTCTGTCCCTGCAATGGTTCCGCCCTTTCCAGGGCAGTTTGCATCAAGCTGTATCCAGGATATTTCTCTTAACTGTGCCAGATTTTGTTTCAGTTCCAGGATTGTTCTCCCTGTAGGTCCCACAGTTGGACAGACCTAAATTCAAATATTCACACCATTTTTTCCCTGTGAGCTTCAGTTACTGCATCTATAAAAGAGGCACGACACCAGCCGGGCGCGGTGGCTGACTCCTGTAATCCTAGCACTTTGGGAGGCCAAGGTGGTGGATCACCTGAGGTCATGAGTTCCAGACCAGTCTGGCCATGGCGAAACCCCATCTCTACTAAAAAATACAAAAATTAGCCAGGAGTGGTGGCATGTGCCTGTAATCCCAGCTACTCGGGAGGCTGAGGCAGGAGAATCGCTTGAACCCAGGAGGCAGAGGTTGTGGTGAGCCAAGATCTCGCCACTGCACTCCAGCCTAGGCTACAGAGTGAGACTCCATCTAAAAAAAAATAAATGAATAAAAGAGAGCAACAACTTCTTCATAGGGTTATTATAAGATGAAATGATAGCATGTGTAAACAGTGCCTGGCACATCACAGGTCTTCACTTTGAGAGAGTCCTGTTTCACCCTCTATCCTTGGGGGCCTGTTATTTTATTTATTTATTTATTCATTTATTTTTGAGACAGACTCTTGCTCTGTCGCCCAGGCTGGAGTGCAGTGGCATGATCTTGGCTTACTGCAACTTCTGCCTCCTGGGTTCAAGAGATTCCCCTGCCTCAGCCTCCAGAGTAGCTAGGAATACAGGCTCGTGCCACCATGCCTGGCCAATTTCTTTGTTTTTTTAGTAGAGATGGTGTTTCGCCACGTTGGCCAGGCTGGTCTCGAACTCCTGACCTCAGGTGACCCACCCATATCGGCCTTCCAAAGTGCTGGTATTATAGGCGTGCACCGTGCCCGGCCTGGGGGTCTGCTATTCTAAGCACAGCTCTGGCACTCAGTGGAAGTCTGTGATCTGATATCCGAGGTCTACCTGGTCCTAAGCAATGTTCCTGAAAACAAAACTACTCATCCCCTCAGGCTTTTGGGACCATCCATATTTCCCCGCGTTGGCGGTGGACCCCGGGCTCGGGCTCGCTGGGGTTTGCAATCCACGTGTCTCCCCTGCGCGCAGCAGGCAGCAGGTGCATGGGTGTGAGCAGGGCAGGGCCCCTCGGCATTCATTCCTCTCCACTCCCTCCCCGGGGCTGGGGGTTGTGTGTGTACATAATTCAATCCCCGTGGGACTGGTGTCTGGCCTCACCCGCGGCTTGGCTGATTGGTTGTTTCAGCTCGCCCCCGCCCTCCGTACCCCCGGCGTCCCAGGTGGCTCGGGCCCCTGTGGTGATCTCTGTTTACCGAGAGAGCTTGTCCAAGTTGGGCTCCATCGCTGCTCTCGCTCCCCTTCGGGGCCCCCGCCCGCCTGGGAAGCGGAGAGAAAGCCGGGCCCAGCCCTTCCTCGCCCTTCCCCTCCCCGCACAGCCCGGAGAGGTCGGGTAAGGGGGAAGGAGTGTACGTGGGACGGGGAGCCCCGGGCCTGGGGGATCTGGCTGTCCCCGTCCTGGTACCTCGCGCGGACCCGGGAGTTCCAGCCCTAGGCCTGGCTCCGGCTCCCTCTGCTCTGCGCCATCGCGCTCGGGGTGACCCGCCCACCCCGGGGGAGCAGCCAGAGGCTGGATCTCAGGGATGCCAGCTTCCCAGCGGAAGCACAGGCGTAGAGGCTTCTCTCACAGGTGTTTGCCTACCCCCGCAGACGGCGATGACCCCCCAGCCCGCCGGACCCCCGGACGGGGGCTGGGGCTGGGTGGTGGCGGCCGCAGCCTTCGCAGTGAACGGGCTGTCCTACGGGCTGCTGCGCTCGCTGGGCCTTGCCTTCCCTGACCTTGCCGAGCACTTTGACCGAAGCGCCCAGGACACTGCGTGGATCAGCGCCCTGGCCCTGGCGGTGCAGCAGGCAGCCAGTGAGGCGGGCTCTGAGGCGAGAGACGGGAACGGGGAGGAGGGGCTGTGAGTGGAGGGATGGGAGACCCCCCTGATTACCCGACAACCTGAGAAAGGACGACCGGCTCTAGAAAAGAGTGCATCTTAAGGTCAAGGAGAGGAACCATTAGTTCGAGGGAGGTAAACAGCCAATGAGAGGTGTTGGAGAGAGTTTGGGGGCCCGGGGGCGTGTCTTTTATTGACTCCGCCCCCTTCCAGGCCCGGTGGGCAGCGCCCTGAGCACGCGCTGGGGAGCCCGCACGGTGGTGATGGTTGGGGGTGTCCTCGCCTCGCTGGGCTTCGTCTTCTCGGCTTTCGCCCGCAGTCTGCTGCACCTCTACCTCGGCCTGGGCCTCCTCGCTGGTGAGGGAAGGGGGATGCCCGGGTCATTCAGGGTGAACTGGGGACAGGAGCTTATGGGACTGGGGTAGCGAACGAGGCGAGGGCCTGGTGCGGAGAGCAGGACTGGGAATGCTGGGGAGGGCGTCCCCAGTGCCGGCCCACATCCCCTCCCATTCATTCGCAGGCTCTGGTTGGGCCCTGGTGTTCGCCCCTGCCCTAGGCACCCTCTCGCGTTACTTCTCCCGCCGTCGAGTCTTGGCGGTGGGGCTGGCGCTCACTGGCAACGGGGCCTCCTCGCTGCTCCTGGCGCCTGCCTTGCAGCTTCTCCTCGATACTTTCGGCTGGCGGGGCGCTCTGCTCCTTCTCGGCGCGATCACCCTCCACCTCACTCCTTGTGGCGCCCTGCTGCTACCCCTGGCCCTTCCTGGCGACCCCCCAGCCCCACCGCGTAGTCCCTTAGCTGCCCTCGGCCTGGGACTCTTCACACGCCGGGCCTTCTCGATCTTTGCTCTAGGCACAGCCCTGGTTGGGGGCGGGTACTTCGTTCCTTACGTGCACTTGGCCCCCCACGCTTTAGACCGGGGCCTGGGGGGATACGGGGCAGCGCTGGTGGTGGCCGTGGCTGCGGTGGGTGATGCGGGCGCCCGGCTGGTCTGCGGGTGGCTGGCAGACCAAGGCTGGGTGCCTCTCCCGCGGCTGCTGGCCGTATTCGGGGCTCTGACTGGGCTGGGGCTGTGGGTAGTGGGACTGGTGCCCGTGGTGGGGGGCGAAGAGAGTTGGGGGGGTCCCCTGCTGGCCGCGGCTGTGGCCTATGGGCTGAGCGCGGGCAGTTACGCCCCGCTGGTTTTCGGTGTGCTCCCCGGGCTGGTGGGCATCGGAGGTGTGGTGCAGGCCACGGGACTGGTGATGATGCTGATGAGCCTCGGAGGGCTCCTGGGCCCTCCCCTATCAGGTAAGGACCTGAGCTCGCAGATCTGCCTACAACTATCCTCTGCCCCTGGGGTTAGGGGCTTCTAAATTCCCTTACCCATCTCCTCAGGCTTCCTAAGGGATGAGACAGGAGACTTCACCACCTCTTTCCTGGTGTCTGGCTCTTTGATCCTCTCCGGCAGCTTCATCTACATAGGGTTGCCCAAGGCGCTGCCCTCCTGTGGTCCAGCCTCCCCTCCAGCCACGCCTCCCCCAGAGAGGGGGGAGCTGCTTCCCGCTCCCCAGGCAGTCTTGCTGTCCCCAGGAGGCCCTCGCTCCACTCTGGACACCACTTGTTGATTATTTTCCTGTTTGAGCCCCTCCCCCAATAAAGAATTTTTATTGGGTTTTCCTGAAACCTCCAACTGTTCACCCATCTAGGACCCTGAAAATATTCTACTTAAGACAGCCAGAAAGGCTGGTTCAAAGGAACAGGATCCCAGGAGGCCCTGGGTATGAAGAAGGGCGACTGTCTGTCCAGGCAACCCATTTCTCTTTGCCCAAGTCCTGGCCGGAACAGGGAATCTTTGCAAAGTTGTCTGGCAGCCGGTTTCAGTGTGTTGCTGGGGTTGGAGGTGGGTTGCTCGTGGGTGCTATCTGCCCCATCTTCATGTCCCTTACCCTAGTCCCCAGACCTCCCAGACTAACTCTTCCCTGCATTTCAATCTCCTTCTATGACCCTGAGGGAAATACAAGAATCCTAGGCTCAGACTTCAGTTCTACCAAAGCTATCCACACATCTATAACCTGTGCCCTCAGCATTCTCTCAATTTCTTTTCTTTCTTTTTCTTTCTTTTTTTTTTTTTTTTGAGACAGAGTCTTGCTCTGTCGCCCAGGCTAGAGTGCAGTGGTGCAATTTTGGTTCACAGCAACCTCCGCCTCCCGGGTTCAAGCAATTATCCTGCCTCAGCCTCCCCAGTAGCTGCGATTATAGGCACATGCCTCCACGCCCGGCTAATTTTTGTATTTAGTAAAGACGGGGTTTCACCATGTTGGCCAGGCTGGTCTCAAACTCCTGACCTCGTGATCCACCCGCCTCGGCCTTCCAAAGTGTTGAGATTACAGGTGAGAGCCACTGCGTCCGGCCCTCAATTTCTTTTCTAAGCCACAGGGATAATGGGCAAGAGGGAGGTATGTGGTGGCGGCCTGGAGAACAGAGTCCAGGGTTAAAATGCCTTGGGTCATCAGAGCTCCTGGACATCCTCCTCCACTTCCAGGCATGACACCATTTGGCCAACCCAAGCATACGGGCCCCAGCTCATTCTGAGGTTGTGATTATTATCTATTTTTCTTACTTGATTTTATCTCAAAGAGACAGTCATGTTTCCCAAACATATATCTTCAGAGAAGAAACTTGGGAGGCAACACTAGAGATGGTATATAAAACATGGTAAGTCTCTTGGCCTTTGATTTTCACAGTTGATTCACACTCAGTGAAGCAGGAACTCCCGGATCCTTTAAAACTCCTGGGTCCTTTAGAAAAGGTTAGGAAAGGCTGGGTGCGGTGGCTCATGCCTGTAATCCCAGCACTCTGGAAGGCTGAGGAGGGTGGATCACAAGGTCAGGAGTTCGAGACCATCCTGGCCAACATGACGAAACCCCGTCTCTACCAAAAATACAAAAAAAAAAAAAAAAAAAAAGGCAAATAGCCAGGAGCGGTGGCTCCCACCTGTAATCCCAGCTACTTGGGAGGCTGAGGCAGGAGAATTACTTGAACCCGGGATGCGGAGGTTGCAGTGAGCCAAGATCATGTCACTGCACTCCAGCCTGGGCAACAGAGCAAGACTCCATCTCGGGAAAAAGAAAAAAAAGAAAATGTTAGGACAGTAAAGGAGGATAAATAAGAGTCCTCAACAAAATACAAAAATACAAAGGGTTGGCACACACATTGCAGGAGCCCCAGGCCTGCTCTAGGGGGAGGCAGATGGAGAATCTTAAGGCACTGTGGTTCTGTGGAGACCAAGACGTGGCAAGAGAAGACCTGGAGCTGTCAAGCTCTGGCTTTCCGGGCCTGACTCTGTGAAGTTCAGTCCTCTTCCAGCCCCTCCTTCGGTAGGGAAACTTTAATATCCGGTGCTTCTGTTACAAGGTCCTGGGGCCTGGAGGTAGTAGTTGAGAAGCAGGAGAAGAAGTGGGGCAGGGTGAGGAGAATTCCACTCCCTGAAATAAGGAAGGCCCCAGCCACCACAAAAGAAGCCGTGTAGTTGCCTGTCACATCCCGGAGGTAGCCTAGGTCCAAGAGAGAAAAACAATACACATGAGTGATCTATTTACTGGGGCTGATGTCTCAGATACATTTTTGGGTGGAGGGAAGACTTATCATCTCAGAGGAGTTAGAACTCCCATGGAGTTGGATAAACTTGAGAACTCTGGTTTCCCAAAAGGGCCTCAAAAGTTAATTTCAACCACCTCCCCGCCTTCAGAAAGGACCTCCAAACCAGCCTGCAGGGATCTGGAGATCCAGATTGAGTGAGGCATACTTGTGCCTTTCTTTCTGGCAACTGTAGCCTTTCCAAAGCTTCAATTAATGGGTAAGAGGAGATAAAGGTCTGAAACTTCTGGCAACCTGAGCCAGCAGAACTTTGACCAGGTGCCTCAGATACCTGGTTTGGGGCCCAGTGGGCCAAAGGAAAGGGTGGACAGTGGAATGCTACGTCTGTGTCTGGCCAGGTTCTGCCAGGTCCTCTGAAAACCCGAGCTGTAGGCGCCCTGCCAAAGGTTCCACTTAGCTTCTCTGTCTTTCCGCTCAGACTTTCCCAGCCCCAAGTTCTTTGCCCCATGGACCCATTTCAGAGATGCTATGGTTGGCCACACAGGCTGTGTACTGTACTACACCAGAGGGCAATATTCACATACACTGGAATGAGAATAGTACCCTCCCCTAGTTGTGCAACATGGCAGCCCTCACCCCCTGGGAACCCCATTCCACTTACCTGACAGAGGAGGCCCCAGCAGTCCCCCGATGCTCTCTATCATCTGCAATAGTCCCAGGCCACAGTAAATCCTTTTAGTCCCTACTAGTTCAGGTAGTACGGAGAAGGCCAGTGGGGCCAGAGCCCCTGATGTGAAGCCGTAGGCCACAGCCAGAGCCACCAGGGCTGTGGGAGCCCGAGCTACAGGGAACAGGGCTAGTGACACCCCAGTCAAGGTGGTCCAGAGCATCAGGAGTCGTGTCACAGGCCCTGGGACTGCATCTCCCAGCCATCCAGAGACCACGCGCCCCACGAGGTCAGAAATAGCAGCAACTGAGAGTAGGAAGGCAGCAGGTAGTGGATCCCAATCCAGGTCCTGGAGATGGGCCACCAGGTGGAGGTAGGGAATGAAGTAGCCAGTGTTGATCAGGGTGAGGGCAACAGTGTAACGGAGGAAGGGGCCATGATGGAGGAGGGAGGTGAGTTGGGCCCTGGGACCACCCACAGCAGGGTCCTCAGCTAGGGAAGGTGGGCGGAGGAGAGCACCACAGGCCACCAGGTGGAGGGAGAGGGCAGACACCAGCAGTAGGGACCCTCTCCAGGCGTAGTGGCTGAGGAGCCACTGGAAAAAGGGGGCAAATGCGAAGGAGGAGAGGCCCACGCCTGTCAGGGCGAGCCCGGTGGCCAGGGATCGACGGCGAGAGAAATAACAGGACAGGCAGGCCAGGGTCGGAGCAAAGGTCAAAGCCCAGCCAGAGCCTGTCAAAAAGGAAGAAGTGGGGTTAGGAACTCTTAGGGAGCTCAAGGCACCCAGTAATCCCCGCATTGCCCAGCAGCAGAATGTAGCACTTGCTGTGGAGTCCAACAGACCTGGGATACAATCTTGGCTTGGATACTTTCTAGCTGTGTAACCTTGTGTGTTTTAACACTCCCAGCCTCAACCTTCTCAACTGCAAAATGTAATAATACACTTTTTGGGATTGTGGAAGATTAGAGACAAAGTTTGTAAGGTAATTAGCACAGAACTTTGGAGTTAGACCTGGGCTCTACCATTTCTGGCTGTGTGACCTTCATTTGCCAAGTTGTATAAGCTTTAGAGCTTTTCCTTAGCTGTAAATAGAATAATGATATCGATTTCACAGTCACAGTACCTAGCACCTTTTTTTCTTTCTTTCTTTTTTTTTTTTTTTTGAGATGGAGTTTCGCTCTGTTGCCCAGGCTGAAGTGCAGTGGTGCGATCTCAGCTCACTGCAAGCTCCACCTCCTGGGTTCACGACATTTTCGTGCCTCAGCCTCCCCAGTAGCTGGGACTACAGGCGCCTGTCACCACGCCCGGCTATTTTTTTTTTTTTTTTTTGTAGAGACGGGGTTTCACCATGTTGGCCAGGATGGTCTCGATCTCCTGACCTCGTGATCCACGCGCCTCGGCCTCCCAAAGTGTTGGGATTACATGCGTGAGCCACGGCGCCAGGCCAGGTTGCATCATCCTTGAATTTCCTAATTCCTCATCATGTTTGTCGGTTTAGTCATTCCTATTAAGAATTCCCTTCTGCGTACAGGTGCTAGCTAAACTTTCCCTCAGCTTCTCCCCGAACCCTTTGCAAGGAGCAGGAAGGAGGTGAACATTCAACGATCTAAGCATTTGACTCTCCTGCCCTTGTGCAGGCTCTCACCTGACAGCAACCCAATACTCAGGTATAGGTGGGTCAACGAAGTAGCGAAAGAGGCGAGCAGCATCCCCAGCGCAGCCAAGATGCCTCCGGTCATCACTACGGGCCTGGGCCCGAACTTCGTGCTCAGGGCACTGCCTACCGGGCCTGAGGAAGTGGAAGGGGCGCTGCGAGAAGATCTCAGGCGTCTCCCCGCCTAGCATCTCCCGCCCCTCGCCCTTCTCCTTCCCAGTCCCCGCATTCCCTCTCCCTTCCGAGGGTCGCAGTCCGCCAGATGCAGGCGCCGCACTCACTCCCAAACTGCTGCACCGCGATTCCTATGGAGGCGATCCAGGAGACGCG
The DNA here is from genome assembly GCF_049350105.2 of Macaca mulatta. Lineage (NCBI taxonomy): Eukaryota > Metazoa > Chordata > Mammalia > Primates > Cercopithecidae > Macaca > Macaca mulatta. Next base: position 8,512,236 of record NC_133421.1, on the reverse strand, counting down.
CGCTGCCTGCTCCCCAAACGCCGCCACAAACTCCACGAAGAAGACCCCAAAGGAGCGGAGCACCCCGAACACCAGCGCCGACTGGAAGAACGCTGAGAGCACCACCACCCATCCCCAGCCCCCGTCGGGGGGCTCGGTCCTGCGCGCCATCTAAGCCGTAACAGGGCTGCTGCCACCCCGAGCCTCTGCGGGAGCCGGGTTCTGGACGCTGCACCTCTGCACACCCACCCCCGCTGCTGGGTGGCTCGGGGCCGAGAGGGGTTGCAGAGGCAGGTAGAGAGGACGGTCCCGACGAGGCGGCGAGAGGCCCCTGCACCTTTTCCCAAGCGGGGGCGATATAGGACTGAAGACCAGGCCCGCGCCGGCCGGGCCAGAGTCTCCCGGAGGCGTGGTTCCGCGAGCTCGCAGCTGAGCTAGTTCAAGCCGCCGCCAGATCGATCCCGGTTCGGTGTTGGGCTGGGAGCCAGAGGGCGGAACTGCGATTTGAGCCACACCCCTGGAGCGCGCTAGTTTCCTCGTGGATGGTCCATTTTATCACTGGGGTGTCCGCGCCGGGCCACCCTGGCCAACATCCACGTCCAGAGCTCGCCAATGAGGATGCGGGGCTCCCGGGCAGGGGCGGAACCAGAAGGGCAGGGCGGGATTCAGGCATAGATGGGGACCCGGCAGTGAATGGGCGCATGCGTAAGGAGGGGCCTTAGGAGGCCGACTAGGTAGAGCCCCACGTGACGCGGGGACTGCCTGGAAGCTTCCGGGGTGCTTCTGTCTCCTGTTCACCTGGCGGCCAACTCCTCCCCATTTCAGCACCCAGAGCCACACGGAAGGGTTACTGGTGGGTAAACTGGTTCTGCAGAGGAAAGGACTGTCTTGCTTTAACGAGGGGTCCAGGAATTGCAAGGCCCTACTGGGGATAGGGGAGGGGTTAGGAGATGAGACTCAAAGGAAGTGTCTGGCGCAGCGCCTGAAGCCACTAACACGCAGTCTTAGAGGCCTGGATCCCTGAGAAGTTCAAAGGCTAAGGGAAGAGAGAAGGGGAATGAGTTGGACTCCCGGCGTTCATTTCTATAGTGGGAACTCGTTCCTGTCACTTCTGTTCCCACTAACAGGAAACCTACAGGTCACAGAGACCAAAAATAACTGAGGAGAGGAAGGGCGGCTGTAAGCTCACACAGGGCCGGGCCCCACCACCACCACCTGCCTCTTCCTCACTGGGGCTGGAACCTTTTCCTCTGCCCTCTAGTAACAACCACTTCCTAACCACCTTTTTTGCTCTGATGGTGGGGTAAAGAGAGAAACTATGACCGCGGCCACTGGAGCAGTCAGCCCCCTCTTACCCAACTAGTCCTCAGGCCCCTAGCAAACACTCCCCAGTCCTTCCCAGTCTCCATAACACCAACGGCTTGGATTTCCTGTTCCTTCATTATAAGCCATACTTCCCAGACCCTGACCTGGAAACTGTGGACTCAAGGTTCACTCCCAGATTACTGGGGAAAGCAGCAAACAAGAAGCGGAGGTAGGGAGGGAGGCTGTGTAGTCTTAAAAAACATATTGAGCCTTAAATAATTTTATATGTGGGAAATAAAAGTAATCATCAATAATACACACATATACTTTCTAAGAGTCAAAATGTCAGCTGGTGGGGAATATGCCAAAGATGCAGAAATTGGTGTGGCTGTATTCCATAGTGATTAAGAACTCGGTCTTTAGAATCAGATCACAGTTCCAGTCTTTTATTTATTTATTTATTTTGAGACGGAGTCTTGCTCTGTGGCCCAGGCTGGAGTGCAGTGGCATGATCTCAGCTCACTGCAACCTCCGCCTCCCAGGTTCAAGTGATTTTCCTGCCGCAGCCTCCTGAGTTTCTGGTATTACAGGCTCCCATCACAACCGCCCAGTTAATTTTTGTATTTTTAGTAGAGACAGGGTCTCACCATGTTGGCCAGGTTGATCTCGAACTCCTGACCTCAAGTGATCCACCAGCCTTGGCCTCCCAAAGTGCTGGGATTACAGGTGTGTGTCACCGTGCCCGGCCCACAGTTCCGATCTTGGCTTCATTACTTAACTCCATCAAGATGCTGAATCTCTCAGTGGGTTTCCCCATCTGTAAATTGGAGTTAATAGTACCTACTATTAAGGGTTGCCCGTGGGGTTCAGTTAGAAAATCCATGCACTGAAATGCTTAGTTTATGTCCTGACGTGCAGCAGGAGCCAAGTAATGTTAGCTTAGCTGGTCTTATTGGTCTTATTTTCAACAGGGGATAAGCTGCTGTAGTGGGAGGTGAAGGAAGGTTTTAGTTTAGTGTTTTTTTTTTTTTCTGAGATGGAGTTTTGCTCTTGTCGCCCAGGCTGGAGTGCAATGGCATGATTTCAACTCACTGCACCCTCCACCTCCTGGGTTCAAGCGATTCTCCTGCCTCAGCCTCCCGAATAACTGGGACTACAGGTGTTTGCCACTACGCCCGGCTAAATTTTTTGTATTTTTAGTAGAGACGGGCTTTCATCATTTTGGTCAGGCTGGTCTCGAACTCCTGACCTCAGATGATCTGCCTGCTTTGGCCTCCCAAAGTGCTGGGATTACAGGCGTGAGCCCCCACGCCCGGCCTAGTTTTTGTTTTTTGATTAAAAAAAAAAAAAAAAAATCAAATCCAGGTCATGGGTTTAAAAAGATTGAGAAAGAACCACTGCGATGGTTTGAATGTTACCTCCAAAAACTCATATTGAAACTTAATCCCCAACATGGCAGTACTGAGAGGTGGAACCTTTAAAAGGGGATTGGATGGGATTAATGGATTAATGAATCCCCATGAATTAGCCCACCATAGTGGATTAATAGGTTAACAGACTAACCCCATCATAAAGGACTAATAGGTTAATAGATTAATGGGTTATCATGGGAGAGGAATTGCTGGCTTTTTCAGAGAGATCTGACCTAGAACATTAGCATGCCCAGCCCTCTTTGCCATGTGACACCCTGTACCACAGAGAGCCCATATCAGCAAGGAAACCCTCACTCGAGGGTGAGGCCCCTGGACCTTGGATTTCTCAGCCTCCACACTGTAAGAAATAAATTCATTTTCTTTACAAATTACCCAGTTTCAGATAATCTGTTGTAAGCAACAGAAAATGAACTGGATGAGACAGAAAATTGGTACCCAGAAGTGGGGTATTGCTGCTAATGAATACCTGAAAATGATGAAGTGGCTTTGGAAGTGGGTGATGGACAGAGGCTGGAAGCATTTGGAGGAGTAGGCTAGAAAAAGCCTAGATTCTGGTGAGAGCTTAGAAGACAAGAAGACTATGAAAAGCTTGGAATTCTTTAGAGATTGGTTAAGTGTTTGGGACTAGAATGTTGATAGAAATATGGAAGCAGCTGGGCGTAGTGGCTCACGCCTGTAATCCCAGCACTTTGGAAGGCTGAGGCAGGCAGATCATGAGGTCAGGAGATTGAGACCATCCTGGCCAACATGGTGAAACTCGTCTGTACTAAAAATACAAAAATTAGCTGGGCATGGTAGCACGCGCCTGTAACCCCAGCTACTCGGGAGGGTGAGGCAGGAGAATTGCTTAAACCGGGGAGTCGGAGGTTGCAGTGAGCTGAGATAGTGCCACTGCACTCCAGCCTGGGCGAAAGAGCGAGACTTCATCAAAAAAAAAAAAAAAAAAAAAAAAAAAAGAAATATGGAAGCAAAAGCCATTCTGGTGAGCTTTCAGATGGAACAGAGGAGCAAGGTATTGAAAACTGGAGTAAAGGCCATCCTTGTTACGAACTGGCAAAGAGCTTGGCTGAACTGTGTCCATGCCCAAGGGCTTTGTGGAAGGCTGAACTTGAGGGTGATGAACTAGGGTATCTGGCAGCCAGAAGAAATTTCTAAGCAGCAAAATGCTGAGGCTGCTGTGTGGTTTCTTCTAACTGCTTATGATGATCTCACAGAGAAAAGAGAAACAGAGTGGAAAAATTTGGAAAATTCTCAGCCTGGCCATGTGGTAGAGAATGAAAGAGCGTTTTCAGGAGATGAATCCAAGGGTGTGGCCAAGCCACTGCTTGCTAAAAAGATTAACATGGCTAAAAGGGAGCCAGGTGCTATTCCTCAAGAAAATGGAAGAAAGTCCCTGAAGTCATTTCAGAGGTCTTTGAGGCTGCCCCTCCCATCACAGGCCCAGAGGCCTTGGAGGACAGAGGGTTTCAGGGGAAACCTGCGTGTTCTCCATGGGCTCACTGCCCAGGGCAACCTCAGGACTCTACACCCCACACCCCAATGTAGCACTCTGTGGCCCCCCCCAGCCTGGTGGTAGCTTAGGTAGCCCCAGGTGTTGCTTTTTTGTGTGTGTTTATGTGTGTGTGTGTGTGTTGCTTGTGTTGAAGCTCCAGAAGGTGCAAATCATAGACCTTTACTGCATCCTTGTGGTGCTAATTCTGCAGTCTTGCAGAAAGTAAGAGCTGTGAAGGCTTGGCAGCCTCCACACGGATTTCAAAGGACGTTGTTGAAAGCCTAGGGGCCGGGGCAGAGACTTGTCATGGGGCAGAGCCACCGCAGAGAACCCCCACCAGAGCAATGCCCAGCAGAAATGTGATGTTGAAGTTGCCTCAGAGAGTGCCTGCCAGGACAGTGCCTATTGGAATTGTGGAAGCGAGGCCACTGCAGGGTCCCCCCCTGGGGTAGTCCTTGGTGGAGCCATAGGAACAAGGCCAATGCAGAGAGTCCCCAGGAGGGCAATGCCTAGTACAGCCGTGGAAGCAGGACCACCACCAGGCCCCCAGAACTTTGGAGTCACAGGCAGCAGGCAGTGCCCCACCCCGCTCCCAGGAAACTTCAGGCACCAGACCCCAACCCACCCACCAAAGCTATAGAGGCTGGGTTGCCTGAAGCCTTGGGGAGCCAACTCCCACCCTGTGTTCAGGAGGCTCCGCATGTAGTCAAAAAAGATTATCCTCTACCTTTGAGATGTAATGTTGGCCAGGCGCGGTGGCTCACACTTGTAATCCCAGCACTTTGGGAGGCCGAGGCGGGCAGATCACAAAGTCAGGAGTTCGAGACCAGCCTGGCCAACACAGTGAAACCTCATCACTACTAAAAATACAAAAATTAGCTGGGTGTGGTGGTGGGCACCTGTAATCCCAGCTACTTGGGAGGCTGAGGCAGAAGAATCGCTTGAACCCAGGAGGCAGAAGTTGCAGTGAGCCGAGATTGTACCACTGCACTCCACCCTGGGCGACAGAGCTAGACTGTGTCTCAAAAAAGAAAAAAATAGAAAAGGTGTAATGTTGGCCCTGCTGGGTTTCAGACTTTCTTGGGGCCTGTTTCACCTGTTTCTTCTTGCCAATTTCTCCCTTTTGGAATGGGAAAGTGTACGCTGTGCTTGTTCCCACCATTATATCTTGGAAGTAGATAACTTGTTTCATAACTTGGAAATAGATAACTAGCTCACAGGTGAGTCTTTGATGCTGCAATGAGTGAAGACTTTGGGATTACGGGAATGGAATGAATGTATTTGTATGTGAGAAGCACATGAGTTTTGGGGACCCAGGGACAGAATGCTATGGTTTGCATGTCTCCTCCAAAAATTCATATGGAAACTTTCGGTCCTCAACATGACAGTATTGAGAGCTGAGGCTTTAAAGAGATGATCAGGTGCCGGGCACGGTGGCTCACGCCTGTAATCCCAGCACTGTGGGAGGCCGAGGTGGGTGGATCACGAGGTCAGGAGATCGAGACCATCTTGGCTAACACGGTGAAACCCATCCCTACTAAAAATACAAAAATTAGCTGGGTGTGGTGGCGGGTGCCTGTAATCCCAGCTACTCAGAAGGCTGAGGCAGGAGAATGGTGTGAACCCAGAAGGCGGAGCTTGCAGTGAGCTGAGATCACGCCACTGCACTCCAGCCTGGGAGACAGAGCGAGACTCCATCTCACAACAACAACAAAAACAAACAACAACAACAAAGAGATGATTGGATCCTGGGGTCTCTGCCATTCTTGGATTATGGGTTATCATGAGAGGGGAACTGGTGGCTTTATAAGAAAAGGAAGAGAGGCCTGAGCTGGCCATGTTTGCACACTTGCTACCCCTCAGCTGATACCCTGCGCTGCAGAGAGCCCCCTCCAACCAGAAGAGCATCACCAGATGTGGCCACTTGACCTTGGGCAAAATTTTCGGTGTCCGTAACTGTAAGAAATAAATTCCTTTTCTTTAGAAATTGCCCAGATTCAGGTATTCTATAATAAGCAACAGAAAACGGACTAAGACAACTACAAACTTTCAATGTGGGAGGCAGCTGCAGAGATCGTGGTAACTGACTTTTCCACAGACGAGGAATTTAAGGCCCAGAGGGAGGTAACATCAAAATTAGTGATCTCCGCACCCAGCACACATACAGGACAGGGGAAAGGGTGAGAGAGATGCATGCACTGGACCCTGGATAGATTCAAGATACCCTTGCTGGGGGAGGGTGGGCTGGCATGTTAGTTCCAACTCAGTCTTCTCAGTGCCACCGCCAGCCCCTGTGGTCCTTAGGGAACCAAAATCCTATCCATTTTCCTTGGTGATGGAGGCATGTCCCGAGCATTAAGATCCCTAGCACAGATGCACGCCCCAGCCTCTTGATATTATTAGTGGCTTCCTGGTTTCTCCCTGCCGCCTCCACACCTCAGGCAGGAAGTGACTTCAGAGCAGCAGGATGCAGGTGGCTCCGGAGAAACTTCATGAAGTCACTGGTTCCTACACAATGAGCAGGAAGGCAAGGGCAGGGAAAGGGACAACGAGGACCGTTTAAAAGGTCTGGTGGGAAGGGACAGCAGAATGGTACAGAATCCCAGATGTTGTCCAGGAGGAAGAGCTCTGTTCCTCGCTCCCCAAGACCCGAAGGCAAGAACCCAGGACACAGCAGGCAGCACAGACAGGCTTCTTTATTCCAAGGATCTCATCTTGCAAGATCTAACATTTCTATCCCCAGGCATTCTCCACCTGCCCATCCAATCTGCTAAATATAAATCATGGTTCCTTCTTACAGACTCCTCCACCTTCCCTTCTTTCTTCTTTAATTCTGCAATGGGGTCATGGGGAGAAAGAGGGAAGAAGGACAAGAGTAGCTTTCTCACTAGTCCCCAGGTGACAGCCACTAAAACTGACTTATCCTTGAAGTTCTACCCCATAAATTCAAAAGTGCTTCTTACTTTCTACCCTTGTCCCATAATCAAATAGGCCCCAGGGCAACAAGGGGCAGAACTACAAATCAAGGCTTCAGGACATCTTCTAACATTTCAGAGCCTCCACCCAGCCAAGAGGCAACCCCATTCCTAACTTTCTACCTACCCGGCCTACACCAGAAACGGCACCCCTCAACCAACCTCTTAATCCTACTTGAAACTTGGTCAACTAGAACAGGCCTTTGGCCTATCAGCTAGCCAATCTTTTCTGTAATGCCAGCAATAATCCCAGCCAAACTACAGCAAACCCAGAATAGAACTCAGCCCCTTTTCTTTTCCTATGGAAGGTTCTAACGCATTCACTGGTTCCAGACAGGAATGCAGTGATGGGAAGACCAGGTCACAGACCCAGCTTTTATAAGGTAAGGTTACCAAGCACCATCACTTCTAGAGGCAAAGAAGGTTCTGGCATCTGGACACTTGCCAGAAGATATCCAAAACCTATTAAAGAAGGGCTCAACTCAATAGAGAGAGCCCCAAGTAACATTCAAACCCAGATGCCTCTAGTAAAGGATGGGTTAACACTCTTCACCATCTAATCAAGCCAAAGAGTTTCATGATTCTTCCCTAGGTCATAACATTCACAGAGACTGGGCAGAGTCAGAGAAAGTCACATCATCTCTGATAAGGAATGTCTGATCTCTCCCCCATGGAGCGATGAACTCAGTGCTAAGAACAGGCCCCCGTGGGAGGACGATGGACTCAACTTGAGCCCTGGTGGGTCTCTGCCATTATAGATGAATACAGTAGAGCCAAATCCAAGTGACCAGATTAATGGGTCATTTTAGATTCTGGACCATGTTGCAGAAAAAGCTGCCAGCCTCCACTTGGAGTGATACAGAATCTAGATACAGAATCCCCTGCACCCACAGCTTCCAGGAGGCATTTATTATTACCTCCATTTTGGGCTCAATATAATGGTTCCTATCACCCTTGAAGAACAGAGAAAGTCTGCATCCATTGCTAGACTGCTAGAGAACCTACAACATCCAGAATACCAGAGAGGGTTTCTGACCCAATTCCACAATCCCGCATGTTCCCAGAGCTGCCCTAGAACAAATAAAGGTTCCAGACCTAGAATTACAGGGGCAGGACACAGAGAACCCCTTTTTCCATTTTAAACAAACTAACAAGCAAACAAGAACAAGTCTAAGGATAAAAGTTATGACAGAATTAATATAAAATACCCAAGCCAAAGGAGAGAGCCCAGGCTAGTAATCTCTGCCAGCAGAGCTGTGATCTCACCTTCTGTGTTTCTGGTCACTTTCAATCACACTTGTGGAAGAGGGGAGTGGGAAATGCAATTGAATGAAGGCCCTGATGCCACCCAAAGGCCTCAATAAATTATATTTACAGATAAACTGAATGCAATGGGGGCCACAGGTGGAGGGCTATTCCCTTGGGGAGACCAGGACTCCAATCTCTCCCCTTTCCCAGCCCCTAGCTAGCTCTCTCCTCAGAAACAATCTGGCTTGTGGGGAAGAGGTTTTGACCAGCAAAACAGAGGCAGATCTAGCCGGGATCTGCCACCCCCTGCTCTCCCCAGCGAGAAATTAAGATGGTGGCAATTTCTGATACCAAAGTGGCCTTGCACACCCCTATGCCCAAGCCTGATAGGGAAGCAAGGCCTGGGCCTGCAGCTTTCCCACCCACAGGAAGCAAGTGGGGTCTGGGCCTGCGCTCAGCTAGGGCCCCCCCAGAATGTGGTAGTGCACTTTGGTGTTGGTAGCAGCTCCGTGTTTCTGGCGCAGATGCAGCCGCAGTTGACTCTTGTGCCGGAAATGCAGGCCACAGGGGTCGCACTGTGGGAGGACAGCTGGGTCAGGTCCTGCCTCATCCACAATCACCTTTTAGGTGTTGAGCCGGGGCAGAGGGGGGGCCTGTCCAGTTCGCCCAAGAGGGAACTGTCCAGCGGAAGATCAGCTCTTTGACTCTCACATCCAAATCCTCAGGGGTGGCTGACGGGATAGACCCTGCCTTATTTAGCAAAGGTTCTCCCGCTTGTAGCTCCTCTCTGAGAAAACAGCGCTCAGCCCAGAGGCATCACTTCTATACCCGCCCATCCCTACTCCCAGCCTCCATCCCTTATTTGCTTGGACTCTTCCGGCCACCACTCATTTCTAAGGATCCAGGGACAGCCAGGCCTGCACCTCTCAGAGGCCACCCCTCGGCAAAGCAGAGGTAATTCTAAGGCACTGGGCAGGCCAGGTTGGGTACCCACGTGGTAAGGCTTCTCTCCGGTGTGGATGCGAACGTGGCTCTTGAGGGTCTGCAGGTGGCGGAAGCGGGTTCCGCAGGTAGGGCAAGGATAGGGCTTCTCCCCCGTGTGGATCAGCACGTGCGCCCGCAGATGTGCCACCTGGGAGGGAGGAGACTTCAAGTCCTGTCTCTGAGAGGGACAGATCCCTCCCTATTGGCCCACCCCACCTCTTGTGGGTTTGCCTTGGAAGCCACTTGGAGGCTGGCTCCGTACCTGTACAAAGCGTGAGCCGCACGTCTCACACTTATAGGGCTTCTCTCCTGAATGGATGCGGCTGTGCGTTTTCAGGTTTGCTGGCCGGTTAAAACGGGCTCCGCAGATTGAGCAGTGGTAAGGCTTTTCCCCTGGAGGCAGGGAAGATGGGGGGTCAGGGACTCTGCCCTAGGACAGCTGTGGGCTGGACGGCCAGGGCCCTCTCCTCCCCTACCTGTGTGCACTGTGCGGTGACTGGCCAGGTTGCCCTTGTAGCGGAATGAAGACCGGCACAGCTGACACTTATAGGGCTTGTCTTCATCCCCAGGAACCAAGGGGTCCAGCCCCGATGAGCACCCAGCCACAGCCTCACAGTTCTGGCAGCTGAAAAATTCACTTCCTGGGAAGGGGAGTGGGTAAGGGCAACCATAGTTACTAATGAGGGCTATCTAGGTACTACTGAAACCTCAAATCACGCAGTAGCGGGCTTTCTTTTTCCCAATTTATTGTTAAGACTTCTGGGGCTGGTTCGCCTTGCTCAAGGCCAAGTAAGGAGATAGTAAGATGAGCCAGATCTGACTCCACATCCTTCTGACTTGAGTACTCAGCTAATCTCCTCTTCAATAGTAGTGGTGGTGGCCAGGCGCGGAGGCTCACGCCTGTCATCCCAGCACTTTGGGAGTCCATGGCGGTCGGATCACAAGGTCAAGAGATGGAGACCATCCTGGCCAACACGGTGAAACCCGTCTCTACTAAAAATACAAAAATTAGCCGGGCGTGGTGGTGGCGCACGCCTGTAGTCCCAGCTGCTCGGGAAGCTGAGGCAGGAGAATCGCTTGAACCTGGGACATGGAGGTTGCAGTGAGCCAAGATCACGGCACTGCGTTCCAGCCTGGCGATAGAGTGAGACTCCATCTCAAAAAAAAAAAAAAAAAAAGCAGTGGTAGGTGGAGGCCCCTGCTAGTGGGAGGAGTTTTCAGTTTCTCCTCCTTTTTTTCTTTTGTTTTTGTTTTTTTTTGTTTTTTGAGATAGGGTCTCGCTGTGTTGCCTATGTTCGAGTACAGTGGTGTGATATCGGCTCACTGCAGTCTCCACCTCCCAGGTTCAAGCGATCCTTCCACTTTAGCCTCCTGAGTAGCTGGGACTACAGGTGTGCACCACCATGCCTGGCTAATTTTTATTTTTATTTTTTGTAGAGACCAGGTCTGACTATGTTGCCCAGGCTGGCCTTGAGCTCCTGGGTTCAAGTGATCCTCCTGCGTTGGCCTCCCAAAGTGCTGGCATTACAGGCATGAGCCACCGTGCCTGGCTAAAATCTCCTCCTCACCGGCACCACTCTGAATGACAGCCTGCCAGAGAGGCCCTGACAAGCTTTGGGCTGATCATTCAGCTCCGAAAGAGGATAGGCCAGAAATTCTCAAACTTTGCTGCTCATTGGAAGCACTTGGAGAGCTTTAGAAAAATACTGATGACTCGTTCCCAGGTCCAGATATTTCAGTCTATGGAGTGTGACCTGGGCGGTGAGAGTTTAAAAGCTTCCTAGGTGATTCTAATTTGTAATAAAGTTTAGCAACCATTGGAATAGGCCTTTCTGGGGGGCTTTTTTGGCACAAACTTGCCTGGAGCAGTCATGGGAGAAAAGCCAGGAAAGAGGGTCTCTTACCCGGTAGTGGTCGAGCCCGCTCAGAGGGTGATCCAGAGGTGTCTTGAGCCTGGGATGTGAGGAGGTGGGGGGTACTGGCCGGAGCCCCACATTTGAACTGCACAGTGGCAGCAGTTGGAGAGAGCCTAGGCAGATGGCAAGGCCCAGGGGAAAGGGTTAAAAGAGATTGTATGGATGGGGGATGGGGGTTCTCTCCTGGGAAATTTGGAGCCAAAGGCCTGCCCTCTGGAGGTGAGCCAATATTGTTGACCAATGAGCCACATCCATCGTACTGCCCAAGTGCCACCCTGCTGAATAAACCTGGTCTCTGGCCAGCTTCTTAAGGTGAGCTAGTGTCTCTGAAATGCACCCCCTATTTCCCTTCATCCTTCCTCCTGACCACGAAGGCCCAATGATTCTGTCTTCTAGCTGAGGTCAGCTCTGACAAATTCTTGAGGTTCTAGACTCTGTACCTGCTCTGGGGACCAGGAATGGGTCCTTCTTCACTGCTGCTGCTGCTGGAGGCCTCATCTCCACTGGGGAGCCTGGCTTGGGGGCAAGGTTGACCAGAACTCCTCTCCCCGACTAGGCTCCCTGCTTGGGAGGTCTGAGAGTTTAGCACGATGTACTTGTACTTTTTCCAGTTGCAGGCCTTGGGGTCGGGGCTGGCTGGACTGGGGGGGCCTTGACTGCAGCTTCGAGATTCAGTAGGTGGGTCTGGGTGTCCTTCGGAGCGCCTGGGACTGCCTGGTGGAGGGGCCGTTGGGGGTGTTGGGGGTTCTGCTTCCAGGGGCCGCAGGGAGATGCCCAGAGGTTCATAGCTGGGGAAAGTGTGATGAACGTTAGTGCCATTGCCTAATCTCTGCCTCTGCCCTTAATACCTCACCCACAGAGAACGCTGAGCCGGGGTCCCTCACCTGGCCTGGATGAAGCGGTGGCATGCCTGGACCACGTGCTCCATCTGCAAATAGGTGGCGGCCGCAAGGACTGCAGGTGCAGTGGCCGGAGAGAGGCGCAGGCGGGAAGTGTACATGAAGTCCAGTAGGGGGGCGAAGCCTCTCGCTTCGGGACCCCCGGGCAGAGAGAGCACGTCCACCCCGACTCCCGCACGGCCCCGGAAAATTGAGTAAAAGAAGCCACTGGAGAGAGAGCAGATAGGTCCCTTAGGGGCTGGGGAACCAAGGGAGACACGCGCCGCTTTAGGAAGCCCCGCCCCCTGAAAAGTCCCGCCTCCTCACTATCACCCCGCCCCCAATTCTCGGACGCTCCTCCTCCTGCTTCTGAAAGACTTGGCTTCGGATTCCCTTTCAAAGGCCCTGTGGTCCCACCCCTTTCCCATTTGGCCCCGCCCCTGCCCCACCCCTCGAACCTGCAGGCTATGAGAACTGCCTTGTGTGCCCTGAGGGGTTGCCCGCCAACCAGCAGCGTGACGTCAGTGAGGATCCCGCGCAGGCGCAGCTCGTTGAGGTTGCCCAGCACGTCGGAGGAGTGGCGAGTGAACTCGCGGACGTAGCCCAGCGCTCCCTCCGGGGCGGCGGGGGAACCCATAGCGACGCAGGCCTGTAGAGGCCGTGGAAAGTGCTCTGGATCCAGGCAGTTCTAAGACGCCTTCCCTCCTCTGTTTGCCTTTTCCTTCCGTGGTGCAGCTAGAGCCAGGGCCTCCAGCCCCTAGCCCCGGCACACGCAGCCTCCCTCCTAATTCTTCTTGTTCATTATACCCTCTACGACACCCTCGCTCCCTTGCCTCTTCCAGATCCCACAGCGCTTGGAGCCAGCTGAAGGTTCCACACCGCTGCGTCGTTGGCGAGCGTGGGGAATCCCGCGCCCATCGCCCTGGGTTCGACTCCCAGTGCCCCTCCAGCACCGCCACTCCCTTCTGCCCGCCTGTGTCTCAGGTGTCCGACCCTGCCTAGAGATCTGACGGCCTGCCGTCCACACACCTCCAAACCCCAGCCGAGGCTCTCTCCCCCGAACTACGGAATTCTGCGACTCCTATCTAGTCCCCAGATCCCTAGCTTAGCCCAGTTTCTGGGGCTCAGGCTTGCTGATGGCAAGCTCCACACGAGCTCCAACCCTCTTGGGGGACCCAGGAGTCTGGCTCCCTCAGTCTCTTGTTCTTACCCCCGTCCTGCAGGGGCCCGTCTTCTCTTCTTAAGGGGGGCGGGGTCTCTCTCCCCTCTTGGCCTGGGCTCCTTTATCTGGCCGGGATGTCGGGGGCGGGGGTGGAGGTGGGGTGAACGCCTGGGTCTGTATCCTTCCTTCCTCCCTCGCTCTCCAGATGGCGAGCCCAGGGCGGGGTCTCCGTCTCGAGGGCGGGACCTCAGAAACAAGGGGTGGTCGTAACGTAGGGGGTCTTGGGTCACTGCAAGTGGACACGAGGACGGGGATATTGGAATTGGGGAGGAGGTTAGGGATATCGAGGTTGGAAATACGGGAGTCTGAGTCGTCGGAAGGCCTGGGCCAGTGAAAATTGGTGTTTTGGCTTTTGGGAGGGTTTGCCAGGAGCAAAGTGCATACGGCACCCCCTCTCCCCTTCTTGTACTGTGTTAAGGGAGAAAAGGGGGATCCCAACGAGAAAGCAGGTTTGGGCAGACGACAGTGGGCTCCTGTGGGGTCTCAGACGGGGGAGGGTGTGGTGTGAATGACAGGCTCCTGTACCCGGGCCTACAAAAAGGGGGGCTCTGGCCGGGCGGGGTAGGGAGAGGGCGGATATGATTTCTAGTCGGTTTCCTTCCATTGTCCTGCGACCGGACGGCTCCGCCAGCTGCTTCCCCTCGAGGAGGTGGGGAAAGCCCCGAGGTGGGGGTGGAGGGGCGAGAGACGCTCGGGAGACCCAGGCGTCCGGCCTATCTTGCTCCCGACTCTCTTCTGAGTCCTTGTAGGGATCCAGAGAGACGGACTCCCGCCCAAAGCCCGCTCGCTTTCCCCCAATCCCAGCTCAGGAGGGCCTCGGGCACCCGCCCGTCGGCTACGCTTGAAGGCTGGCGGGACGCCGGGGTCCAGCGCGGCAAGTAGGCAAGGCTCTGCAATGTGCGGCTCCTTCCACGAGGGGGCGGCCGAGCACTGGCCTCGCCTCGCCCCTCGTCTCCACCCGGCCGGGGGTGCGCTCAGACCCGGGCGCAGGATCCATTCGGTCTGGGCGGCTGAAACCTTTAGCCTCCTCCCGTTTGCGCGGGTTTATTTTGCACCTCTGTCTCCTAGGAGGGGACTAGGGTTGGGCGGAGGGAGCTAGAGTTAGGGGACCGAGGGGACTTTCTCCTCAGGCTGGGGTTCCTACCTGAGGTGAGAAATCGTGGGCTTCAGGAGCCAGGGGAATGGGTGCGACAAGAAGGGGGACCTGAGCCTGGGAACTCCGGGTTTCTTTTCGAATTAAGCTAGACACTGCTACCCAGATGTCTTTGGAGGTGACTTTTAATTGCACATTAATATTAAAATTGGGTGGGGTAAACAAGAGAAGGGAAAACGAGGAGAAGGGAGAGAGGGCAGGAGGGGGCTTAACAACCCTAATTTGAAGTCCCTGATCTGAGAGATGGGCATGGATCACACCCTCATATTTTGTTTCGGGAGACATTGCGGGGAGGCAAGGCAAAGCTCATTTGGAGAAGGGGTGCTAGAGCTGAATCCAGCTGCAAGGCAGAAGCTCCCCGGATTTGGGCTGGGAAGAGTGTACAGTCGGCCAGGATTGACCGGCCATGGTCCATGAGGCTAGATATCAGGCCGGGGGCCCTCGCCTTCAGACCGGAGTGTGTCTTTATTTGAATGCATGAAAGAACAGCTGAGAAACCGGGAATTGGGAAATTCAGGACGATGAGGTGACGATGAGGTGGCTTTGACATGTGAGGGTTATTTAGGTCTCTGCCCAGCCTGGAGATGAGAATTAGACTAAGGGCTCCCTTTGGCATCAGGATGGAGTATTATTTGGTCAGTTGTGGGGTGCCTGTTTATTATGGGGTGTTGATTTGATTGTGAGCACCGGTGGCTGCATTCAGCCTTTGAGGCCTATATGGTAAGTTTCAGGTATGGGGCTGACTTTGAAGCTACATTAGTTCTGCGGGTTCTGACACCCACAATTTGGAGATTGTGCTCATCTGTGTCATTTTGGACTATCAGCAGAACCAAAGTACTCATGCCGATTTGGGGGTGCAGTCTATTTTGGGGTGCCATCTACGTTTCAAGGCTCAGATTAGATTTGGGGGATAAGAAGTTCAATTTGGAGTTTTAAAAATTAGTTTGAGGTGGAACATTATAGGAAGCTGGGAGCAAGTTCGAGGCTATCTGTGATTGGGGGTCTGGGGAGGGGGGAGCAAACTTTTGTATTTGGGTCTTGTGGAAACTCATGTTCCACAAAGTGGAAAGACGTGGGGTATTCCAGTGTATCTATGGATACCCAAGAAGCTTTTTCCCTGGGGGAGAAACAAGGTGAGGGCCGCGAGGACAGGAGACTAAAGTTCTGGGGTGTCCTTATTTTGGGGGTGTTTTGTCACTCTGGATGCTTTTGGTGAAGCTAAGGGATAATCATAAGGTGAGACTGATTTGGGGGTTCACGTAATTGGGACCCTGGTTTGGGATGTCTTTTGCTTATAGTACCCTCTCACCCCAGATTTGAGAAGTTTCTTTAGTGAACCCCCAAATAAGCCCAGGATTTGAAGGGAGAAACTTGGAAAGGGTGTGGTATCTCCTTTTACTATTATGTGGCTTGAGGGAGAAGTGAGGGAGAAAAGGCGGTTTCAGGCTCTGAATCCCAATTTCTTAAGGGAACACCCCTTAGTTTGGGGGAAGTTGGAGGAAAACGGGGTGTCCCTTCACAAAGTGGACACCCCTGACGAGGGCAGTGCTGTTGGAAGTGTGGCAAGGAGGGGTGCTGGTGGGGTACAAGGAGGTGATTCTTGTACCCTGATTTTCTAGGATGAGCCCCAAACAGAAAGCAGACAGAGGACTGAGAGTGTGGGTGAGATGGGGGGGAGGGGTTCCCCACGGCAGCCGGGGCTACAGGGTAAGCCAGGCCAGCTCTTCGCGCCTGGGTCCCTTCTCTCTTCGGCTCTCCTCCCCTCTCTCCCTCCCACCGCCCACCCCCCCAACCCAAGAAAAAAAAACTGCCTGTGCAACAGCAATGGCAGATTCCAATCCTCCAGGCTTTCCTAAACCACCACGGAGACCAGCCAGGGGGGAGGGGAAGGGAGGAACGGGCTTTCCTGCTTCCTTAAGACAGGGGCAATGAGCTTGACCTCCTGGCCCCTAGCCCTTTGAGGAGTGCTTCCCCCCGGTCTGGAAGCCAGGTGTCCTGGACCCTAGCCCCCGAGCGGTGGGGGGGGCCTGGAGAGACGGGGAGGAGGAAGGAGGGAGTGACTTCCAAAATTGGCATCGGGACAGAGCAGGGCTGGCGGGAGGCAGGCAAAAGACGGAATTTTCCTGAAAAAACGGGGGTATCTGAGGACCCCAAATTTGGGGAGCTAGTCCAGGACCGTTCTCCCAACATCCTAGATTTTTTTGGGATTTTTTGGGGACCCTGGGACCCCTCTAGATGGGGTGAGGAATGTAGTGTTGGGTGAATCTGACTGGGGCATTGCAGCTGCCTCTCCCGCCGAGTTGGAGACGGATGGGCTGGGACGGGTTTTGGGGGGGTGTCCCCAATTCTGACTGGGAGTGGAGGAACCCCTCCTGAGCTCTCTTGTGGGGGTGCCCCCTCCCCAGGGCACTCCCCAGTCCCTGAGCCAGCCGAGAGGAAGGAGGCCAGCGATGCGACTGGGGCGGTTCCTTTCTCCTGCACCCCAAATGTGAGGGATGCACCCTAAATTTTGCTCTTTTCAAAATAGGGGACCAGGATCTCAGGGGAGAGTAGCTGAGGTAAGTGGGGAGGGAAGTGTCCTCTGTTTTCAGGAGAGACGTGGCGGTTGGGGGGGAGGTTTGGAGGTGCGTGCTGGGGTGGGGTTGGCTTTGTCAGTCTTGGAATTGGGGGGATGATTGGAGAGGCTTTCTCTTACACCCCTAAACTGCAGTCCCCCAGACGGAAACCAAAGGCTGAGACCAGAGAGCCCCCCAACATCCCCAGCCGTTAGGATAGTGTTTAATTTCTCTTTCACCCCCCACAAAGGCTCTGCCGAGGTGGGAGCTGGGGGCAACTGTTAGCTTGGGGGCTATGGAGGGTGGTGGAGGAGCAGGCGGCCTTGGCAAGATTTGATGGAGGACAGATAGGGGTGTCCGGGAGGGCTCTGGCATCTTCGGGGGCCTAAAAAGACTGCTTACATACACCACCTTAGATCTTTCAGATTGCTAAGAGTTTTGGGGGGTGTGTCGGAAGAGGGGGTGGTAAAAGATGCGATGGGATATGAGAAGATAACTTCTGGATTTTAGAGGGTCATATTTTGATTTGCAGAAGGGATTTTGGTCCTTGGATTTTGCTTTCCGAGGGGTATTTTTAAAAAATCAAGTCTTGGACAGGAGGAAAGGGCTGAGGGAAGGCCTGGAGTTGGGGGTGGGGAGAGCCATGTTTGTCTCAGCTTAAACGTGGCTCCCTGGGGTGGGCCCGCCTGCCCTGGCCTGGTGGATGGACTGATGGACGTGGCTGTGGGGGCCAGCTCGGGTCCTGGGGGGCCCTGGGGAGTGGGAACAGCACTGGGGGTTGAATACCTGGCCCCCCAGGTCCAGATGGCCCTCTTCCTGGTCTCTGCTGCTCCCCTTCCCCCTGGTCTCCATTTCCTGCCTTTGGCCTCCATCTTGTGGCAGGCCCAGGGCCCAGGGCGACTTCCGGCCCCCCTCTCCCAGCCATGTTCCGGCCCCACCACCTCTGGACTGCCAACTCCCAACCCTGCTGGCCTTGGCCCTCTGTCTCTCCTTGCTTTTCTCTTGGGTTCTGACCCCGGGAGAGGAAGGACGGACACAGGAAACCTTGGGTCCCTGCCCTTGCTGAGACAGGAGGCAGTGTGTTGGTCCCCCCAGTCATTGCCTATTTCTTTTGCCTCTGACCCCACCCTAGGGATCCCCTGAGCTGAGTTCCTACAAAGGGAAGATGGTCCAGTCTTCCTATACTATGAGCTCATCCCTGTGGTCCATCACCTTCCAGTTGCCTGCTCAGTCCGTCCCTGGTTCCTCCCAAACGTTTTTGGGGGCCATGTTTGCCTTTTAAGGCTTCTCTATCCCCCCGCTCCTGGAGGCGGTGCTGGGGTCTTCCCGGCACTGCTGTGTGCTCTCTTCCTCTCAGCCCACCCCGGTCCTGCTCCCGCCCCAGCAGCACACTGTGGTTTGTACGGCACTGTGGCCACGTCCAAACCACACTGTGGTGTTAGAGCGAGGGTGGGGGAGGCACCGCCGAGGCTTGGCCCTGGGAGGCCATCCTGGAGAAGTGACACAAAAAAACATCTGGGGCCTTGTGACAAACTTCTTGCCAGGTGGGGAAGGAGAGGGTGGGGTATGTAAGCACCCCTCTAAAATCTCCAGGAGAGTTTCAAGAATACTGACGGCCAGAGACCCTGGGAGCACGTTCTGCCTCAAGAGAACAAAGTGGGGTCTTTGTTACCCACACCCAGCTTCCCTGGCTCTAGCAGCACAGAAATATTGGCACAGGGAAGCAAGTCTGCCAATATTGGCTGTGCTGCTCCAGGCAGGGTGGTGAAAACTACCGAGGAGGGGCTGAGCCCCCACGGGCCGAGGAGAGAAGAGGGAACAGCCCTCTCCTGCTAATAATGTTAAGCAGACAGCACGAAGCTGAGAGGGAAATCTTTATTGTTTTCTGTATAAAAATGTCCATCAGATGAAGGTCAAGGGGGTCGGGGGCAGATGCTTATGCGGGCACAGCGAGGTGGCAGCCCCAGCAGCCTTTCAGCCCTCTCTCGTGCAGGCCTTGCTCGGAGTCCCAGGAGATCCACAGGTCCAGCGTGAACAGTGAGAGGTCAGAGGTGGAAGGCTCAGCAGGAGAGGAGAGGAGGATCAGCAGAGGTCATGAGAAGGCCAGAATCCAGGGTCAGGCTGTCTGGAACAGGAAGTAAAATGGGCCGAGATGGAGCGAGCCCCCAGTGTGCTTCCGAGGCCACTCCCAGCTCCCTGAAACACCCTGCTACGTACTGACCCAATGCCCTGCGCTGTGTATGAGAGCACCTTCTCTTCCGAAACCCCTGTACGAGGGAGGGGCCCCTGCGGAGACCGTGCCCTGCCATCCAGGTGAGCCCTTTCTCTCCCACCCTGTCAGCTGTGTGGGAGGAGGAGGACTCCTACCCTGGTCGAAGTTGAGTTTCTTAGCTGGAGGAGTTTCTCCTAGCCCTTCAATATCCACCAGGTCACTGTTGGCGTCGGAGTCGTTCAGAGCACTGAGTGTCACATCTGGGAAGGGGGCATAAGCTAGGTTCTAGGTTCCCCTGACGGCCTCTCCCCCAGCCCCGAGCTTCCCAAAGCTTCGTGCCTCCCCTCCCCTCTGCCCCTCTCTGGGAACCTCCACAGGGACAGGAAGAGAGCTTGACCCTTCTTTGACCCAGGCCCAATTCTCTCACTGAACCTCAGATGGACTTTTAACCCCTAGGTAGCAAGTCCACAGCCCTCACCGGCCTTCTGTTTCTTTATGGGGGGACCCCCGGCCTCGGGGACACTGGAGCTGCTGGGAGGAGGGGCAGCTGGAGGAGGTGATAAGACACCAGATGCCACCTTCTTGGGCC
Source organism: Macaca mulatta (assembly GCF_049350105.2). Taxonomy (NCBI): domain Eukaryota; kingdom Metazoa; phylum Chordata; class Mammalia; order Primates; family Cercopithecidae; genus Macaca; species Macaca mulatta. The sequence goes on along the minus strand of NC_133421.1, from coordinate 8,492,295 downwards.
CTTTCTTGGGTGACTCAGCTGGAAGGGGGATGCCAGAATCTTCATATACCTTGCGTTTCACAGTGGCCTTTATCTGAGCCCTGAAGAAAAGAGAGAAGAGGTTAGGAAAGGAGTCATCAGAGAGACTAACAGAAGAAGGGAGGGGAGGTGAAGGGGTTCTGGGAGTCCCTTGAAAAGAATCCAGGTCGGGGCCCCAACCCATTGGGAGGGTTCTCACTTTCCCAAAGTTTTACACTCACTCAGGGTGGGTGGAATGTGGAGAGTGGAGTCCCTGAGATGAGTAGTGGGAAAGGCCCATCTCCTCATTCTCTTCCGGGAGAGACATCGGGTAAGGCTTGGTGATTTACAGGTGGATTGGGATTTACTGATCAACTAGTTCAGGATCACCATATCCCTGGAAACACTGCAGTGGAGTCCCCCAAAATTTATATAAATAACCAGGGGACTTCCATCATCAAATACAATAACTGAGCATCTCAGGCAACCTAAATTCACATTCTTGGAAGGACTACCACAGCATTTTAGGAACTTCTGACCAACTGTGACAATTCTGTTCTTTCAGTTCTCAAGGGCATTCTAAAAAACTAGTGACAAAGTAGGGAAGCAGCTGAGCTGGAAAGGAGTTCTGAGGACGATGGAACCTTGGGTAAGGAGGAAGAAGGCTGCCCACCCGCCCTTTTCTGGCAGCCACCCTCCCTCACACTGTCCGTTCCTTGATGACACAGCTGATGTGATTAAGATCGTCCCCAAATCGCTTCACAGCAGCCCTCAGCATCTCTATTTCCGTCTCCGTCCACTTCGCACTGTCAGAAGGGGAGAGGGGGGATAGCAAAAATGGGAGGGGGGGTGTGGAGCCAGCCCACAGGCTATGCATCCCACAGTCAACCAGCCGCCTCCTTCCGACTTCTGGGACCCCTTCCACGGATGCATAAAGAGGTCCTCCATAGGGGCGGGGGACGGGCGGGAAGCTCTTGAGGGCCCTGCGGGAACCTGGAGGACCCCAATCACAAGAAATCACAACCACCTCCACCTTAGACACCCCTTTCCACCATGAACGTTAACCGGCTGCTGTACACAGCACACTGAAACCAACTCGCCAAGAAGGGCTTTTCAAACAGACCCACCAACAGCCTGCAGCCGTCTGGGGGAATTCCATGAACTGGGGTGGTTGGGAGTGGCGGTGGTTTGTGGTCGACCCGTTCGCAGCAGGGAGAACTGTGAAATAGGAGTCTGGGCCATAGGCCTGTCTGTATTTTTATCTGTCATTCATTCCCTCATCCAACGATCATTTATTAACACCTACTCTGTGCTGTGCCAGGCACAAAGGGAAACTAACGTCTGTCCCTGTGCTAGAGAGGGTCCGTGTCTGTGACCGAGTCCAAGCGCCCGCTCTCAGCGTCCACGTCCCAGTCCGGGCTCACGTACCCCGCAGGGGAAGAGTCGGCCACAGGATGCAGCTGCATCGTCAGCTCCCCGAGCTTCGTGAAGGCGGCGCCGGCCGCCGAGAAGATCTCTCCGACCTGGGGGCGGGGCAGCGTCACGGGGGGCCGGCGCCCGCCCTCCCCGTCCCGCCTGGAGCCCCTAGCCCCACCCCAGGCTCGGCTCCCGCCCGCCCCCCGCCCCCCGCCCGGGGCGGAAGAGCCACGAGCCAAGTGGGGGGCCCGCCCTCCCGTGGCCGCCAGGGAGCGCTGTCCGCGGGGGAGGTCGAACCTTTGTGGACGCTGACGTCATGGCCCCGCGCGCCTCCTCACGGAGACGCCGCCGCCGCCGCTACACGCGAGCCGGGACCACGGAGAGCAGGGAGACGGAGCGGCTCAGGCCCCCGCGCAGGAAGTCCCGCCCTTCCCGCAGCGGATAGGCTCAACCCTGTGGCTCCCCGCCCCATCAGATGCAGTCGCTTCGACAGCTTGGCGCGCCCAGGCCAAGGGGGAAGCCTTCGCCTCACTTCCGCACCACTTCACTCCACTTCCGCTCAGGGGTCGGGACTCCCCAGGCAGAGGCCGACCTCCAGCCTCAGCCCCGTGCTCGCCCCCACTGAAGCACAGACACAGGGCATAAGAGAGCAGATTCTCTTTATTGAGATACGGGACACAGCGAAGGGTGGAGAGACGGAACAGCCCCCCAGCCTCAGCCCTCTCCACGGGGGCCGGATGCCAGAGATGGGAGAAGAAGAGATTCAGTCTCTCGCCCGGGAAACTCAGTCCCGCAGAGGGTGCCGGCAAGGGTGGGACGCGACCCGGGTGACGCGGTGCAGGGAGTCTTTAAATAGAGGAGGGGCTGGAGCGGGGAAGGGCGCCCGGGCCCTAGCGCACCATGTATTCCTTGCGCTTATTGAGCCGAACTTGGCAGAAAGAGAAGCCTCCGAGGAGGAGGTAAAGGCCCGCGGCGATGAAACAGTTGTAGCTGACTTGCTCGTAAAGGTTGTATATGTTCTGGGGGCCATTCCTGGGGGTGGGAATGAAGCAAAGGTGTCAAACGTTAATAGCAGCCAACGTTTGCTGAGCAGTATGTGCCCAGCACCTGTCTAGGCGCTGTTACGTGTATTACTTTATTCAATCTTCTTGACAATCCTATGGGGTGAGATCTGTCATAGCAGCCATTTTGCAGAGGTGGACTGAGAGGCTCAGAAAAGTAAAATACGTAAAGAGGCCACACCTAAAGTGGTGGGTTTGGAATGGCCGCTGAGGTCTGACTCCCTAGCTCCTAACCACATTCTCAAGAAAGCAGCTCTCCTCTCCCTGTTCCCTAACCTAGGGGCCCCAAGCACCCGACCTCCCAGACGTAATCTGACCTCGCCACCTCCCACCTGATCCCAGCCCGCCTCCCCCACCCGAATACTTACTCAAAATCTTTCTCTGTGAAGGGAACGTCCTCAATCAACACAGCGGAATGGACATTGAAAAATATTCCGAGCATTATCTGGAAAAGGGGAATGGGTAGGTTGTTGAATTCAGGCACCTGACCTCAAGTTCACTTCGTAAACCCCTCCCATTTCTAATGTTGCTACCACACCCGTGCCTAAGATGAACCAAAACGAGGTGGTGGTTACTGGATTCGGACTCAGCCACCTGGAACAGGGCGTGAGGTGGTGACATTGAGACAAGTGGCCGAGGCAAGGGTAGGAATAGTGACCAAGCCTTCTCTCCCAGGAACCCAGATTATCGTCCTCCCTGGAGGCGTCATCGTCACGGGACAGTGCGCAAGAGGGGAGGGAGAATCGGCACTTCTTCGTATCATTTCTTCTTGAAGTGGCGGTGGGTGGATTACTGGGAAAACAAGGCCCAGCTACCCATTTCTGGAACAAGCTCTCTTTCCCCCCAATGTCCTCCATTCAACTCAAGCATCTCTCAGGAACCCCGCTCTTGTTTATCCTACCTTGAAGGGTCTCCACATTTACCAGCCCCAGCTCCTCCCACTCCAGGGCCCTTTGCTCCAGTTCCCTTTTTTCTTTTTCTTTTGGGACGGAGTCTCGCTCTGTCGCCCAGGCTGGAGTGCAGTGGCGCGATCTCGGCTCACTGCACCCTCCGCCTCCCGGGTTCAAGCGATTCTCCTGCCTCAACCTCCTTTAGTGGCGGGGATTACAGGCGCGCGCCACCACGCCGGCTAATTTTTGTATTTTTAGTAGAGACGGGGTTTCACCATGTTGGTCAGGCTGGTCTCGAACAGTTCCCATTTTTCAATTTCAGTCTGTCTCCTTCTTCGGGGCCTGTAGATCCCCGGCCCCTCCGGCCTGCCTGCGGCCCAGAGTTTCCTTGCCTCCCAACCCTCCTACCCCGGAGCCCCTCAGGCCCTCTCCGATCCTTGCTGGGGAGTCCCCTCACCAACATGATCACTCCCCAGGCGCTAAGGACGATGCCGCAGGCGGCCAGCTTCGGCCCACAGCACAGGAGCGACGCCATGAAGAAGGGAGTCGGGGATCGCCGAGGTGCAAGCGGGCGAGGAAAGCGGTGGGAGAAAGCCCAGGATGCCCTCGGAGGGGTGCAGAGGGGGCGTGGCCCCGGCCTCAACCATCCCGCCTGGGGGCGGCAGGAGGACAAGGCTGGACTCTTCTCAGGACTTTCGCGGGAAACGGCGCCGTCCGAAACCGAAACAGCTCCTGGGGAAGCCCTTCTTGACCTCTGTAGCTAGGGCGTGAGTATTGGAAGAGCGAGGGTCTCCGGTTTCTTGGTCCCCCTCCCCCCGCAGACGGGAATGGAAGGAGCTGGCATGTCACGTGACCAAATCTGTGAAGTCACGTGACGAGGAACTATCTGTAACCAGGCGTTGGGCAAAAAAGTCGAACTGGCGGAGCTCTTGGGAACTGGGGCGATGGTCTCTTAGGATCGGAGGATTGGAACCATCCGATTTTTACCTGAAATTCCTTAGTCTCTCCTGTGTTGGGGAAATGGTAAGTAAGACAGATTATCACCAACAGAGAGCGTTTCTCTCTCTACTCCTCCCTTTTAAAATTGAGATTCTGACAGTATAAAGGAGTTAGGACCCCCTTTTGGGGGTCAGGCATGGTTTTGTGGCTAGAACGCTTTAAAATTGCTTAAGGTTCTTGGCATTGGAACTGTTTCTCCTAAGTAACATTTTTTCATCACACTTGAAATACTGTAACTCTCGATGCCAAATTCAGGAAAAATGGGCAGTTAGGAGAAGTCCAGGGAAAGCCGACTGAGCAGGTTGTAAAGGTAAGCAGTCCTGTTAAATGTACATAAAAATGTCACTTTGCTTCTCTACTTTAAACTAGGAAAACTGATAGGTCTTTTGAATAAGGTAGGATATAAGATTTAAAAATACAAATAGGTCATCCTCTCCAAAAAAGCCGTTTGTATGCTTAACTGATGAGTGACAGATCTGTAATAATTATTTAGAAATATGAATGTCGGGGCAGGCGGATCACCTGAGGTCGGGAGTTCCAGACCAGCCTGGTCAACATGGCGAAACCCCGTCTCTACTAAAAATTACAAAAATTAGCCGGGCGTGGTGGCACGAGCTTGTTATCTCAGCTACTCAGGAGGCTGAGGCGGGATTATCGCTTGAACCTGGGAGGCAAAGGTTGCAGTGAGCCAAGATGGCGCCACTGCATTCCAGCCTGGGCGTCAGAGGGAGACTACTCTCAGAAAAAAAAGAAATAGGAATGTTTGAAGAGCACGATTTTGCACTGAGCAAGTTGTACCCACTCTAGTGAGGACAATGACCTCAGAATAATTGAGAGGGATCATTTGACCTTGAGGCCCCAGGACCTAACAAATAAACACTGTCATTGGCTAGAATAACTTTGTAGTTCTTGTCCATTTATTTTGTGCATATTGTTCTTAAAAGGCTTGTGAAAGATAACTTGGAATGTGACAAACACATAGATCCCAGAGTATTAAAGGGGTTGGGAAAGTAGCTTTGAGACATGAAGTATGTGCCTGTCATCTGGGACTGTTTGGAGAAAGAAGCGATTTTGGGGCAGTGGTTTTTATTCTGCCCCCAAAGCATCATTCTTATTCAGGGACTTTTGGGGTACATGGGTGAACAGGAGAAATATGGGTGGAAGGAAATTGCCAAAGAACCGAGTCAGGAATTTATACATCGGCCACCCGGCATGAAGGTTAGTTCCCGGGAATGGAGAGTTAGCTGGGGTAAGTTGATTTTTCTAAGAAATCCCCCTGCTCCATGATCTTGGATGTTTTGGAAGTAGGGTCAGGGCCTTAGGCTAGTGCAGAGTTTAAGGGCCAAATCCAGTCTGTAGCCTGGCTGTGTGTGTCTCAAACAAAGCACATTTGTTTGTGGATTTTTTTTGCATTTTAAATAGTTGAATAAAAACCAAAAGAGACTATTTTGTGATGTAACATTCATATCTGTGTCCATAAAGTTTTATTGGAACATAGTCACACTCATTTCCATGTTGTCTGTGGCTGCCTTCATGCTGTAGCAGGAGAGCTGAGTAGTTGAGACAGTGACTACGGGGCCTGCAAAGCGTAAAAAAGGATCTAGTCTTTGCAGAGAAAGTTTACTGCTCCCCTGGGCTAGTGGGATACTAATGTAGTTTCACTGGGGGAGGAAATAGAGCCTTAGCAGCAGAGACTTTAGTAAAGCATGAAATTCAAGATAGAAATGTCAGTCTTAAAGCGGATGTGAAATCTTGCAGGTGGAGTCACTCTAGGGCTCAGATGGTGACACTGTTCTCTATGCAGCTGGGCTTCAGGTATTCATAGGGCCAGTCAAGTTGCTCATTCCGGGCTGTAATCTCCTTTTCCAGGTTTTCCAAATCTGTTCGGAATTGGTTTAGCACCGCTTTGGGCTTGGGGCCTGAGAAATATTTTTCTTTGTGATGCCCCAGAGGCACCTGAGACAGAACAAAGGATCAGTCAGTTTCTAAGAGCCCAGCCCCCACTCTAATATTTCCTTTCCAACTGTCATTTCCCTCTCCCGAGAGTCCCCTCTCACCATGTCTGGCTGGCGGCGACCCAGATGCCATGAGATGGCCATTTGAAGACAGGCCTGCTGGACATCAGGTAGTGATCCCATCACTGTGGCCATTGTCACGTCTTCCTTGGTGGTGGGTGGAGGCATCCGCATTGTGCATGGGGCATTAGGGACCCAGGCATACCAGTCCAGCTGGAGGAAGAAACTGTAACCCTAGAACCCTGGTGCTTAGGGTTTGAACTCCCATCTCTCCCTCAGGTCACCTTGCCTTCAGGGACCTGGGCTTTCAGCTGTCCATACCTGGCCCTGGTTGATGGCGGCATGCTGGGCAGTGCACGTGAAGACGCACATGGTGAGGAAATGGCAGAGTTGACTCTGGGACTGGAAGGAGACAGGGAAACCTGAGCAGGAAAGGAATAGAGGAACAAAGGCTATTGTTTTGGGATGCCCGTATTTTAGAATTGATGAGTATTTGTTCATTTTATTTAGACATATTTGCATCAGACATGGGTTTGAGTCCTGGCTCAGTCACTTACACTTAGTTACCATAGGCCAGCTTAACCTCTTTGAACCTCAGTTTTTTCACCTGTAAAATATGGATGATACCTTCATTATAAATGAGATGGTGTATCAAAATCACCTGGTCGGTAATAAATGCTCAATAAGTAATAATTATTGTTATGGAAGCATTGGGGGCTGAAAAGTTCTGAGTGACCAAATATCCCTTGCCTCAAAAAGTGGTTAAGAATTGAGGGATGCATGGTCGGTGACTCATGCCTGTAATCCCAGCACTTTGGGAGGCCAAGGCAGGAGGATTGCTGGTGTCAGGTGACAGAGCAAGAGCCTGTCTCTATTTAAAAATTAAAAAATAAATAAATAATTTAGGAATGCTTACTCCTATACCCAGATAGAATTACACGTGTCTGTGTTATAAGGTGGGGAATAAGTCATGGATGTCCAGTGTCACAGCGAGGGGGGCTCCCACAAAGGTTATCTCAGGCCACTCATCTTACAGTGGATATGGGGGCTCAGAGACCCAATAATCTTTTTTTTGTTTGTTTGAGACGGAGTCTTGCTCTGTTGCCCAGGCTGGAGTGCAGTGGCACAATCTCGGCTCAGTGTAACCACCGCCTCTCGGGTTCAAGTGATTCTCCTGCCTCAGCCTCCCAAGTAGCTGGGATTACAGGCGCCCACCACCATGCCCGGCTAATTTTTGTATTTTTAGTAGAGATGGGGTTTCACTGTGTTGGCCAGGCTGGTCTCGAACTCCTGACCTCAGGTGATCTGCTGACCTCGGCCTCCCAAAGTGCTGGGAGACCCGATAATCTTATCAGTTAAGTGGAATAAATATAATTACTCTCATTTCATAGGTAAGAAAATCAAAGCCCATAGAGAATACACTGTCAGGACTGCATAGTCGGGAAAAGGCAGAGGCTGACCTTGAACTCAGGTTCCTGACTGCTAATCCCACAGCATTTTTAATTTTAGCCTCTAAAATGCCTGTTGGGAAAACTAGACAGAGGTGAGCTATGAGAACTGAAAGAGAACAAGGGGGAGGGCAGTTAGTGGAGGTTAAATTAACGTGTGTCATGAACTGAGTATCTTTGGCTCTGAAAAGTTTTTATATTGAAATCTAATCCCATTGTGATGGTATTTGGAGGTGGAGCCCCACAAGATAATTAGGGCATGAGGATACAGCCCTCCTGAATAGGCAGAGGACAGAGTAGATAGCTAGCTAGCTTGCTATCTTTCTGCTATGTGAGGATACAGGGAAAAATCGACTGTGGGCAGCCTGGAAGAGGGCGCTCGCCAGAACCTGATCTTGAATTTCCAGCCTCTGGAACTGTGAGGAATACATTTCTGTTGTTTGTAAGCCACCCAGTCTATGGTGTGTGGTTTTGTTTTTGTTTTTGTTTTTAAGACAGAGTTTTACTCTGTTGCCCAGGCTGGAGTGCAATGAAGTGATCTCGGCTCACTGCAACCTCCGCCTCTCAAGTTCAAGCAATTCTCCTGCCTCGGCCTCCTGGGTAGCTGGATTACAGGTGTGTGCCACCACGCCTGGCTCATTTTTGTATTTTTAGTAGAGACAGGATTTCACTATGTTGGCCAGGCTGGTCTCAAACTCCTGACCTCGTGATCCACCGACCTCAGCCTCCCAAAGTGCTGGGATTACAGGTGTGAGCCACCGCGCCTGGCCAGTGTTTTGTTGTAGTAGCCCAAACTGCTAGGAGTCTAAGGGACTGTACTGAGAAGAACTAGAGACAGTTTGTTCCTGGAAGGGCGGGGTGGTGCAGCTTCGCCAGGGAGAGGCTCCCTCCAGGGTAAGGATGTTTGCCACATTCCCAGGATTGGCCATAAGGGCTCCCCAGTAAACGTCTGTAGTTGTCCCACAGAGGCAGAGGATGGTATTCAAGGCCTAGATCTGAAGTGTGAAGGGGAGGGGCCAAAGGATGAGTGACAGCAGTCCAGGCTGGGGCCTGTGTGATTACGCCTAAGAGCTCAGCAAAGGCTTTTTCTTCCTCAGAGGTTCAAATATGGTAGTGGCTAGATTCTGGCCAAGGGGTGGTTTGGGTGGGAGGGTTGGATTAGCCAAAGAAACCTGAGCCCCAAGGATCAGGGTGCTGAGTTTGGGTTTGAGGCAAAGCATGTATAGGATTGAGCTTGCATCAAGAGCTGACCTTGCACTGTAGCAAGCGTGCAGTATTCCTGGACCCTCTGGGCGTGCTGGACAGTGGCAGGCAGGAAGAGAGGGATGGAAAGCCAGGGTGGGTCCTTATGGGTTTTGGAGGGAAAATCTTCCCATTTACGTCCTCAGTTAGGAAAACGGAACCATCAGGGGAGAATATGAGCCCAGCAGGGACTGTGCAGACCCCTCTCAGCTGTGGCTCTGGCCTGGTGGGCCCCAGGATATGGCAGTTCAGGGGCATCTGTGACGGGGGTGGGGTGGGACTAGGGGTTGATGGCCAGGGAATCTGAGGAGGACAGTCCTTGGGTCTCTAGAATTGTCCTGAGTTTGAGGAGGTGGGAATGGGATACGTATGCTTTCCTGTGTGGAGGGAGAAAGGGAGGTGTGATGAGAGGCTGGGGTCCTGTCCCCAGAAGGGCAGGGCTGGGAAGGGGCCCTAGCAGAGTCTCCCAGGAGCTGCTTCTCTCTCTGGAATGAATCTTACCTCGGTCCTGGGCCTGGCACAGCCCCACCTCCGTGATCTCCCGACACCAGGCCTGCAGCTCAGGGTCCCCCCTCACTACGTCATCCCTTTGGTAGAAGAGGTGGACGATCCCCTCCACATACCTGCCCAGGAGGAAAAGGCACTTGAGAGCAGAAGGCCCCGGCCTCTGACCTCCATTCCTCTTTCTGTGGCATCTGCCCAATGCTTCCACAGTATCTGGGAAGAGACCTTGCCTTTGGGACATCCTCAGCCCTCTAAACACACTGGCATCTCATGGGAGATTTGGGTCCTTAGTTCTAGGAATTCACATGGTTGCTGTCACACATCCTCAGAAATCCTGATTTTTTCCAGACACTTCCCCCAGTCTCCCCCAACAGCTCCCCTCACCTCCTCTCTCTGCCCCATCCCAGTCTCCACATTTTCAGAGCCACCCCCTGTGTCTTCACTCTTCCTCATCTCTCCCCAGGATTGAGTTCTCTGCTTCTCCTGTCTGGACCTTCTTGCTTTTGCCCCATGCTGGCCTCAGGCCAGAGCCCTCCTCCTCCCCCATTCGTCAGCTCATCCTTACCTGGCAATGATCTCCCAGAGCCGTAAAGCATCACGGGCGTAGAGAGCACCTGGGAGTCCCAGCAGGCCCCGGTCAGCCAGGTCGTCAGGAGGACAGAGGGAGCAGTAGGTCAGCTGAGCCGTCGCCCGACGAAGCAACTGCACATGGCCCCCTCCACCTGTGCTCACCGCCTGGGACAGGAGATCACAAGTCTTAGCAGGGGAAACAGGGCTGGAGAACCATCGCATCTTCCATAAAGCGGGGCAGATGTGAGATTTTCAGATATTAAGACATGGGTATACAGCACGTTGGGAGGCCGAGGCGGGTGGATCACGAGGTCAGGAGTTCGAGACCAGTCTGGCCAACACAGTGAAACCCCATCTCTACTAAAAATATAAAAATTAGCTGGGCGTGGTGGCGGGTGCCTGTAATCCCAGCTACTTGAGGCTGAGGCAGGAGAATCGCTTGAACCCAGGAGGCGGAGGTGGCAGTGAGCTGAGATGACGCTGCTGCACTCCAGCCTGGGTGACAGAGCGACTGTGTCTCAGAAAAAAAAAAAAAAAAAGACATGGGTATAAAAGGGACAGGTTCATAGGTTAAGAGTGAGGACATTCACACATAGTTGGTCTTGGATCCCGAAAGGGGTAGCTCATGGAGAGATGGATGAGGCAGTCCCATGCCCCGTACCCTTCTCACCTTATCAAAAATTCCTCCATCTGAGATGAGTTGGGTCCGGGCCCGGGTGTTGATTTCCATGGTGTAGCGGATATGGGGGATCAGGAGCTGGAGAGGAGGGGATTGGAGGGTGTGACTGGTGGAGGCCATGCTTGGGGTCCTTCCTGGTAGGGCGTGGCACCCAGCATGGTGCCTTCTCCTCTTGATGCTTTGCTTGACAGGCTGGTCTCCTGCTGCTCTGATCACTCACCCTCGTGCTCCCCAACTTCCCTGTGAGTTGGGCCCTGGAGCCAGACTGACCAGGATTTTAACCTACACTTTACTCCTCATTTTGAGACTTGGCCAAGTTAATAACCCTCGAATCTGCAATCTCTTCATTTGTCAACAGGGGGCAGTAATAGACTCTCTTATCTCAGGGGCTGTGGTGCTGCTCACCTAAGGATGTTGGAGAGTGTCCAGTCCACGCAAGAGTCCTGGAATAGTAGCTGTCCGCTTCATTGTTTCCACCTTGCGTATAGGTGTCTTATGAATCAGCCCCTTCTGATTTTCTTTGCTACCTCCTCTGTCATTCACATTGTCTTAAACTAGCCTCCCTGCTTATTATCAGAGCTGCATCTCCATCTTTTAGTTGTTTCACGGTTGGGTTTCTTCAGGGGATGGGTGGGGAGAGTACTTTCGGTCAGAACTAGAAGAGCTGTATTCAGCTACCTGTTTAAGCAAATCTTTTTCCACCTCTACTTAGGCACTGTTGGACCCGTCCTCTCCTGCTTTTCCTTGGCTATTAAAAATGGGCCACCTGGTCCTTACATGTGTTTCTTTTTATCTTAGACTGTTTGTCTTCCTTTCCACATAGTTAATATGCAGGTTTTAAGCAGTTTTGGTATTTGTCTGAATTGTTGATGCTGGATGCTGGCAGTGACCCAAGTGATACCTTGGGTGTTAAGATATCAGAGCAGCTCACGTTAATCTGAAGCTTTTCAGAAGATTCATGAAAGATGCCAAATGTCACAGAAAGGCCAAAGTTCACATGAGGAGAGAGGATGCCTAAGGATGAACAATCCCTAATAATAATAATTGCAAGAACTAGCCGGGTGTGGCGGCGTGTGCCTGCAATCCAGGTTACTTGGGAGGCTGAGGCAGAAGGATGACTTGAGCCCAGGAATTTGAGACTAGCTTGGGCCACATAGCAAAACCCTGTCTCTACAACAAATAAAAAAAATTAGCCAGGCATGGTGGTGCACACCTGTAGTCCCAGCTACTCTGAAGGCTGAGGTTAGAGGATCGCTTCAGCCCGGGAGTTTGAAGCTGCAGTGAGTTATGACTACGCCACTGCACTCCAGCCTGGGTGACAGAGTGAGAACTTGTCTCTGAAAAAAAAAAAATTGCAAGAACTAACGTTTTTTGTAGCATTTAGCTTGTGTCACACCATTAAGTCATTTTAACCTCTAACAACCTCACGATGGAACTTATGAGGACATCTGGAAATTATTGAGGCCGGGGTTCAGGACTAAGACCCCAGCAATCCAAAGCCAGAGCCTGCATAGGCCACTGTTAAGAACAGCTGCAGGCAGGCCGGGCGTGGTGGCTCAAGCCTGTAATCCCAGCACTTTGGGAGGCCGAGGCGGGTGGATCACGAGGTCAGGAGATCGAGACCATCCTGGCTAACATGGTGAAACCCCATCTCTACTCAAAATACAAAAAACTAGCCGGGCGTGGTGGCGGGCGCCTGTAGTCCCAGCTACTCGGAGGCTGAGGCGGGAGAATGGCGTAAACCCGGGAGGCGGAGCTTGCAGTGAGCTGAGATCCGGCCACTGCACTCCAGCCTGGGCGACAGAGCGAGACTCCGTCTCAAAAAAAAAAAAAAAAAAATAGAACAGCTGCAGGTTTGACCCTTGTGTGCACCTGCCAGCAAGTCAGCTGTCTGCCGGGGGATGGCATTACTGTGGTGAGTGGAGACACGGAGAGCACTGAACTAGGAAAGGGAATTGTAAGTGCAAATAGAGGCTTCTCTTGTTCGTGTGGAGCAGAGGATGGAGAAGCAGGAGACAGCATGAGATGAAGGCAATCCAAGATTCCATTCATCAGACTGGTCTCCATCTTGTCTATGTTACTGAAGGGGTAACTCCAGAAGCAGCACAGCTGTGCTGGCCAGGCTGGAGGGGTCCGGGTGGAGGCCCCCAGCTGAAAACAATTCAGTTGTTTTTGCCCAGGACTTACTTGCATATCTTGCCAATACATCAAACTCCATGTACCTGAAACCGGACACCTCATTTTTGCCAACTCTGGTTTCTCCTAACTTTACTGTTTCTGACAATTACTCTGGTTTGTAAGCTTGTATCATTTTTGTGCTCCCTCTGCCACATTCCCTATATGTAAAGTATCATCAAGATTTTTTTTTTTTTTTTTTGGGACGGAGTCTTGCTCTTTTGCCCAGGCTGGAGTGCAGTGGCGCGATCTCCGCTCACTGCAAGCTCCGTCACCTCCCGGGTTCACACCATTCTCCCGCCTCAGCCTCCCGAGAAGCTGGGACTACAGGTGCCCGCCAGCACGCCTCGCTGATTTTTTTGTATTTTTAGTAGAGACGGGGTTTCACCACATTAGCCAGGATGGTCTCGATCTCCTGACCTCATGATCCGCCCGCCTTGGCCTCCCAAAGTGTTGGGATTACAGGCGTGAGCCACCGCGCCTGGCCTCATCAAGATTTTAAGAACATTTTCTTAAGCAAGCACAGGTCTCATTTTGCCTTCTCCCTAGCGATATATACTGAACTCACTGTTTTATACAATTACAGTATTTCTTTCTTTCTTTCTTTTTTTTTTTTTTTTTAATTTAGAGACTGGGACTTGCTGTGTTGCCCAGGCTGGTCTTGAACTCCTGGTCTTAAGCAATCATACTGCTTTGGCCACCCAAAGCACTGGGATTACAGGCATGAACTACCACACCCAGCTCTTAAAACCACAGTATTTCTAGGTCAGTATAACACACCCGCCCCATGGACTTACAGGTGTGGCAGAAGCTTGGACTTCTGGCTTTTCTCTCTCTTACACCCAGGCAAGCTGCAGCTACTGTTTCCTCCCTTCACTACATTTTAGATTCTTTCCTTTTCATTCCTGTCATTACCATGCTAACGTACATCTCTATCTACCTTACTGTTGGGCAGGTATGAGTGGCTTGCTGGCTGCTCTTCCTTGTCTTTTGATCTGTTTCTACTTAGCTGACTCCTCAGTTGGGGAGAAACATTCTTCATCAATACTAGACTGTTATAGGCTGTCCCTTGTCATTTCAAACTCTAGTACCAGATACTGTTCTCTGGTTGGTTCTTATGGGCACCACTTGCTTTTCTGGCTGAATACTAAATCTAAGGTAGGAATACGGCTTTTGTTTTACTAACAGTGTTCAAGCCTTGCTGTGAGTGCACTGCTAGACGGTCAGATCTCACTGTGAGTGCACTGCTAGACGGTCAGATCTCTGAGAATTTCAGAGGGTTCCTGTATAATGTTAAGTGACTAAACTTAATACACGTAATTAAAATCAACATCTCAAGATATCGATACAGTCTCCTCTTCACTCACATATTGCGACAAAGAGTTTTTGCTGCTGCAATATCATTTGATATTGGGCTGTTCCTCTCTCTGGGGTCTGAGGGATATGTGATTGAATAGATTAGTAAGTACCTTGAAGATGGGGTGCAGTCCTGGGAGGCACCGCATGGTGGCAACAGCGATGACCTCAGCCACCAGATGTGTGTTCAGCAGGTGGTACTGGAGCTGGTGCAGTTGGAAATCTGAATTTCGGACCCAGGACTTTGCCAGGAGCCAGGCAAGTTGGGGGTCCGAGGGCAGGAACAGTGTTGGGGTTGGAGAGCTGGGGTTGGGAGGCTGAATCTGGGACAAAGAGAAATGATTGAACTCCCATTCCGTATATGACATTCTAGTCAGCATTCTCGAGGAAACAGAGATGACTAAGTAAGATTATTATTGCCTTCTAGGAGGTTACAGTCCGGCAGGAGGACTGCGAACCCTCCCAGCCTGCTGCTCGCTAGCTGGAGTGCCCTGATGTCAGGTGGAGGGCAGGAGGGGCTGGAGGAAGGGGGTCCAGAAGGAGGCCCTGTTCTCTGGTTGGGCCAGATGGTGGTTGGCCCTCAGAGGGTGGTGGAATGTGAAAGAGAAGCAGGAGGTATGAGATTATTGACAGTTCTCGTCACCTGACTGTTAGGAATAGTGAGAGAAGGCCAGGTGCGGTGGCTCACACCTGTAATCCCAGCACTTTGGGAGGCCGAGGCAGGCAGATTACTTGAGCCCAGAAGTTCAAGACCAGCCCGGGCAAGATGGCGAAACCCCATCTCTACAAAAGATACAAAAATTAGCCAGGCGTGGTGGCGCATGCCTGTGGTCCCAGCTACTGGAGGGACTGAGGTGGAGAATCGCTTGAACCCAGGAGGCGCACGTTGCAGTGAGCCAAGATCGCACCACACTGTACACCAGCCTGGGTGATACAGTGAGATTATGTCTCAAAGAAAAAAAACAACTGAGAGACAAGATATTGAAGAGACGATGAGGGTTCAGAGTCAGAGGCCACAGAGAGATTAAATAGTGATTCTCAAAGTGTAGTCCTGAACTGGTAGTGTCAGCATCACTTTGGAACTTACAAAAGCGCAAACTCTCAGTTCCCACCCCAGACATACTGAATCAGAAAGTCTGGTCATGGGATCTAGAAATCTGCATTTCAACAAGCACTTCAGGTGATTCTGATGCACACTGAAGTTTGAGGACCATTGGATACAGGATGAGAACTCCAAGAGGCCATTTTGACTCTTGAACAAGTACTTCTAGTTGGATGAGGCAGGGGAGACGAGAGCAGGGGAGACGAGAGTACAGGCAAATAGTGACATGAAGGCAAGTCTCACTGAGTGAGGATGGGGTTTGGGAGCCAAGAGCCGGGGACTGGGTCCCTGGGAGCAGAGGTTGAGGTGAACAGAGCGCAGCGTTGCGGGAGAGGCCCAGGACCCTTACCTGGATGACCATGGGCAGCAGTTTCCCATTAGGCTCCATCTTCAGCATGACGAGGGGGGCAGCCAGGTACTGCTTCTCTCCTCGGATCACGTTGGCTGGAATTCCATCCAGAAGGATGAAGTCAGCTTCAAACAGGGAACCATTCTGGGGACAGGAGGGATGTATCCATTTTGAGAGTTCAAAGTCTACCCCCAGGGGGCCAGGGCAAAGGGCAAGAGATTTAGTCTGGCTGCTTGCCGTTCTCCTGTGTCAGTACCGGAGTCCTGCTGGGAGAACTAGAGCCCCTGGTCCAGTTCCTCTCATCTTAAAGTGAAGAAACAGTCTGGTGAGGGTAGATGTCTTGTGCGTGGATGTGGTGGCAGATCTGGGTTTGGAACCAGGCCTGCTCAATCCAGTTGGCATCACAGGCATTGTAAACTGATCCCCTGTCAAATGGCCAGGCACCTTTCCGATCATTCCTGAATGGTGTGCGCTCTGGTTTTGGCTCCTATCAGCTCAGCAAATGCTCTTTCCTTCCCTATTCAAATCTCACCTCCTCTGCCACATATACCAGAGAGCTTCTCCTCGCTGCCCCTGCCACCACATACAGCACACACGTGCACACACACACATTTTGCCTGGGCTTGTCCTCAGTACAGTCCATCGCTTCCAAACCCCGCTCTCTTTGTCTAGAAAGCCGCCCAGATTCTCCGCACCTGATGGCACTTCCTCACTTTTCTCCCTGCCCGTGAACACTGGAGTCCAAAACACTGTGGCCAGGGCATGTCACTGTTCCTGCTCACATCTCCAGCCCCTCACTGTGTGCTGGGGATCCATTCTGTTTTCCCCTTCATGCTGGGAGCTCCTCATAGTTTTTTCCCCTACATATTTTATTTCTGTATTTTTCCAGCACAGGACTGCACCAAGGGGCAGTGCAGTACTGCAGCCTGCCTTCCTCTACTCAGTTTGGTTTCTCTCTGTCCGTTCTCACCACACTACTAAGGAGAGAACAGTGCCAGGCAAGGGAAGGAGAGGTACCTGAAGTTCTTTCTCCAGTTGAGCACGAAGCTCTTCCATCCCCGAGGGCAGCGCTAGCCTGGAGGGCAGAGAGGTCGAGCGTCTCAACAGCATGGGGTTGGCACCATTGACGAACTGGTAGGCGAACAGCTCATCATCCTGCCAGCACCGGTGAACCTTCTCTGTGGGGGGCGGTGGAAGGAGGATATATGTACCACAGCCTGCATATCCCTCCTCCAGGGTCAACCCCAGGGGTTCGGGTATATGACCCACCCTGAACCCAGCTTCTGAGTTTTCATTCTCAAGGCCTCTCTGAGTTGACCAGATATGATAAGGTCTCTTCTTGCAAAGAGTTACAGGGGACTGTGGAGTGTGATGAGTCATCCAGAGGGGCCATTAAAGGATTATGGAGACCTGGGGGAACCACTGACCAGCCAGGACACTCTTCTGGCCCCAGAAGATCTGATCAAAGTCTTCTAGGCAGTTCCAGGAGCTCAGGAGGGTGTAAACACGTTTGAGGGCCATCTCCAGAGCCCTAGGACAGGTATTGAGGCTTAACTCATCAGCTGATCCTTCAGTTCCTCACCATCTACCATCATTCTTGGACCTCCCAGCCCTTATTTCACTCCTAGGTCCAGCCTTTTTCTCACCCTGCCTTCAGTGTCCATTCAAAGTCCAGCCTCTTCTCCTCATGGAATCTCATATTTGGAGGTAGGTCATCCTTACGCTCTGCAGCGATGGTCAGGGGTAACCCTTCCTTCCAGGTGGCCCAGCTAGGAGTTGGGGACAAAGCTTCAGGAAGGATGTCATGGTCAGTGATGGGGGCAGGGCAGGGAAGGGGTGGGATGGTGGTGGCAGGGGGAGTTTAAGGGGTGGGTGGTCACCAGTAGATCTGCTGTCTGTCTTTCAGTTCCTTCTCTCGATGCTTCTGGAACACATCCAAGGCGTTGTCTCCTGGCAGGCGGGCTGGGGAGACATCAGGACAATTGGCCTCAGGGCTCTGTCTGGTCCTACGCCCGCCTCTTGTCCTCATCTCCCTGTGGGTAGCCGTATTCCATGTTTTCATCCATGCACTATTGCGTTCATCTCTGGCTTTGCCTCATTTGATTATCCCCCAGACACATTTTTCCCATCTTTGCCAACTTTGCACCCCTGCTTTCTCTTATTTCAGCCCTCATCCTTCGCCTATAGATAAAAACCTCCTGTTTGCCACCATTTCTTGCTCCTTCTCTCATCTTCCCCTACCTGGCCTTACTTCATCAATATCTATGGTTGGAAAAAAATCACCTTAATTAAGGTGATGAAATCTTAGTCACCTGTACACCTACGCCTACTGTCTACTACAAATTGCTTTGATTAATTTCACATCTTAAACCTCACCTGCCACACCTTCACCTGTGCTCAAAAGATTCTACATTTGCCTTTTTTTTTTTTTTTAACCTCACCTTTCTGGATTTACCATCATAGTTTGTATCTATTGACTTATTCTGGCTCTT